>NC_137611.1:11930622-11953122 GCF_963280865.1 Gymnoscopelus braueri
ACCCTTGTTTTATCGTACTAAAGCCAGGCATGGGAGGCTCCTCACATGCATGCGTTTCAGTGCTACAGTTCTGCTGAGAAAATGCTTTAGTGCCGTGGCAGCAGCAAACGCTCTTACACTCAACCACAGAGAGAGGAAGCTCTTTCCCCAGGGGGCTGCCAGGGGGCCAATTGGAAAGAAGCGGAAAATGGATAAAGGAAAAAACTAACTAAAACCTAAAAATAGAATACTAGGTATTTCTTTTCAAATACAATTCATATGATTATTGTGCCAGTTTAGCCACTTTCAACCTGGTGTACAGCATTTCGGGCATGCATTGTTGGCAAAATCTTTTGAAAATAGCAAAAAATATAGCTGTTATATTAAGAAGATTGACATTTCGCAATAGCGTTGCTATACGGCTATTTAGGGGTCCTTCGCATGGAAACTTTTATTTACCAAAGATATTTTTGGTGCTTTTTCTGCCTTTATTGATAGTCGCCAGCGAAGAGAGACGGGAAACAATGAGAGAGAGAGAAGGGGAGTGAAGCAATGGTCTGCCGGGCTCGGGAATCGAACCCTGAGACTCGCTGTCGTGCATCAGAACCTATACGGCGTGTGTGGTATGTACCTCAAGTGGTTAAGGAACCCCAGGCATATAGAGGGCAAAGGCTATATGGGGCGCTTATTGCTGCTTTAAAGGGCCCTTATATACATTGAGCCGCGCTCAATTCATGCGCATGCTGTTTATCCAACGAGAAATAACCCTTGCCGTCACGTACCCAGGCTAGTTTACGTTGCTGACATGAACGGGCAACAGATCCGAGTTAATGTGACAGTTAACTAGCATTAATTCAGGAGCAAAGCTAAACGAGGCGGGCCTGGGGACGCGACGGGACGGCAAGACGTGTGTGCTGTAGCACACCGGACCATGCTTGGATGAGCATGTAGGCCATGCCAACAACAATGTATAATACACCCCCCAGTGATGGGGGGATGGATATACACACACACACACGCACACACACAGTAAATAAGTAGGCCTACCAATACCACAATGTAGAAATACTCTGTTACAATTAAAAGTCCAGTATTCAAAATGTACTTGACTAAAAGTACAAGAGTATTCGCATTAGAACATACTTAAGCACTGAGAGAAAAAGTACTAATTTTGCAGAATGTTCCATTTCACAAGTTTCCAAGTATATAGAAATGCTTTGAAAATAGCCGTTCTACAAGCTCACAGTTGTGAGCTTTTCAAATAGCCTGCAAGTATGCATATGGCTGAAATGGTTAATGCATGTTTTGTAATAATAATCCAAATCTACAAAGTAACTAGTAACTAAAGTTGTCAAAATAATTGTAATGGAGTAAAAAGTACAATATTTCCCTCTGAGGTGTAGTGGAGTAGAAGTAAAACACTGGAAACACTCCAGTAAAGTAAAGATTCCCCAAAAGTGTACTTAAGTACAGTACTTGAGTACATGTACTTAGTTACTTTACACCACTGCACACACACACACACACACACACGTTTGTATTACTATCCTTGTGAGGACATCAACGTTTTTAGGACGGTGATTTTATGCATGCCATTCTTTTACTTTATTTTTGCCATTTGTAACAGTGACCCTTAAGCTGAAAACAGACGATCTACAAGCTCACGTCGTGTTGTTGTCGTCGCGTTGTGAGCTTGTAGATCTGCTATTTCCGTATGCAACTAATCATAGATAGATCAATGAATACAGTAACTCTAACCCCAATCTCTAAATGCATAATCCTAATCTAATCTAACACCAAACCTTTTGTTAAATTTGTTAACTAAAGAAATCTGGGCCCTCACATATATCGCACGCACGCACACACACGCGCGCGTGCATACGTACAAAGACACACGTGCGTACGTACAAAGACACACACACATACACACACATGCATACACACACAAGCACACACAAATGCATTTGTGAACATGCATGCACACACACACACACACACACACACACACACACACACACACACACACACACACACACACACACACACACACACACACACACACACACGAATGCTGATGGGGCATGGACCAGTTTATGCTCATATCAAGAGATGTTCTTTGATCAATTTGACAGGAAGGGCACTCGCCCCTAAGGAATTAGCCAACTCTAGCCTCGCAAAAGTACATTCGCAATGAGTCAACCGTGTTTGCTTCTCCCAACAGAGGCTTTTATGCAAGAGCAGAGAGAAAATGTCTGATATTTAGCCTCATTAAAATGCAGAACGTGTGAATACGATTTGTTCCACGTCCAGAATAGCATGACAACCATTTTGGAACTGAACATCATAAACTTCAGGATGCATGTATAATCCCCTCTGTTTAATAGGTTTTGAATGTGCCCTATTTACATGCGAGCGTATTACGTAAAATGCCAGAGTCATGAATATACATTTTCTCCCGTGTTTAATATGGAGAGGGAGGCTTTTGGCTGCACGTCTGAATGGTGATGTGGCTTTCACAAAGCACGTCACAATGAATCAATGTATATTGTACCTTGACTGAAACCAGGAGAGGAGAGGAGAGGAGAGGAGAGGAGAGGAGAGGAGAGGAGAGGAGAGGAGAGGAGAGGAGAGGAGAGGAGAGGAGAGGAGCGGAAGGGAGCGGAGCGGAGAGGAGAGGAGAGGAGGTAAAAAGTATAGAGGATATTAACCACATAAGCCCATTTAATTTGTTTTCTTTGGATGGTATCACACAGCGAAAATAATCTTGTTGATCTGCAATGTTTTTATTTTTTTCCCCACAAATGTGATCTTTAAAAAAAGAAAATTGGCTTTTTATGCCTTTATTGATAGGATAGGATAGTAGGCTGACAGGAAATGGGGAGAGAGATGGGGGTGACATGCAGCAAAGCCCGTCAGGATCAGAACTCAAACCCACGACACGCTGTCAGGCTACTTTAGAGCCGAGGTGCCTGGACATGACATGCCCAGAATAGGGACGACATGTTGAAAGTGGTTAAATAGGAAAGGAGAATAGTTCGACGGAGGGTGAGTTGAGTTCAGTGCAGTGCTGTTATCCATTAAAGACAAACAGCATCCAAAAACGGGGCAGCCCTGCTGAAAGCCGAGTGGACCCAAGTTCACCACCACAATCTCTCAAGTGTCGTACCCACCCATCCAGGAGCCCGTGCCCAGTCCCCCCGCCACACCACACCACACCACACCACACCACACCACTTCTGTGTCTCTCCAAAAAACTCTGCGGATGTTCTGCTTGTACAGCAGATGCACATACAACCAAAGGACGCAAGGCATAAAAGCGACGGGAAATTCATTACATATTCCTACCCCCCTCCGTTCGCCATAATCACCACAATTAGCAGACATCTGCAGTGACTCCAAAGCCGGGGAGTTGCGTGCTGGCAATCAAGAGCGGCTTCACCGACAGCATTGAACCTCGGCCCCCTCTGTGTGACGGACCCCCATCCTGCGGGGAAGCATTCCATTAGTATCTCAGTGATTAATTGAGATGGAGGATTTTGCTCGTGGCACCGCAAGAGAATGGAACTCAACAGGAAGCATGGGTGATGATAGGGGATGCGCATCGGGCCCGGCGTAAGGGGCGGTCCGGCAGTTTAGAGGGGGTTCTTGCCATACTGTTGATGGTGTGTGAAACAAGGCATTGACACCGTGGGTTTTGCAATTAGATTTTGCGAGAACGTTCGCCAGAAGGAGCTGTGACCCATCAAGTAAACAAAACCTGTGTGTGTCTAATGGTGATTCTTTTCCGATCCCCACCTTTTTTTAATATATTTTGAGACTCAAACCCTCTTGGCGTTGATTCTCTATACAATAAAAACACAGCTGAGCGAAATATTTAATGTTATGTGACATTGTCGAGTCCCACATTTCGCCAATGCACACAATAACCCAGTAAGTTTGCTGCCGGTGTGAGACACTGGCTTGTGAATGGATGATATACATGTGTACTATATAGCATTGCTGTCAGGTGGAAACCTTGTCCAAAACTCTTACTTTTCAGGAAATAGAAAAAACAACTTGTGTTCCAATGGATCCAATGTAGTTTTGTCACAATAAGCTCTTGTCAATACCTTTTATTGGTTAAATATTTATAAATCCCACAGACAGACTTAACCACTTTGAACCTGCCGTCCCTATCGGGCACGTCATTCGAGGCTAAAATGTCAACATTTTGTTTTTGTTTTGATAAATAGCTAAAATATCGTGATACGTATCGAATCGTTGTTAAATCGCATCGTTACACCCCTTCTAAAATAGCAGATCTACAAGCTCACAGTGCATTGCATCGTGATGCAAAATTATCAGCTTGTAGATCTGCTATTGTTTTTGCATGACACGCAACGTATAAAATAGGACATTAAAGCCTCACTGTGTAAACTTTTTTGAATGAATAAAATGTAATTTTGTCCAATCTGTGTGGTAGAGTATGTTAATACAATATAACTTATACAATCGGCATGGTTGTATTTAGTCTCCCTGCTCTTCTATTGAGACATTTAGATTGTGTCAAAGGTCATGTCTCACCTACGTACAGTAGGTGAGATGAAATACATGCACAGGATTTGACACAGATTTTGACCTGATGGTCTAGATTCAATTTATCCCCTGAGCAAGCAGGCCACCTCTATTAGCTCAATGGTAAAAATGTCAGCACTTGCGCAGGACACCGGGTTCAAATCCGGGGTAGAAGAGGAAAGTTACGTAGTTACATACATTAATTCATGAACAAAAAAAAAACATAAAAAGATGAAACGTGAAGATACAAGGTTTCTGCGCCGACAGCAACGATATCCATCCATGTGCAAATGCTGAATAGCATTCCCTACAAGCATTACTGCTGATGCATCGGTTAAGGTTTGTCCCTGGACATTTCTGGAGTAGAGCCCGTGTGACACCGCTCACTCCATCTGCGGAGGGTGACAGCATGTTTGACAACTAATTACTAAAAGCAGTGGGAGTTGTCACTCTTACTAGGCACAGTGTGGCACGGCCGCGCTTTAAGCCCGGGCGTAATACGTTGCCATGGAAATCTATGGTCGCATGTCCCAACTCACTCTTTTTCATTTGCATCGATACTAGTGACTATAGCGGAGGCTTGATCTAACACACACACACTACACACGCACACGCACACGCACACGCACACGCGCACGCGCGCACACACACACACACACACACACACACACACACACATATGGTCATAATAAGGGTAATAAACTTGGGAACTGGAATCGCATCAATCTCATTCCTACAGGCATGCATGCAGACTTACTGGCACATTTATCACTTAAACACACACACGCCCACACACACACAATCACTCTCTCTCTCTCTCGTACACACACGTGCACGCACACACAAAACACAAACTGTGCTTATGGAAGCGTTTGAAATCGTGATTGAGGTCGCTGTTGAGTTGAGAGGAAAGAGAGATTATACGGGTTTAATGGAAATCCAGCCAAGGCTGTTGCTCTCATTTAGCTGGTTTGAAACGGAGCTGTGTAAATCTAGGTGTTAGTTGTGAGAGCATTATATTCCCACCACTCACTGGCGCACATGAATTGACAAACCCCCATTCACACCGCTTTTGCTGTGGCGCCACTTAATCTGTGAAGTGCACGATGTCGTCAGCGTAGAGGAGAGAGTATGAGAGTGTCTCAATACGAGAGACAATTTTGTCTTCGAAGACCTTTCCGCGTCAGTGAATTTCATACTCCGTAAGTGCAATGCAGGAACCTGGCGTTTGTATTTTGGGCCTGGTGTCATTGTAGGCAAAAATGTTTAAAAAATCTCCGAAACATTCCGAAAACGTTTCACAATTAAAAAAAAAAAGTATTATAAATAGTAGATCTACTGTACAAGCTTGCATCGTGTAGATTGCAGCATGACGCCATCGCACAATAAAATAGATAAAATAGGTAAAGGAACATTGTGTCTTTTTTTCCGACATATCCGTATATGGGTCCTCACAATGTTCACTATGGGATGTGGCATTTCTGTCTACACACATGTGTCTCAGAGGTGGACTGTGGATAGTTCAAAAATGTGTCTTTAAAAAAATAAATAATTGTACAATGGTTTTTGACACGCTTACTTTCCAGGACGAGAAAGGCTGTAGTTTCCATTAGTATATGTAATCCCCAAACATAATGCCATTAGGCAGGTTTCGGAACAGTCCACAACCCGCCTCTGAGACGCAGAGTGAGTATAGACAGAAATCTTATAACGAGCTCTAATGACGAGCAATTATACAAAGATAAGATTGAAAATGGGGCGAAATGTTCCTTTAATTGCTTCAAGCATTGCACCTGGAGTTTCTTCCCTTATAACAGTGGTTCTCAAAGTGGGGTCCAGGGAGGGACCCTCGGGGCTCCTTGAGGGGGGGTTTCAAATGGGCCCTAACAGGTCTGTAACTCCGAGAGTTATGGTGGTCTTTGAATTTAAAAGGTTTTCAGAACCACTGCCCGTGCCCTATAAGATAGGAAAAAGGAGAGCATTCCTGCAGTGTCAGTGCGAAGGGACTGTAACACTGATAAAGGCCCGCGGTGAGGTGACATCCAGCACAGACAGACTGGCTTCATGCTCTGTGGTTGAAACGTGTTTCAATCACCATGGCTACTGGCTCAGACCAATCCAGAGCCCCTGCTGTGGTTATTAGGGTCCCTCTGTCTCCTTCCACACCGGCTCAGGATGTGTCGTCTCGCACCTCGCAGTCCAGTCCACACCCCCATGTTATGGACGCACGCGGGTCTTCATTGTGTGTGTGTGTGTGTGTGTGTGTGTGTGTGTGTGTGTGTGTGTGTGTGTGTGTGTGTGTGTGTGTGTGTGTGTGTGTGTGTGTGTGTGTGTGTCCACCACTGTGCGTGCCAGTGTCGTAATTGTTTTGCGATGCGAGTTTCTCGTTTCAAAGGAGCGCCACTTTTTTACAAAATGGCAGCTAAGGTGACACGTAAGCCCATTTCCCCCTGGTCACGCCGAGGCCACAGAGGGGGCACACTGATGTTTTGGGTGGAGAACACGAGAAAGCTTTGAGCCTCATATCGATTGGGCTGAGTAGGACTACTGTATACTATACCCTCCATGATGTACCAGAAGAAGTGGAGTGAGTGGGGGAGATTATCCATGCACCATTTCCTCTCCAACATTCTGCAGTTGTAGCTTTCTCTCCTAGCCTACATACAGGGGAGAGAGGAGGGCGCGTGCACGCACGCACGCACGCACGCACGCACACACACACACACACACACACACACACACACACACACACACACACACACACACACACACACACACACACACACATGCATGCATGCACACGCATGCATACACACACACATACACACAAGAAAGCGCGTGTACACACACACACACACACACACACACACACACACACAGGCTTACACTTGTGCACATGTACAGTAGCTACACATAGCCTTTATTAAGGTGTGATCTAAAAGGTTCCGGTTGTCTCCTTTGCAAATGCACATATCATTTTTTTAATACAATGCAATACATTCATCCTTTAAATGTGCTTGTTTACTTCAAACCGAACCAGATGATTTGAAGCCGTGAGCCGCTGTGGCAGCATAGGACAATTCAATGAAATTCATCAATGAAAAAGGAGGGACATTTTTTTTTTAGAGACATACTAGACATTGTCTGCATATGTTGCTCTCCCTCAAATCCTCCCACTGACTCCCCACCCCGATTTTCTTCTTCTGAATAATGCACGATGTCAGCCCCCTCCCCCTGTGTTGACTTACCGGCCAATGGGAGGCGTGTATTTGATCAACCTATCCTTTCTCGGCCAATCGTGGCCTTCCCCGGTGGTCCATGTGAACCGGATGCCCTCCCTCTAGCCTCTCAGACGGGAAGGTGCTCAGTGTGAGAGTGACGGGATGGAGAGAACATTCCTCTGTGTGTCTGAGGCTCACTTCACCCACAGCATCAGGCAACCTCCTCGTAAAGGACAATTTCACCTGCTGGTTTTGTGAGCAGCAGCCCCGGCGTACCAGCAGTGTCTAAATGAAAATGTAAGTATACTATATTCTAATTCATAAATAAAAAAATAAAAGGGGAAAAGGACAGTTTAAAGTTTTTTATTTTACTTTTGTCTCAATATAAAGCGGCTTTATTTTTAATTAGCCAATAATATAGGGATATTCCCCCCCGCCACAGACAATGATCATTCATAAATGAACACGAGTGCTTATATTTTCTGAGGCTGTTTTGTTGACTATTAATAGGCTATATCCTGTCGTGTTTTTTTACACTTTTCTTATGCCTATATTTTTTTATTGATTTAAAGGGGAAAACTGATATTTGTTTCTAACTCCTGTTAATGTATGATGCTGTTTATGTAAAAAAAACAAAACAACAAAAAAAGAATGCCTGTGAAACTGCGTGACCCTGTTTTAATGGTTGTGTCACAAAGCTCTTGTAATTAGACAGACAGTCACACAGTCAACGTGCACATGTCTCCAAATGGACGCACGTGAACGTGTCCAATGTGTCTGTCTGCGTGGAAAAGGGTGCATTTTCTAAAGGGCGTGCATGGAGAAATACTAGGTTTGAGCTGTCCGTCTGTACAATGTGTGTCTGTTTCATACATTAGCCTAACTTTTTAGACATATATGTATATATATACATATAGGTTTTCCCCACTCTTTTACTATTTACGCATGTTTTTTGGCTGTAAAAACCTCGATGGACGATGATGCAGTTCTTTAATCACCTAAAAGTTTTGTCCGAGACGTTTAAATCCCAGCAAAATCCCCGTAAATAGATTCTTTTTTTAAAAACAGACTTCTCTTAACATCCTCTCCCTCCAATAACTTTAAGAAAATAAGTGGTTTTATTCACCAGACTGTTTCGCACGCACCGCTATTATTCTTAATGGACCTGAAGAAACCCGGCGGAACAAAAAACAGCTGATAAATGGTGGCAATTATTTCCCAGCCGGACAATGCGCATCGGCTTTGTCTGGACCATCTGTCATGATATCGACAGAACAGTAACACCACCACCTCCCTTCTTTCTCCTCCTGGCTGTGTGTGTGACACCTGAAGACCGGGAGAGAGAGAGAGAGAGAGAGAGAGAGAGAGAGAGAGAGAGAGAGGAGAAACGGATCGCCTGTCGCTCGGTACAGTACGTGTCGCCTCGCCTTGCCGGGGAAAATAAAGTAGATCTTCAAGCACACACACAACGTTGTGTGTGTGCTTGAAGATCAGCTCTTCTTCTGGCGACACCAATAACAAGCGACACCGCGGAGTGTATATATAGGCTAATATAATAAATCAATGGCCAGCAGCAGTCAGCAGAGACGGCGATCATTCAGAACGGACCCACACCCTGTTCTCTCCTCCTTGGTCAAATGGGGAAAAGCGCACGCCACGCGATGTGACGCGCCCCGTGCGCGTATAGTGGAGAGAGAGATGCGTAACGATCGAATTGGCGAAAATGAGAGAGAGCATTATAGCCAGTGTGTGTGACACGCACACGCTCAAGCACACGCACACACGCACACACACATGGCCTGCTACGTTTAGAACATTTTCAAATTCTTATGACTCATGGGTTATTATGAGTAGTAAGGTATATCTGTTACTTACATCAGTGACAGACAGCAAAGATGATGCTTTCTTGTGGTTGAAATCAGACTGCAAGTCTACAAGCATCGGCTATAGTGCGTTTTAGGCCCATAGGCACACATTCTGGATTTTCAGGGATAGTCTTGACCATGACCATCTTGTATATGGGTAGTATTAGGCTATATGAGAGAATAGCAGGCTATACTCACAGAACACATACATTGAGGAATAATGCATTATTCAAATTAACCTAGACATGTGGAGACCTATATACTTTCTTTTCTCTTTTATTCTTTAAGCCTTAGTGAATGCGGACCCTGAATATACGTATAGCCCACTACTGTATCCCCAGCTATATTGCAGTGGAGATGTTTTATTGAAGTCTCCTCAGAAGCTGCCATGCTTTGTCTCTCAGCCTGCACTGCCAAGCACTAAAGTGCCTTAAGGTTAATGAGGCAGTCTGCATAAATTCTTCTGCCATCTGGATATAGAAGGTCTAGATGCAGTTACTGCGGCACAACATTTTAATAGTTAGAGGATTGTATATAAACTGTTCAAATCAAATGCATAAATGCATAATATAAATGGCCCAAACATAGTTAAATACACATATTATATTGTTCTCTGTCATGGAGTATTTGACTGGAACGGTCGGACAGTCGACTGTGTTTGATGTAATCGACATGCAAAGTGGAATGGGGAGGGTTCAGATGCTGGTCGGTCCAGGTCAGGTTTGGGATGTGGGCATGTGCATTGGTGACTAGCTTACCAAGAGAGGGAGGGTGAGAGAGAGAGAGAGAGAGAGAGAGAGAGAGAGAGAGAGAGAGAGAGAGAGAGAAAGAGAGAGAGAGAGAGAGAGAGAGAGAGAGAGAGAGAGAGAGAGAGAGAGGGAGAGGGAGGGAGGGAGGGAGGGAGGGAGGGAGGGAGAGAGGAAGTGGGGGGAGTCAGAAAGAGAGAGAGTGGTTTAAGGAGTCAGGGAAAAAGAGAAAGAGAGAGAGTGGTTTAAGGAGTCAGGGTAAAAGAGAGAGAGAGAGAGAGAGAGAGAGAGAGAGAGAGAGTGAGTGAAGGATATTGATTGGTCTGGAGATGATCAGCTGTGATATCCTTCCTTCCGTCCAGCTCTCAGGGCTAAGTTACCCATAATTCACTTTAGCCCTGTCCCGGACCGGCATTATTGGGAGAGAATAAGCAGCAAGCATAAACGTGTTCATCGCTCCCAAATGCAGAGCACTCCTCCATTATTTGTATTCGTGCGGCCTGTGTGTGGTGTGCGTGTGGCGCGCGCACGGTCACACACACACACACAAAACTTGCAGTCAGTCAGTGTGTGGGGCTGTCTGAATTTGAAAGGTTTTAATTTAGTTCTTCTGCGCTGCTCTCGGGATATCAAAGCGAATGGGATTAGACTAACTGCCATGCTGGAATGGGGGTGGGGGTGTGTGTATGTGTATGTGTGTGTGTGTGTGTGGGGGGTGGGGGGGTATTGCATGTAGGTCTATCTCATCCTGTGCTGTAACTAATCATTCCAGTGCAACCCGCCATCACGTGATATGAATTCCATCAACTGCAGCCCTGTAATTACGTAGTGGAGCAACCTGCCACACAGTTAAATCCTTAGTTTCAATGTATCCATTTGTAGCTCACTCCCGGAGAGAGGGCACGATTGTACCCTCTCTGGAGAGTTGAATCACCAGTAGACAGGTTGTGGTGGATGTTGTGGAGAGAGAGAACCTTTCCCCACACATCGCTGTTTTTTCCAGAGCGTTATAGAGCAGCCATTTGCAGTACATGATAATAACTGAGGGAAGCGGGGAAGAAGAATACTTGATCCTCTTTATGCTTCCGTTATTTTTAACTTGCAGTGACATTGCCACAAAGGCGGGCGTGACACTGGGGTGCGCCGGCGTTTGCTCCTGTGACTTGTCACTCCTCCGGTGACATCCCGTTCTTAAACTCACGAAACACACACACACACACACACACACACACACACACACACACACACACACACACACACACACACACACACACACACACACACACACACACACACACACACAAACGAAGATCTACCCACACACACCTCCTGCACAAAACCCCCCCAGCACCCAACGAAACACAACATGCAAAATCTGTTAAATGGATTTCTTTCCAAGTAATTTTTGAAGAGTTATAAAAAAGAAAAGACGACATACAGTAAACAGCCCCTGGTGGATAATGCACCGCCACAGATTGAGAAGTACACACTAACACCACAGGTCCGTTTTTAGACTTTCAGAGCTAAATGAACACTCTGGAGTAGGCTGTGTTATAGAGGTAATGAGGTGTGCTTTGGGGAGTCTCTCGCTCTCTCTATCTCAGCACCTCAGACCGCATCAAACAGTCAAGGATGGGAAGAGACGATTCCCTGGAGATCAAGGCTTATAACAATGCGGTTCTTCTTATAGCAACGCAGCTCTTTGGTTAATAGCATTGTAATACAGCAGATATACTGGTCTGGTGGTGCAAAAGCACATCAAAAGTTACCTAGGCCATGCGTGTGTGTTTTAAGTCGTCGGTTCTCAGAAGAGGGATCCAGGAGACCTTCAGGGTTCCTTGAGGGGGATGCGGGGGGGGGGGTGCCCGGGGTCCAAAGCAGTGGCTCTCAAACGTTTTCATGTCAAGGACCCCCAAAACGATATGTATTGGCTTCGGACCTCCCTTCTAAAAAAATTTTTGTGCCAGGGATTTTTAAATCAGGTGCCTGTTTAAAAAAATAGCAGATCTACAAGCTATGAGCTTGTAGATCTGCTATTTTTGTAATAATCCTCAGAGTTACGGGGGGGGGGGGGGGGTTATTGAAATGAAACAAGTTTGAGAACCACTGGTTTAAGTGTGTATGCACGTGGCTGTGCATGTATGTACTATGCATGCATTTGTGATTGTGCACTCGTGCTTGCGTGTGTGTGTGTGTGTGTGTGTGTGTGTGTGTGTGTGTGTGTGTGTGTGTGTGTGTGTGTGTGCTGCGACTGTGGCTAAATGGAGAGGAGGAGGTGCAGGTTAACGGAAAAGGCCCTTGCACCTTGCCTTAGGGATTATGGCTCATGACCTTTGAACTTTCGTCTAGCCTGGAGGGGGGGGGGGGGAGGGTCAAGCCCAAGTGGGTTTCGAGAGCTGATTGGATCGTTCAGCTGAATAAGGGGTTGGAACTGCTTTCACTTGAACATCAAGCGCACTTAACAGAATGATTGACAAACCCTTGCAACAAACCCTTGCAACCCGTGCGTGCGCGCTCGTGTGTGTGTGTGTGTGTGTGTGTGTGTGTGTGTGTGTGTGTGTGTGTGTGTGTGTGTGTATACATAAGCCATCCAAAATGTGTTCCCTCAGGTGACCTATATATATATATATATGTCCCAGATGAGGCTATGGCTCAGTGAATGCTGATTAGGGGTTAGACTAGAGGCGACATTAACAATAATAGGACATTTTCCACCGTGTTCTCGACACACATTCGTCTGTCACCTCTCACCTTCTCTCAACCAAGAGCCTGTTAAACTTCAAAACATCTGCTCACTAAGCATTCCTTGTGCTCAGTATAACCATCCTTATGCTATGCGCAGAACTATGTGCTGCTGCGCTTAATAAAGTCAGGCATCTGTCCAACCTGTCGACGAACGTCAAAACGCTCCCTTTTATCCTGAAGTTCACACAACGGCGTGTTGGAGTGGGAGATGAAAACACAGCATTAGACAGATTCAGGTTGTCACTCTGAACTCGTTGTGGGCGCTTTTTAAGCCATTAAGACCGGGAACGCATCTGAGTCACTTTAGGTTTCTTTGGCTATTCAAAAATAGCAGATATACAAGCTCATATGAGCTTGTATATCTGCTATTTTCTCAAATCTTTGCTTCTGGGGGTCCCTGGAACAAACATATTTTACAAAGGTTCGCTTTAAAATATATTATATTCAAAGATTTGCACAAAATTAATGTTCACGATTTTTCAAAATGTATTGAATTGCCAAATAAATCTTAAAATGACACAGATAGATTCTTTCCCCGGTCTAAATGGGTTAATCACGAACAACAGTTATGTCAGACATAAAAAAAAGAATTGCCGCATTAGTAGTCCTGATCTTGTCTGGAGCTGAAAAGTATAGCAGCCCATCTCCCCTTTTCTGTCACAATGCGCTGTCTATTGTGTCGCCATATGAGAAATTCCCCATGGAAATTTTGGAATCGTTCCCATTGTTCCGAAAGGAAAGGGGGGTGGGGGGGGGGGGGGGCTTTCATATGGAAGTGGGGACGCCAGGAAATGACAGGCATTCTTTGTGGACTATTCCAAAATAAACTTGTGGGTCCTCACTTCCTCCTCGATGGATGGCTGAAGGCGAACAAGGAATGAGGAGAAGGGCTTGTGGATCTCCTCCACGACCCCCTCATGGCATTTTCACCCTTATGCCTCTTTGCTAGAACTCCGGCCTTTGGATTCTTTTTTTATTCCTTCATGTAATGTAGTCACGTTACAGTTCCAATACGCCATGCAGATTGGGTTTTAACCACTTTAAACCCGGCGTCCCTATTTTTGGGCATATCATTATGGCCATAAGAAGGTATAATAATAGATATGAAATAGCGAAAATATCACATCTACAAAATGGGTATAAGATAGTGAAAGAAAAGCATATCTGTAAGCTCCCAACGCGTCGCATGGCGCCACGTTGTGAGCTTGCAGACCCCGGCTATTCTCGCCACGCGACACCGCCGTACGAGAAAGTATAAAACGGGGCTCAAGTGGTTAACTTCTAAAGTTCTTTTTGGTTAATTCTTTCCAGCTTTCCCGCTCCCGCTCCCCCTCCCCTCCACCCCCACTGTCCTCAATCGTTTGCAATCGTGTAATTTGACTTTCCTCTCCTCCTTTGTCCTTACTTTGCCTTCTTCTCCCTCCTTTGCGTGGGTCTTTTTTTTCTCTCGAGGTTTTCCAAAAACCCGGTGTGTGTTTGTTTGCCTTAAAGGGGAAATCCACCCATTTTCAATATTTAACTATGTCATTAATATAGCATAAAGGAGTTGTGTGGAAATAAGAAAAAATTAAAAAAAAAATTAACATTACAAAAAAATGTAACATTGCAAAAAAATTAACATTGCAAATTACACCATGATGAGTCATCACAGTGTAATTTGCAATGTTATTTTTTTTGCAATGTTAATTTTTTTTGCAATGTAAATTTTTTTTAAATTTTTTTCTTATTTCCACACAACTCCTTTATGCTATATTAATGACATAGTTAAATATTGAAAATGGGTGGATTTCCCCTTTAACCCATTGAGACCTGAAGCCGATTCTACATGTCTCCTAAATCTCAACAGTATTCTGAAAAACGTATGTTTCTATATCAGTGGTGCTCAATCTTTTTCATGTCAAGGACCCCCAGAATGATATGTATTTGGCCGCGGACCCCCATCAAAATATTTTGTTCCAGGGACCCCCCAGAAGCAAAGATTTGAGTTAAAAATGTTCGCTTTAAAAATATATATTCAAAGATTTGCACACATTTTCATGATTTTTCAAAAATAGCAGATATACAAGCTCGTAGCGCGGCACTCGGTGCCGCGCTATGAGCTTGTAGATCTGCTATTTTTGAATAGCCTAAAGTGTAAAATAAGGCTTTTTAGCTCAAATCTAAAAATGACACAGTTTCAGGTATTAATGGGTTAAAGCTGGTTCTTTATGACGTGTCGCACCGGAGACCGGTTGCCAAGGCAGGCTGAACGGAGCTGGCCAGAGCCTAAAGGAAAAAAGCTTTACATTCAGCCGGGGCCGGCTGCAGCCGGGGTTCAGGGGGGGAGCGTATATAGACTTCAACTCGCCTCACCCCCCCCCTATATAGCACCTCCTTTAACAGGAACCGCTCTCCGTTCTGCTGAGCTGGCAGGAAAGTACAGAAATGAAAGAAGGAAGAAGAAGAAGAAAAGGGGAGCGGGGTGGGGGGTGGGGGGAGAAGGAGAAAAAAGCGAAGCGAGACCTGCCCTATTTACCTTGAGATTCCTTAATTCCTTAAACACTCGTAACTGCCTCCGGAGAAAGAGAGAGCGAATCAAAACAGAGAGAGAGAGGGGGGAAAAGAGAGAACATTGTTTAAAAAAAAAAAAAAAAACTTGGGAGGCGGGGGAGCGTATCGAAATCCTGCGCCGCGCCGGTTGAACCTACGAGGGTTCCAAACGAGGCTTTTTACACCTCTCTGAGTCGAGCTAACACAGGAGGCCTGTGTGCATGAGCTTTAAGTGCAGGAATGTGCCAGGTGCCTGTGTGTGTGTGTGTGTGTGTGTGTGTGTGTGTGTGTGTGTGTGTGTGTGTGCGTGCGCGCATGGGTGTGTGCATGTGTGTGTGCGTGCGCACGCGTGTGTGTGTGTAGCCCTCAGAAGCTTTGCGCAGCTTTTCTTTTTTTCTCCCCCCCTTTTTTTTTTCTCTTCCCACTCCTTCCTGACAGCCTGCACCCCCTCCCCCCAAAGACCCCTCCTCTCCCTCCCTCCCCCTCCCACCTCCTCTTCCTTGTGTCTTTCTGTTTTAGATTTAATAACAGGTTTTATTTCACAGGCTCTTCCTTCTCAGCTGTTCGGGGTTCGCCGCTTCTCAGATTCACTCCCCCCCCCCCCCTCTTTCTCTCTCTCTCTCTCTCTCTCTCTCTCCTCTTCTACTTGTTGTTTTTCCCACCAGGCCATTGGGCTAGTTTCCAGGACTTTGAGCGGTGTAGCGCGGCCGCGCGGGCGAGCGAGCGAGCGGCCGGGTGGCAGGGAGGGTGGTGGTGGTGGTGGTGAGTCGCCGTTCCGTCCTCCATGAGACAAAGGCAGCGTGCCTGGAAGAGAGAGAGAGGATGAAAGGGAACAGAACAGACCCTCCTTTTTCTTGTTTTACAATGGGAAGCCTCCTTAGTGAGGTTGTAGAGTAAATAACCACCTCTTTCTCGCTTCATTCTTTCTTTCTTGTTTTTTAACAAGCCACTGTCTCTGTCAGTATGTCTTTGTGGCAGGAAGAGTGTGTGTGCGTGTGTGTGTGTGTGTGTGTGTGTGTGTGTGTGTGTGTGTGTGTGCGTGTGCGTGTGCGTGTGCGTGCTTGTGTGCTTGTGTGTTTACGTGTACAGAGGGAAAAAGGGCATGCAAAACGAAGCGTGTAAGTTGACATATATTTCCGCGTGCCACCTGCTTAAGATTAGTGCCACGCAGATGTTGTTTTGTCTTTGGTTAAAGAAGACGTTAGTTACCAGAGGGCTTGGCGGCGGGGCGGTTGTTGTTGTGGTTTATAGGGGCAAACGAACGCACCTGTGAGTGACTCCACCCGATACATATGTTCTCATCCCATTGACTGGGGCCATTATCACCGTTCTCATGCCATAGCTATGGTCCGTGACTCAGAGAAATAACATTAAATGGCATCCCGGAAGAAAGGGCAACGTTTCTTCAGTCACGTCTCTTTAGTTTTTTACGTCCAATGCTACCAGATAGGCCAAGAATAATTCAGGAGAAAATTCGGGTTATTTTAACCACTTTCAACCTGGCATCTCCCTGTTTTGGGGATTTTCATTCTTGGCACAGTATTGCTATGTAGTAAAAACAACATCACATAAAGTTTGGAGTTTTCACTCTCTGTGTATGTATTGTTCGCTGTATAACTCGCTGTTCAGGGCTTTCACACCACTATAACGATAACGATAACTGTGACTATATTGTTCACCATTGTCTTTGTTATAGTCGTGGACTCTGCCGTCCACTTGATGTAGAACATTGTTGCGTAACTATATCTATATATAGTTATTGTGATAGTGCTTGGGGTGAATGGCCATCAAGAATGGGCTCCCATAGGGTACAGCCTGCTGCTGTGTGTCCAGTCAGTGCATACTGTATGCAGTGGTGGAAAGTAACTAAGTACATTTACTCAAGTACTGTACTTAAGTACAATTTTGAGGTATTTTTTACTTTACTGGAGTATTTACACATTTCAATACTTTTACTTCTACTCCTCTACATCTCAGAGACAAATATTGTACTTTTACTCCGCTACAATTTTTAGAAAACTTTAGTTACTAGTTACTTTGTAGATTTTGATTATTAATACAAAACATACATTAACCACTTCAATCCTATATACATTACGGCCATTTGAAAATAGCCGATCTACAAACTCACAATGCGTGAGATCTGCTATTTTCAAAAGATGTTTATACATTTGAAAACGTGAAATGGGACATTCTGCATAATGAGTACTTTGTACTTTTGGTACTTTGAGTACATTTTGATACCAATACTTGTGTACTTTTACTCAAGTACATTGTGAATTCCGGACTTTTACTTGTAACAACGCATTTCTATATTGCAGCATTGATACTTTTACTTAAGTAAAAAAAAATGTAATACTTTTCCCACCACTGTCTATATATAGTTATTGTTATAGTGCTTGGGGTGAATGGCCATTAAGAAAGGGCTCCCACAGGGTATAGCTGTGTGTCCAGTGCATACTGTATGTAAGTCAGTAGCACTTAGTGCATGTACTGTTATTATCTAGGGCGGTAGTAGGTACTACTACCCAGGAGGAGGGAGGTGAAACCGCAGGAGTCTTTTATTGCCCTCTGACTCCAGAGAGACAACCTGTTCTCAGACACTTCTGTTCCGGCACTGTTTTATGACATCATAAATTCTGCCATTTCCTGTGCCCAGCCTTAAGGTGGGTATAAAGGACATACCTGGCCAGTAATTGTCTGTCTGGCCCCGGTGTCTGATCTGTCAAAAGACTGGCTGCTTTCTGCCACTGGGCTGCAATGGTGACTCCCTCTTTAGAGAGAGAGCTCACATTTGGACTCACGAGATTCATTCAATTAGCAGATACACAAGCTCATAGCGCGGCACTGAGTGCCGCGCTATGAGCTTGTAGATCTGCTATTTTTGAATAGCCCAAAGAAATCTAAAGAATTACACTTAGGTGCGATCCCGGTCATCTCCAGGAGTGTACCAATTTAACTAAATTGACCCAACCCAGAGTTACGAATGGATAAATGAGCACTTTAGGACAGGGGGTTCTCAAACCTTTTCATGTCAAGGAAAAAAAATCCTAAATTATTCAAAAATGTCCAAACACTTTCAAGATTTTTCAGAATATGTCAAAAATAGCAGATGTACAAGCTCGCTGCGAGCTTGTAGATCTGCTATTTTTGAATAGCCAACATATAAATGGATAAAGGGGCTTAAAGTGACTGTGATGCTGTATTACCCATTTTGCCGGGGACCCCCTGGAAACCCACTCAAGGACCACTGGGGGTCCCCGGACCCCACTTTGAGAACCAATGCTTTAGTTACTGTGGCCGTGTAAATTAAAATCCGCTGCATCTCGTTCGTTTAGTTTTTTAGCTCGACCCCAGAGGGTGTCACAGCCACGGGCCAGCCGGTTTAGTGGCCTTTCCTGTGACAAATCCCCTTCAGAGCAAAAACACAACAACAAACATGCTCTGAAACCTGTTTACACCTTTTTTTGGGGGGGGGGGTTTGTTTTGTTTCTTGAAGTCTCGAGGACTGACGAGTCGAAAGGAGAGGATTAGGGGTGAAGAAAGTGGAGGATTTAATTTTGTGGAGAACGAATGGGAGAACTTTGAAACGTTCGACATTCATCCGAGGCATGGCCCTCGGGGGGAGTGGGGGGTCCCTAAGGGAGGCAGGAACAATGCGCGCACCAGCACGACAACATTCCTCGGGGTTAGAAGGGGTCAGAGGTCGACAGACGACCCCACCCTGCCAATCAGGACCCGAAAGCCCCCCCCCCGACCGACTCCCCTCGCTTTTGTTTTTAGTCGATGTCTAGCGCACTTGTTGAACGCGGGCTCTGACTTACAACGCTCTGATGGACTTCATGGAACCGTCATGGAGAACGATTTACTTATTGTGCGACTTCTTTTTTATAACATTTCAGGGTTCACGCACTGACGGCACCCCCTCCTCGCATGATAATAATAGTCCTTGAATAATGCAGCTCAGCCGAACAAGCTTTTCACGGTGTCTCGCCTTCCGAGTGTGACTTTGAAAACCAGATTATTTTTTTCTCCACATCTCGTGCAGTAGGTAGGTATAGGTCGGTCGGTCGGTACGGCAAGGGGGGCGAGAGACAGCCGTCGACACCGCAAAAGGCGGGTGGATGAGCAACTTTTTGCCCCCCCCCCCCCCTAACCCCGGAGAAAAAGACAGGTGGGAGAGAGGAGGTGAGAACGATCGGTTGACAACACTACGCAAGCCTCTAAGACTGCTGCTGCAGAGGTCTGAGAGGGAGAGAGAGAGAGGGGAGGAGGAGGAGGAGGAGGAAGCCGAAATAACATGAGGTACGGTAGCAGCTGCAAAGGAATGTTTAACCTCAAAGTCAGATTTTGTCAGAGGCAGTTTGCACTGGAGTCTTGGCACTAAGTCAGTAGTGGTGGTGGTGGTGGTTGGAGGAGTTAGGAGTCAGTTTTGTATGAAAGTCAGGCTTCAGGCTAGCGTATGGCGTGGCTCACGTGTCATGTGTAATACTCTGGCCAGATGCTGAGGAAGGCCAGATATACATGGAAAGGTAGTGAACCCTCACACTGCCTCCAGGCAGGGCAGTGATTACGCTCGCTAGTATTATGGATTGACTTTAATGAAATAGGTATATAATCAGTCTGAGTGACATGGGGGGGGGGGGGGGGGGGGGGGAGGGGCGAGTATACACTGTCCACGTTGGCAGTGGTGTAAAGTAACTAAGTACATTTACTCAAGTACTGTACTTGAGTACACTTTAGAGGATTTTATTACATTACTGGAGTTCCAGTTTCCAATTTTCAGTACTTTTACTTCTACCCCGGTACATCTCAGAGGCAAATATTGTACTTTTACTCCACTACAATTATTTGAAAACTGCGGTGCGACGCATTGTGAGTTTGTAGATCTGCTATTTTCGATTTTTTAAAACATTTTCAACTTGTGAAAGGACATTCTGCACAATGAGTACTTTTACTTTTGGTACTTTAAGTACATTTTGATACCAATACTTTTGTACTTTTACTCAAGTACATTTAGAATTCTATGACTTTTTTTGCATTGTAGTATTGATACTTTTACTTAAGTAAAACATTTAAGTACCTTTCCCACCACTGCATGTTGGATACTAATATAGTTACAATGTATCCGTGCAGTAGGCGAGTGTGTGCTGTGTGTGAGTGGATGTGTCACGGTGAAACCCTTCAACCGCTTAAAGTTTAAGTTTACTGTAGGGTTTAAGACTTAAACCCTACAGTATATACTTTAGTTCACCCTTGGGTCCCCCCGGGGGCTCTATTACTGTAATATTTCCCTCTACACCAAATCTCCGGAAATAGCCGATAGGTCGGCTATTTTCGTAAAATGTTCGCCCCGGAATAGGGACGCTAGGCTTCATGTGGTCTAAAGGGCTTGTCCACACCGAGCACTGTAACTATAGCTATCGTTCACCACTGCTGCCTGTCGTTATAGTTGTGGTGCTGTGGCCATCCACTCCAATGATTTTAAAAACTATTTATAGTTATCGTTATGCTTGGTGTGTGGACAGCCTTTTAGTGTAAGTTAAAGTAGCTACAATTAGAATTGTGCTGTGTGTGTGACTGTGTGTGTGTGTGTGTGTGTGTGTGTGTGTGTGTGTGTGTGTGTGTGTGTGTGTGTGTGTGTGTGTGTGTGTGTGTGTGTGTGTGTGTGTGTGTGTGTGTGTGTGTGTGTGAGAGACAACCGAGCTTTGTGATTGTCCTATGACTCTCCTATCTATTAATATGCTGTAGATACTGCCTGATAAGTCGTGTCTAAAAGTGTTCTGTCTGGCAAACTGGAAAATCAAATCTGTACATGAATGGATGGATCAACTACTTTGATTGTCGCTACTTAAAGCACGTTTCCGGAGTTGGGGGGGAGGGGAAAAAAACTGATTTGTGTCCAGTCCGTGCATCCTCCGGAAATCCCAAATATTCCCCGCACCCCCAAAGCCCCCCCCCACACCCCCCGAGGCCGAGCAGCAGTGAAACCAGCGGATGGAAGCAGCAGTGCAGTAACCAGCGGTGCATCTCTGGGGTGGTCGCTTGGCTGTGGCCCTGTGGGCGAAAGCTTTAATGTAGCTGTGTGTACGTCCACTCCAAGTGTATATACCGTACTGTACGCTCATTCATAATGACTAACAGACCTTCAGTCTGCCTGGCGGGGGACTCACACACACGCACGCGCACACACACACACACACACACACACACACACACACACACACACACACACACACACACACACACACACACACACACACACACACACACACACACACACACGCATGTGCGTCCTCCTGCCCCCATCATGCCTACACATACATACATGCATATGCTGTGCTTTTATTGGCGGTATATATATGAGCAGCTTTTATTGGTTTGGATTCTGCTTCGTTCCCGGGTTTATTCGTCGTATGGAAGTTGGAAATACATACATGCCATGTATAGCCGCGGAAAAGAAAATCCTGCATAACCTGCAAAAAAACAAACATTCGACAACTTAAATGGCTGTCCACACATAGCTGTAGCTGTTCTTTTACACTACACACAGTCAGATACTTGAGACTAGAGAGAGTGTACAAAATGGTGTGATTCCATTTTGTATACTTTTTAGAGTTAAAGGAACACTCTGTGGATTTTGCCGTGCTGTGTTTTAACCCATTCAATCCGGTGGTCGCATCTCTGTCATTTTTAGATTTCTTTGGGCTATTCAATAATAGTAACTATTTTTGAAAAATCTTGAAAATGTGTGCAACTCTTTGAGGTATATATTTTTAAAGCGAAAATGTGTAACTCTGGGGGGTTCCCTGGAACAGAACACTTTACAAAATGTTCACTTAAAAAAACATATATTCAAAG
>NC_137611.1:11955622-12358122 GCF_963280865.1 Gymnoscopelus braueri
CTGCCCCTCCGTCCTCCTGACGTCAGCCTTGTATAACCCATTAAGACCTGAGGCCGCTTCTAAACATTTTCAAAATCCTAAAAAAAAAATCGGAAAAAAATATTTTAAAAATAATTTTCACGATTTTTCAAAAATAGCAGATCTACAAGCTCGTAGCGCGGCACTCGGTGCCGCGCTATGAGCTTGTATATCTGCTATTTTTGAATAGCCTAAAGAAATCTAAAAGTGACACAGATGCGTCCCAGGTATTAATGGGTTAAGAGGCTGTGTGGCAAGGGGAGCAGGGCTGTCAGGGGTCGTTTGTCCCGTTCTCTCCTCGCAGCTAGCGGCCCGCTCCCCGACAATGGGAGCCCTCAGTGCCCCCCCCCCCCGCCAGACGAAGGCTGCGTCCAAAAAAAAACACACTGAGCCCGACGACGCGCGGTAGGACGTCGCAGCTATTGTTCCCCCCGAGTCGCACATCCATAAGGATCATGGCAGGTTTTACAAATAGGTCCTCCAACATTGTCTCTGAGCGGAGCAGCAACGCACAAAAGAAAGGCCCCGGCAGCGCCTGTTATACAATAGCAGAGAACAACCACTTATTATACATCGCGTATATAGAGGGGAGTCATTTTTCAGGGGAAGAAGCAGTGTGTTAAAGTTTGTGTCAGAATACTGACCACTGTGTGTGGGAGACTGTTGTTGTTGTTGTTGTTGGGGTATTTGCCAAGTACTTTAGCACACACCTCTAGAGTTTATTCTCTGCATTTACCAGTGGTGGAAAAAGTTCTCAAATGTTTTACTTAAGTAAAGGTTTCAATACTGCAATGTACTCTGTTAAAAGTAAAAGTCTGGTGTTAAAAATTGACTTGAGTAAACGTACACAAGTATATATCAAAATGTACTTAAAGTGCCAAAAGTAAAAGTTCTGAAATTCCTGAAAATAGCAGATCTACAAGCTCACAATGCGTCGCATCGCGACGCGTTGTGAGCTTGTAGATCTGCTCATTTCAAATAGCCTAGGTATAAAATAGGACTAAAGTGGTTTATGTATGTTTTATAATGTAATAATTGATATCTGCAAAATAGCTAGTAACTAAGGTTTTCAAATAAGTTTAGTGGAGTAAAAGTACAATATTTGCCTCTGAGATGTAGTCGAATAGAAGTAAAAGTATTGGAAATACTCAAGTATAGTACAAATACCTCAAATGTGTCCTTAAGTACAGTAGCCTACTTGAGTACATGTACAGTACTTAGTTCCTTTCCACCACTGGCATTTACCCATCATAACTATTAGGAGCAGTGACTGCCATTATAATTAATTAACCCCTCAAACCCCTATATACCCTAGTTGTCCTGCTTTCATTCTACACTAAACATCTTTGCGGGAAAAAGCCAATCTACAAGCTCACGAGACTTATTTTTTTGCCAAATGTTCGCCCTCTGAATAGAGATGATAGGGTTCAAGTGCTTAATGCGGTGCCTGGGGAGCAGTTAGGGGTTAACCACATCAACCCTAGCCTATCCCCCCCTATTCTGGGGGGAACATTCAGCAAAAACAGCCAATCATCAACAAGCACGACTCGTTGTGAGCCTTTTGATACAGCTAATACTGGAGGAGCTCTAGTATTGAGCCCTGGGGGACCCCGGGTACAGAGGGTTTAAGTGGTTAAGTGCCTTGCTCAGGGGCACTTCAACTCATAGACACAACGAGCTGAAGGTCGAACTGACGAGATTTCCGATTTCCAGACGACCTCTCTCTCTCTCTCTCTACCCACTCAGCCACGGCCGCTGTGTGTCCTATCGTGCAACGTTTACGATTTTGTCGCATACTATTATATTGCGACGCACAATGCTAACGACGTATGTTTTCATCTCTGTTTCAGATGCTGTTCTGACCAACATCCCAGGTCTTCATTCCTGACGATGAGAGAGTGGATTCCCAACTTGAAGAGCCTCTCCTTGGTTGTATGATGAAATGATGCCAACATACTGAATATCACACCAGAGTTATCACTTACAGAATATATGCTGTTCAACTACATTATAAATAACATCGTAGAACAGTGGTTCTTCAAGGACCCCCATAACTCTCAGACTCCTTCTTTGAGAACTTCTGTTGTAGAATATGTACAACGGGTGACAAATTTAAAGGAAAAACCTGAATAAATGAATGGAGAAATCTAACAAATGCATGTGCTTGCATACAGGTGTACTGCATGAAAAACAATTACATTAACAATTAATATCCTGCATATCTGTGCCTGTATGAAAATGCCGAGCAGGCCCATGCATTGGACCTCGATTGACTAAAAAGCGAAGTGACATCTGCATTGTGATCTATGGGGAAAACATCAGTAAATAAGAATTGAGGTCAAAAGCTCACGTTGTCAGGGTGACCCCTGGCGTGCGCGCATTAAGTGTGACATGTAATTAAAATGTAATTAAAAAAACAGAAGAGCAGCAACTCTCCCTCAGGTGACTGAGAATGTCAACGCGGGGTGTGATCCGACTGTCAGCAAGCAACGGTCTTAGAACTAGTGACGAATATCCCTCTCTCTCTAGGCAGTGTAGTCAACAGACTAGAACAGGGGTCTTCAACAGGGGGTCCGGGACCCCTAGGGGGTCTTCAGAGTTACTACAGGGGGTCCGCCAAATCTTTGTGTGTTATGATTATTCTTTATTTTTTCATTAACCACTTGAACATAGCATCCCTTTTCTGAGGAGAACTTTAACCAAAAACAGCAGATCTACAAGCTCACAACGCCTCGCGCTGCGAGGCGTTGTGAGCTTGTAGATCTGCTGTTTTTGGCAAAGAGGTATATGTGTAGAGGGAAAAAAGAGCAGACCAAGTAAAAAATAAAATAGTTTAATCTGAAGCCCAACCCTGCTTCATCTCTCTCTCAGCTAGAGGGTCCTTGGCCTGAAAAACGTTGAAGACCCCTGGACTAGAATCTAGTCTGTTGACTACACTGCATAGAGCGAGAGAGAGGGAGATACCAGGGTTGCATGGCATAAGAGACAAATGCACATTTGAGAGTTCAGTGGTGCAAAAACCATAGGCATTGGTCTATAGAGACGTGGGGGGGGGGGAGTGATAGGGTCAGATCAGATGAGTCATCCTTCACCTCACCACCATTATTCTCCACAAGTGGGCGAGTGGCGCACACCAAGAGAACGCTACAGACTTGAATGCTCGATCCTTACATTGAGGGGATTCGCTGCATGGCTCTGTTAAGCTTTGTGTGTGGGGGGGGGTATCTTTTTCCTGGCCTGGTTTTGGTCCACAAATCATTACAAAGTGAGTGATCGTATTTATTCTGTGATGAAACATTTCTATCCTGATGGGAGCGCTCTCTTCCTAGGATGGCATCAATGCCCCCATCCACAGGGCACGAGGTTTTGACGAGTATGAAAATGATCTGAATCTTCGCAGTCACCAGATCTAGACCCATTTGAACACTTATGGGAGATAATGGACCAATGCATTAGCGCTGTGTCCATCACCAACATCAAAACAACAAATGAGGGAATGTCTTTTATTAGAATGGTGCTCCATTCCTCCAGTACATTCCACTTTATGTTGTTTTTTTTCCTTTAATTTGTCACCCGTCTGTATCTAAACCCGCACGAACACGTACACACACACACACACACACACACACACACACACACACACACACACACACGTACGTACGTACGTACACACACACACACACGTACACACAGACAGACAAAATAACCAGAACATTGTCCAGCACTGCTCCATCTTTGCCCTGTGGACATGCTGCCACTCTCCCAGAGTCATTACGTCCCTGTCCAGTGTTGGCCCTGACCTCTGCGGTCAGGATGAGTGACATCCCCAGTTGTGTCCCTGTCCGTGGGCCTGTCTGTCTGTCTGTCTGTCTATTTGTCTGTCTGACTGTCCCTTCCTGTCCGTTCCCCCCCCCCCCCGGGGCTCCTGACTCGTCTGTCATCTCGACTCACGCTCAACCTCGGTCTCCTCCTCGGTTTGCCTCGGTGAACATTCAACGCTGTCGGTGAGTTTGGTATGGATCACACAAAAACCATCGACCGTTGACTGTGCCCCGCGGCACGCCCCGGCATCAGGAACACACACACACGGGGACCAAAATGGTCTCTGCTGCGATGGATGGATGGGACCCTGTGTGTGCAGCCGCACTGCGAAAACCGCAAATTATTCATGTAAACTGCGGGGGGGGGGGCGCGCGGGCGGGCACGCACGCACGCAATCGAGACGAGCAAACCCACACAGTGACACACGCGTATTTGTATTACTATATACTTTTGAGGACATCAACCATTTTTAACCCTAATTCTAAAGCCACAAATAGACAGTCAATAAGCTCACAACGCATCACAGCGCGACGCTTCGTGTGCTTGTAGATTGGCTATGTCCAGTGCTCGTCACCAGTGCACAACTAAGTATAAATCAGCGTGGTATAACTGTGAGAGTGACGACACTGGCGTTGACTCCCATTCTAAGAATGGAATGCGGAAATGCTCTGTCTATCTCAATGAGGAAGTTCCAATGTTTTGGAACTATACAGCCCATAGCAGCCTGCTTTGCGGCGAGATCAAAGCGTGACGCGACTCTCTCTTATACGGCTCTCGTATAAATCACGCATAACTCTAACCCCTAAACCTAACCTCTAAATGTCCCATAACCCTGACCCTCAACTTGCACCTTTTCCTAATTCTAACCATAATAAACAACCATTTATCTTGTGAAGACCAGGAAAATTGTCCTGACAAATATCTATTTCCCCAAATTTCTACTATTATGTGTCTGAGGGACATGTGGCCCTCACAAGTATATTAATACAAGTACACACACACATATGCATATATATATATCATACAGACCCGCGCACACTGTGCTCCACTGTGATCCACTGTGTTCCACTGTGCCCCCAAAAGGACCAAAGGTCACAATCAACATTCATTGCTGTCGCTGGGTTGGACTGTGTGGAAAAGCTCACTGAACAATGAGTGCAACTGTGGCCTAGATCTGCCTGACTCAACGACTCCCGCCAACGAGCCTGCTATTACTACTACCGGATGTGAAAACGCTCCCAATTCTTTACACAGCATGCAGGGGCCTTCAACAGGGGGGGGGGGTCCGGGGACCCCTATAGGGGGTCCTCAGAGCTACTACAGGGGGGGGGGGGGGGAGCTAAATGTGTATCAAATGTGATAGGATTTTTTCTTTTTACATTCACCACTTGAACCCTATAATCCGAAAGCTGAGGGGAACATTAGCCGAAAAATAGCCGATCTACAAGCACACAACGCCTCGCTCTGCGAGGCGTTGTGAGCTTGTAGATCGGCTATTTTTTCCGCAAAGAGATTTGGTGTAGAGGGAAAAAAACGTTGAAACGTTGATTTTTTTTTTGAAGACCCCTGCTTTATACAGTATACTATATATGGTATCTATACATTATTGTTATATGTATTTTGTTTTCCCCTTTCTATGTTCTCCTTTCTTCCCCTCCTCCTCCCGTGGCTCTGTTTAGTCTTCAGGGGGAAGAAGGAGAGGGAGAAAGAGAGGGAGGGAGGGAAGGAGGGAGGGAGGGAGGGAGGGGAAGGGAAGGGAGAAAAAGAAAGAGACACAAATAGACTTGAAGTTGCTTGGCGTTTCCCCCCATCCTCCCCTCTCTCTGCTCTCTAATTGGTGGTTGTGTGTGCAACGAGGAGGAAGGAAGCCCAGTGAATGTGTAATCATTTGGAGTCTCTTCTCCTTTAGCTGCTTCATCCCTCGCTTTTTTGTTTTGTCTAATTATACGGTGGGGGTCCGGTTAACCCGTTAAAGCCGGGAACGCATCTGTGTGTAAACCACTTTAAACCGTTATAAGCTCATATAGCGCTCTGAGCTTGTAGATCTGCTATTTTTGGAAAAATAATCTTGAAAATGTGTGCAAATCTTTAAATGTATCTATATTTTTTAAAGCTAAGCATTTTTAACTCAAATCTTTGCTTCTGGGGGGTTTGCACAAAATGTTCACGATTAAAAAATAAATAAATAGCAGATCTACAAGCTCATAGTGCGGCACTCAGTGCTGCGCTATGAGCTTGTATATCTGCTATTTTTTTAATAGCCAAAGAAATCTACAATGACACAATATGCGTTCCCGGTCTAAATGGGTTAACTCTCTGTATGTGTGTGTGACTGTGTATGTGCATGTGTGTGTGTGTGTGTGTGTGTGTGTGTGTGTGTGTGTGTGTGTGTGTGTGTGTGTGTGTGTGTGTGTGTGTGTGTGTGTGTGTGTGTGTGTGTGTGTGTGTGTGTCTGTGTGTGTGTGTGTCTGTGCGTGCATGTGTGTGTCTGTCTGTGTGTGTGTGTGTGTCTGTGTGCGTGCATGTGTGCATGAGAGATAGAGGGGGGGTGGGGGAGAGAGAGCCATGGAAAGAAAGAGATAAACCCAGAAAGAGGGGGAGAGGATTATAACACCTACATAAATGATATTCTATATAGCAGTTGGTTCTTCTCAGGCTTTTTCTGGACCAGGGCCCACTTCTCCCCACTTCCACTAAATGTCAAAAGCGTTCTCGGTGGTCCACCCATCTGACCACTTAACACGTTCAGATGGGTGGGCCGCATGTGGGAGCATGTTATTATTCATCATTATTATCAATCCATTTGTGTATATACTTTAAGTTCCCTTTTAGCTATATCATAACTCACTTTCAAGGATTTTGAAGAAAAAAATACGATTTTTTAATTATAAAGAAATGTATATATATAAGTATGTAGTGTTAATAATTTTTTAATATTATTATATGTTATATTATCATTTTAAATCTCATTGTTTTGCCAGTTATTTGGGGCCCACTTAGCAATATCCTCAAGCCCACAGGTTGAGAACCCACATTTCTATAGTCATGAATATACTTTGTATAATCTGTGTTTGTGTGTGTGTGTTTGTGTGCATGCGTGCGTGTGTGCGTGCGTGTTTGTCTCTCTCTGGGTGCTGTGCTGCTGTGCTGCAGCAGTCGTGACTTCACTCCCAAGTTTAAAATTAGAAATTAGATCATTTTCACCTTTCCTGACTGAGGCTGCCGTCTCATCCGTCGCATCATTATCGGCGTTTGGAGTTTGGGTGAGAGACTGTCTGTCTGGGCTGCCTCCTCCTCCTCCTCCTCCTCCTCCTTGTATGTGAGCAAGCAAGCAAGCGTGCGTGTGTGTGTGTGTGTGTGTGTGTGTGTGTGTGTGTGTGTGTGTGTTTGTGTGTGTGTGTGTGTGTGTGTGTGTGTGTGTGTGTGTGTGTGTGTGTGTGTGTTTGTGTGTGTGTTTGTGTGTGTGTGTGTGTGGGTATGCTTGTATTACTATACTTATGAGGGCCCAAATGTCCCCACGAGTACAGTATAGTAGAGTTTGAGAAATAGAGGACAATTTTCCTGATCCTCACAAGACAAATGGTTGTTTTATGGTAAAAAAATAAATAAAGATTTGGGTAGTTATAGGTTTACAATTTAGGAAAAGATTCAGGTTGTGGTTTAGGGTTAGAATTAGGCATTCAGAGTTTAGGTTTAGGCGTTGTAGGGTTAGAGTTAAACCTGAGTTTATAGTTACACGCTGGTGACGTGCGGCGAGAAAATAGCAGATCTACAAGCTCACAACGTGTCGCAGCGTTGTGAGCTTGTAGATCTGCTATTTCTTTTTGGCTTTAGGCTTATGGTTACAAAATCTTAAAATGACAATGACACAAAATCGCCTTCACTAAAATGTGTTGGTGTCCTCACAAGTACAGTAATGCACAAACGTGTGTGTGTGTGTGTGTGTGTGTGTGTGTGTGTGTGTGTGTGTGTGTGTGTGTGTGTGTGTGTGTGTGTGTGTGTGTGTGTGTGGCTGGCTGTGTGTCGTGTGTGTGTGTGTGTGTGTGTGCAGTGATAGAGGACCCGTCTGGCTATCTCGCAGAGCAATATGTTATTACCTTCTCTCCTAATGCCTGGGCCCTGCCTGTCGGAGAGGAGCAGACTGTAACCTTGGCTCCCTTCAGACAGTCTGGGAGGTGGAGGAGAGGAGAAGAAGGACCAGGGGCCGGGCCGTCCTTCATTATGCCCGCTCTCTGTATATCGGCTATCTTACACCGACTCCAGTCCGGCTGGCACTGACTCACAGTGGTGTGTGTACACGTGCACACAGACAGACAGAGCGCACGTTATGCATAATGCATTATACGATTCAATTCAATTCAATTCAAAGGAGCTTTCTTGGCATGAGAAAACATATACGTTTGCATTGCCCAAGCAAGTGTCAAGCTAAAAACTATTAAAAAACATAAGAAATGTACATACAATTGAAGGGAGTACACTACAGTAATGTGTAAACAGAGCTATGTCGCATTGCAACATACAGTAGAACAAAATGCTTTCAAAACCAATTTTTTGTTTTAATTTACTGTAGTTATATAGCCTACAAGCTTTTTGAAACAAATAACAGCCTTTTTTTTTCAGGATTTCGCAGGACCGTGATGTATACAGTACATAACATACAAACAATCATATTTGATTAAAATAACGGAAATGTTTGTCACATGAGGACAGGGAACTGTTTGCCGATTTATCTGTGTGACTCAATAAAGGTTGAATCTCTGCCCCAGATGATGTGGAGTTTGTCGTGGTTATTTGCAGGTTCTGAAGAAGCCGGGGTCATCACAGGGACAGTTATACCCCAAAGCCGGTTAAACTGTGGTGTTTGTGACGCACGAAAGCGTGTTGTTATACTCAAGTCGTGCCACGGTGTCCCGCGCCGGAAATAACCCGATCTGTAAAAGCTCTCATCGCGACGCGTTGTGAGTTTACAGATCGGTTATATCCGGCACGGGACACCGTCACACAACAGGGGGGGCTGTATAGGGTGTATGCTCGCTTCTCCAATTCATCCCTCCTGTATCCCTGCTTTCCAACATTGTGCTGTCTCTCTCCATGTCTTTTAAGTAATCAACCCCCACCCCCATGCCCTCATTCCAGTCCCAGAACCACCCCACCACCACAAGCCCCCCAGCCCCTCTCTCTCTCTCTCGCTCTCTTTCTGTATTATTCATAGAGAAGCACTCTCTGTGCAGTCGTGCAGAACAGTGATGATGATGATGGTGATGTAATAATGGCTGGGAGCATGGTTCTGGGACCGTCGTTTGGGATGTATTCATGCATGCGACCGGAGAGAGAAGAGAAAGAAAAAAAAAACACAGTTTACAGTTTGTTCAGCTTTGATGAATTCGTCCCACTTTGGGCACGGGTTTGGCATGACGGATGACAGCTATATTTCATGAGCCTGGCGCGTGCGTCATCTGTGTCTTTCCTTTGTTCATAAGTATTTTATGCTTTGCTTTGGGAAGACTTGTTTGTTTGTTTGTGAAAAGCCCAGGAAAGCCACTTAAATCCACAGACACATGATACTGTGGCCTATTATTATATGCACACATTGAAGGGGTTTAAAATGATGGAAGTGGCCTTGTTTTCCAGCCACTGTCCTACCTACTCCTACGAGTATGAAGTCTTGCCCCCCTGGCACCATCGACCACTTAAGCCCTATTTTCTAAGTATTCTGACATTTTCAGCACAACAAAGAAATTCAAAAATGTTGCGTATAATGAAACGCTCAAAATAAGGAAGCCAGGGATAAAGTGCTTATAAGCCCTGCAATGAAAAAGCTTCTACACTGATGGGGAAAGATGTCTTAGCTTTAGATTTTAGAATTAGTAATACAATATAACTCATAGTAAGTGTGCGAGAACATTAACCACTTAAACCCCAGCATCGGTATAAGCTTTAGCTGAGAATAGCAGATCGACAAGCTCACGCGTTGCGTTGTGAGCTTGTTGATCTGCTATTTTCTGCTATTTTCAACACAAAACAGAAAATAATATTCAGCCCTGGTTACCCATATGGGGTTTAAGTGGTTAAAGGGGGTGTAAATTATTATAATTATTTTGTAAAAGAAAAAACTAAAAAAACGTTTTAATAAATAAAATAAATTAAGCTCTATATTCTGATATTAATCATTGTGTTCATCAGCTTAATCAGCTTAATTTTTTATAGTGTTCCAGTTCCATTTTGTCTGCTCATTTGTTTTGTGTCATCACTTCCAAATGTGTTTGTTTATCCTGTATCCTGTAGGCCTGAGTCTTCTCTCCTGATTGGAGAAAATTGCTTTCCTGACTTGAAAACATATTTTCTGTTTACTAAAGAGACGGAAATTCCCTGTACTGACCAGACGCTCTATAACAATTATGGGAATATAGAGCTATTAAAAACTTATTTTAACAAAAACATATCACTTACAGCACCTTTAAAAGACTTACCAGACATTCAGCACCACTTTCACGACTTTGATGCAACATCTCCATCTAGTGTTCAAAAGGCTTATAGCTATTCCAAGGGAGAACAATGAAATCTGTCAGATATTCTGTCTGAATATAACCTACTACTGTGTAGCTACGCCCTCATTTCTATTCATTTAAGAATTTTGTAGTGTTTATATCTACGTGCTTAAATATGTTCATGTTTGTTGCGTGATTTCATATTTTCACATTTTCATGGTGCACACTTTTGTGCGTATGTTCAAAGTTATTTGCAAAATACAATGTGCTATGAATGACCAATAACAGTATTATACTAGTCATGATGACATTGCTTACTGTATTAAACTGGTTCTCAACTTCTGGTCCGGGGACCACCAGAGGTCCAAATGAAGACCCTTATACGGCTCTGTAACTCTGAGAGTGTACACATGGAAACAAATGTATGCTGTGTATAACACTATAATTAGAGTTATAAGCACTCATGAAGCTTTGTGGCAATCTTAACACATTATAATGAACTTCACGTCAAGAAGGTCGAGTATAAATGCATTATAATCTGCTTATACTGTAACAACAAATATGATGTATAATTGCAGTTATAAGCAGAACACATTATAAGCATTTTAATTTTCATTATTATTTATACATTACATACATGGGCTAAATCGCTACCCATATGTTCTGTTACATTTATACAGAATATCAGTTCTGTTATTGAGCTATTACTCATTCATTACACAACACACACACACACACACACACACACACACACACACACACACACACACACACACACACACACACACACACGCACGCACGCGCGCGCACGCACGCATGCACTCACACACATACATACACAAACACAGACCTGTTATGATAGCATATATTCTGCATGGGTTGTCATTGTTGTGCTGAGAGGGTACAAATATTTGTAGACTCTCAGAGTTACAGACCCATAAGGGTCCATTTGGACCCTTGTGTGGTCCCCAGACCTTAAGTTGAGAAACAGTGGAATTACCTGTATTTCTACTTCCTGTAAATTACCTGCCCTCGTCGTCATCACTTCCTCATGCTGGCGTCAGACCACTGTTTATTTCTTTACTACATCCTGAAAACTTTCACAGCTGGAATTTCTCTCCACACAACCACGACAACCCATGCAGAACACAATGCTATATCACGGTGAGTGACAGGTGTGTGTGTGTGTGTGTGTGTGTGTGTGTGTGTGTGTGTGTGTGTGTGTGTGTGTGTGTGTGTGTGCGTGCGTGTGCGTGTGCGTGTGCATGTGTGTGTGTGTGTGTGTGTGTGTGTGTGTGTGCGCGTGCAATGTGTGTATGTGTACACAGTACAGTATTGTATGTAGGTATTGTAGTGCAGTGTTGCGTGATGAATGAGTGATTGCACAATAACAGAACCGATATACTGTACATTAAAAATGTAAGAAAACCTGGCGAGCGCTTTCTATGTAGCCCGTGTTTATAATGCATAAATAATAAAATAATAATAATAAAATGCTTATAATGTGATTATTGTTATAATGACAACTTATGATATAAGCAGATGGTAGTGCATTTATACTTAGCCATATGTCATTATAAAGTGCTTTATAATGTGTTATTGTTATAAAGCTTTATGAGTGGCAAAAACTATAATTATTTATACAGTATGCCTAAATGGCCAATTCATATTTACATTGCACCTTTATTCAAAGCACTTTGCATTACATTCACCCATTCACACACACATTCACACACCTATGACGGTTCAGGAATGCATGCAAGGTACCAACCTGCTCACTGGGAGCAAGTAGGGGTTCAGTGTCTTTCTCAAGGACACTTCGACACTAACCGAGGGGAAGCCGGGGATCGAACCGGGAATGCCCTTGCCAGTCTTTGATCATTGGTGCAATAGATGCCATGATTCACAATAGTGTGTCTACTGCTTCGCATTACATGCAGTATAGCTACAGTACTCTTTGAACCCATAAATCAGGTCACTGGAGAGATGATTCATTCACAAAACATTTATTGGCGCCATATACAGTAACAGTTAAAACCATTGCAGCTTCTTCTACAAACAAAGACGATGGCTATACAGTTAGAAAAACACAAATATTGTGTGACACAGCTCTTATTGCATAGCAAAACAGCTTTTTTACGTATTATTAACAGTATTTTCTTTAACAAAATACAGACGGAAAGGCAAAACAGGACAGGGAAGCCTATAGACAGTAGAACAGTCAGGATGGAAGTACTCCACTGGCTGTCCTTAAAAATATAAAAGTATAAATTATAATACAAAATATCATCCATCCTTAAGAGCCAACATGCGTTCATTTGGAACCAGGAGTCTTCTTGCCATGCATCTTCTGGGCTTTGTTCCTGAAATAATAAGTGTACTATTAATCATTTGTTTTTACACTATCAGATATGTAAAGGTGTTAAATTATACACGTTAATGTGAACAAAATATTTATATATTTTTTAACCTGCCTTACCTTAAATTTTCAATGTACCTCATTACCCAGTCCTCGGCTGGGTTAGCGCATGTCTCCATGCCCTTTTTTGTGTGGAAACTGCAAAAGAAACACAAAGACATTAATGATCAGTGCATTGAATGCATGCCACGCAGCGGGTTACACTTCCCAACCATAGAGGTCAGAGGTCAAGCATCCACAAGATCCACAGAAATTCAGAAATGTTCAATTAAAATGTGAATATAGTGACAAATGGCACGCGTTGTGAGGTTGTAGATCGGCTATTTTCACATAAAAAAAAATAGGGCTTAAAGGGATAGTTCACCCCCAAAATGACTTTTTTAATGTTGATTAGTCACCCCATGGAGACTCAGATATTTTTTGTTTTTGTCGCATTCCTAAGCCATTAATTTGATAACCGGCAGCGGTAATGGTAGGACACAAAAAGAGTCTCCTTTGGGTCTCCTACCGGAACCGCTGCCTACCAGTCCGGTGGTCATCAAATTATTGGCTTAGGAATGTGACAAAAACAGAAAAATATCCATGAATTCAAGTTTCGGTCCATGGGGTGACTAATCGATAGAATTTTTTTGGGGGGTGAACTATCCCTTTAAAAGATTCATGCATTTATTTATTTTTTATATTTTGGTCCCGGCGGTGGAAACACCAAATGTCTCTTTTGCGTCTCAAGCTGAAACCTTTTGGGAACCCCTGACAGAAGTGACAGAAGGACACAACCGTCCCGCCACAGTAGAACTACATTCAGTCCATATAGCTACTCACATTATAGCGTTGATGGAACAGTTCTCCTTGTCCGTCTGGACTGAATAGCCTCTGATGGCATTGAATGGAATACTGCCACTGCCGTAGGTTGTGCAGCAGCGGCGCCGAGAAGGTCCTGCCAAACAGAAGACAATCAGATTGTTATAGAGCTGAGATATTAAAACTGCCACTGACATCACCTCCTTTTGACACTATTACCTTCTGAGTACTTAATACAAGTGCAATAATTCAAAGTTATTTATTTACCAATATCCATAGCCTCCATATTCCATAATTTTCACTCTGATTATGATTCTGAATCAATGCAAGACCAACACAAATTTGCACACAAGAAAGGGAAGAAACACCAAAATCCGAAGTGTTGATTTAAAGTGGGGAAAATGTGTCCTTTAAGAGTTAACTGTCCGGATTTCACTGTGTGACAAACAAAAAATAGAGGCATACTTACTTGCAGATGCATGTGTTGCGAGCAGGCCGACTGCCAGGAGCATGAGAAGGGATAACATCGGAGCCCTGATGTGCACCATGACTTCTACTGTGGTCGTTGTTTCGTTCTGTTCCTTTCTGTTCTGTCTTGGTGGTGTAGAGCTGCTGTGTTCTCCTGTCTATTGGAGGTGTAGAGCTGCTGTGTTCTCCTGTCTATTGAGGTGTAGAGCTGCTGTGTTCTCCTGTCTTTGAGTGTTGGAGTAGATCTCTTGTGTTCTCCTGTCTTGGAGGTTTAGAGGTGATGTGGAGAGATGCTGGTCCCAGCAGTCTTATATACTACATGCCCTGAGAAGCAGGAAACTTCAAACCCTCATTTAAGGGACCTATGGGTTTTCCTGCCTCAGTGAGTGCCCACGCTGCACTTATTAACTATTACATCACAAAACTTCCCCCTCACTTTCCCCTTGTGACCAAAAAGGGAACACCTGTCAGGCACAGTGATTGTGGGATTTAATGTTAGAGTGTAACCTTACTCGCTTGTTGCTATTCATAAGCATTTGCTTGTTCAGATTAAATATCTTTCATGTAATCTTTGCACCTTATTCTGTTGACTGCAATGTGTGTGTAACTACTAAAATATACAGCATAGCTGATCATAGCTAAATATACAGTATTGTATAGTTAGTACAATTGCCGTTTTAATTTAAAGTCATATTTTATAGAGATCAACAATCGTGTGAAGAGTCACCTTTTAAGAGCTTCATGGATTAATTAAACATTGTCACACAGTGACGCAACATTGATTGATTGATTGAATATTTTATTAGACAGAAATGTAAATACAGTTTGAGTACAGTCAAACACTTTGTCTAAAAGGATTACACCAATAAGGTCCTTGCGGTCTTGTTTCCATCGGGGTCCTAGGTATTCAATTCATCAACATATAAAATAGCACCAAACATTCAATATTATCACAAATATAAAACACTATATGAACAGAGTAGAGAATAGGGGGGGGGGGAATGTGGGTAAAGACACTGGGGGGGGGGGGGGTCACCAGTCTAAGGGAGAAGTGATAACTACCTATCCCTTTGGCCTCCTGAAAGGTGGAGTTTCAGGGCTGTTCTAAAGGATTTATTTTGGAGGGATGGGGTCAGGGCATTCCACACTTGAGTTACCTGTGTTACAGTAATAGTATTATGTAATATAATAGTCTACAATAGATGGGCTTAAAATAGTCTAGACTAGAATACAACAGAATAGAGTACAGTACGATATGCGTAATCAAAGTGTGTGACACATATAAACCACTTTATGGACTTCCGTACTCCTTCAAATATATACACAGTATACCATATATTATATACTGTATATGTGCATACATATGTGTGTGTATATATATATATATATATATATATATATATATATATATATATATATAATATATGCTTATGTGTATTTCTAACTTGCTGTTTTGTTGCATGCATAATTGCTACAGATTTGTTTGTTAGTAAACCAATACAAATTGTTTAGCCTAAAGCTAAAGACTAGTTCTACGCTCTCACATTCCTTCAAAGCCGGTTGAGTAGTGGGAATTTATCGGGGAATTCAGAGCGAGGCTCTTATAAGGAAGTTGATTGTAGTGTAATGTGACCGGACGGGTGTTTAGAGAAGTCAAACAGTTCTTTGTTTAGAGTCAATACACGAAAACCTTAGACGATTGCATAATCTGCAAGATGTGGGCCTCCAGTGTGGCAAGGCTTTGTCTGGGCTGATGAATTGTTTCTAGGTCAAAGGAACACTCAGCGGCTTGAACCGTGACCAAAGGGGAAAACGTAGATGTCAGTAACAGATATCAAATAGGTCAGAAGAATGAATGTCACGTAATGAATATCATAACCTAAATTCTCTGAAACCACAACCTGGTTTTATACGTGCAATGTATGTGTGAAGCAATATTGGTTTCATACTGTTTAATTTATATTTGATGCAAGCATTACCTAATGTCACAGTAACAAGTTCAATGTGGCTTTACTTTGTTTTGTAATGAGATGCTATATAATAATTATGCTGAACATAGTCGTGGCAAAACTAAAAACTAAAAAAGATAACAATGGAGACATGTTCATCATCTCTACATGAGTGAGTGTGAGTGTTCTAGTTGTATTTGCTGTAGGCCTACAGTATTTTGGTTACATTACAAAATAAGTATAAATGCATTCATAATGGGGCATGAAAGTTCCAAATAATATATCGTTAGCCTCATAGCATAATTGCCTAACTCACTTTTTGGTGAAATTGACATTTTTGCCTATAGCTCTACTCTCCTTCTAACATTGCTGTATCATTGTGCCTGATTGCCTATGTCCTAAGCCAATCAGAATGCTTGTTACATACAGTACCAAAAATGACTTAGGCAGAAAGTGCTTTTAAGTCAACTTTTTGTCTTAGACAGAAAGTGTTTTTTGTTGTAACAAGCATTCTGATAGGCTGAGGACATTGGCAATAAGGCAGGATGAATCAGCAGTGTTGTAGTGGTAGTGGAGAGTAGAGTTAGGCAGATATGAATAAAGGCAGATAAACATGAGAAAAAGTCATCTAGGTGACTTAGGCAAAAAGTGTTTTTTTTGTTTAGTCTCTCCTGACAACCTTACAAATATGAGTTAGGAAATTATGCTATGAGGCTAACGATATTTTTTCTCTTTAAGAATGTGTATGTGTATATTACCTTTATGTGTATGTACAAATGTACAAAACAATCCAGTATTGGGCCTGGCAATATAAGTACCTTTAAAGGTAGGTAGATATTTTTTGGTTAAAACAAAAAGTACTTTGTTAAAAGGTTAAAGCACTATATTCTGATAGTAATCATCGCTATAGAGTGTTTGTTCAGTAACAGGAGTCTCCCCATCTCTCCAGCTCTTTAATAAACAGAAAATGAATCAATTTAGATACAATAACCCATGAATACATACACAATACAATTTAAAACGCTCTATTATTCAATTTTTTCTTCTTTTTTATTACACACATACAAATGCTTTCTCACAACTGGTTAACACAGCCAATAAATGCTGAGAAGAGTGTGACATCATTATTATTCTGAGCATGATGAAGCATATTCATATCTACAAGGTTGTTTATTTTTGACCAACAGAATTTGCATTACAAAACCTTATAGAGCCTTATAAAAGTCCATAAGCAAATGTCCAAAAAGTTTCACCTTGTTATTAATAGACAACAGCGTGGAAAAAGACATTTAGTCAGAGAGGAAGGGGTTTTTGCACCCGCTTGTCACTCTTGCCATCTGACCCAAATACTGTACAATTTAAATAAATGTGGTTATGAGGTTGACAGAGGAGTGCTGCATCTCCATCTGAGACGGAATGAACGTGATCTTTAACATTTCATCTGCAGGGTCCAAGTCTGGAAACAACCGTTATCAGAAGAACAGTGACTGCCTGAGTGGGTCTGTGTGAAAAGATGGCAAGACTCATTATGTCTCTCCACAGCTTACTGGTACTCAGTGGTGGAAAAAATGTCTTATTAAGTAAAAGTATCAATAATGCAAAGCAGAAATACTCTGTTACAATTAAAAATCAGTACATCTAAATTGACTTGAGTAAAGGTATTGGTATCAAAATTACTTAAAGTACCAAAAGTAGAATGCACTTTGTCCCATTTCAAGTCATCAAATGTATATATGAAATTGAAATTTGAAAATAGCAGATCTACAATTGGCATTGGCTATTTTCAACTAGTAACTAGTAAGTAAAGTTGTCAAATAATTGTAGTTGTGGTTCTACTGCTGCCCAAAGAACTGACTCATAATAGAACAATTCAGAATGGTATATTGCCCGGCACGGAGAAAAATCCTCCATTTGTCCCTAAACCAGATCTTTGGCCGTATAGGACGTAATGTTATACTTGAAATTAGAGATTTTTGTATTTGATTTATGAGGATCACAGGCGGGATGTATGTCCACCTGGGGCGCCAATAACCTTATATAATAATCTTACTAATCTGACAATACTTCCTGATGCTATGTGTGTGTGTGTGTGTGTGTGTGTGTGTGTGTGTGTGTGTGTGTGTGTGTGTGTGTGTGTGTGCGTGCGTGCGTGCGTGCGTGCGTGCGTGCGTGCGTGCGTGCGTGCGTGCGTGCGTGCGTGCGTGCGTGCGTGCGTGCGTGCGTGCGTGCGTGCGTGCGTGCGTGCGTGCGTGCGTGCGTGTGTGTGTGTGTGTGTGTGTGTGAATGGGTGAATTGAATCCAAGTGGTCACAGTGGTCTGCAATGTGGTGTAAAGAATTATTTTATTTACTGTGCTGCACCAGTGGTGGAAGAAGAACTCAGATATTTTACTTAAGTAAAAGTAGAAATACCACAATATAAAAATACTCTGTTACAAGTAAAAGGCCTGTGTTTAAAATGCTACTTGAGTAAAAGTACAAAAGCATTGGCATCAAAATATACTTAAAATAGCAAAAGTAAAAGTACTAAAATGTTTGAAAATAGCGGATCTAAAGCTCACAACGTGTCGCATCGTGACACGTTGTGATCGGCTATTTTTAAATAGCCTAGGTATAACATAGCTAAAGTGGTTCATGTTTGTTTAATAATATAAAAATGTATATCTGCAAAGTAACTAGTAACTAAAGTTTTCAAATAATTGTAGTACAAAGTACAATTTGCCTCTGAGATGTAGTGGAGTAGAAGTATAAAGTATTTAAAATTGGAAATACTCCAGTACTTAAGTGCAGTACTTGAGTAAATGTACTTAGTTACTTTACACCACTGCACAGCACTAGCCACTCTCAACAACATGAACACATGTTTGTGTAGCAGAGTGTCTCACAACCTCAGCCTGATGGCCTGAAAGTCTAATATCTCCCCCGAGTTATGGGGAATTCCCTTTGGCTTAATGGTTAAGCTGTTGCCTTTCCATGCGGGAGACCCCAGTTCGACTCCCGGGCGTTACATTGGTGCCGTGACCCGAATTGGGTTCCCCCGTGGGAGGAGGAGGTCAAAAAGCGGGTGAGTGTAGCGGAATGGCTCACAACCTCAGCCTGATTAACTGAAATTCTAATATCTCCCCTGAACTATGAAAAATTCACTTTGGCTTAATGGTTAAGATATTGGCTTTCCACATGGGAGACTGGGGTTCAAATCTTGGGAGTTATATTTGCTCATGTTATCGTTACTGTTGTTGTTACTGTTACTGTTACTGTTACTGTTACTGTTATTGTTGTTGTTGTTGTTGTTGTTGTTGTTGTTGTTGTTGTTGTTGTTTTTGTTGTTGCAGGCTACTGATGTCTCTCTTGTTTGTTACAGTTTCAGGACTTTGACAATCTGGACAGCAAGCAGGTTCAAGAAGCCATGGAGAACATTCAATAAATGCATTTAATCGCTACACCTGCCATTTGATTACTTAGTCAGTCCACTTTCCAGTCAGTTTGCAATCTTCAGACATCTACTACTGCACAAGGATTTTCCAGAACCGCCGATCCCCCCGGATTATTAAAGGGCATAAAAGGGACACAGGCAGACAGACAGTTACAACTGATACTCTGACAACGGGTATAACAGGTAGCCTATTACATAACAGGGTGGGGCATGCATTCCCAACTTTCCAAACTTGCATCATTCCAGAGTGGGCCGCTGCACAGCGGGCCAACAAGCACCAGTCTAGTACTATGAATGACCTCCTGTAATGTCTATGTACTGCAGTGGTGGGAAAAGCACTAAAATGTTCTACTTCAGTAAAAGTATTAATACTGCAACATAGAAATACTCTGTTACAAGTAAAAGTCAGGAATTCAAAATGTACTTGAGTAAAAGTACAGAAGTATTGGCATCAAAATGTACTTAAAGTACCAAAAGTAAAAGTATTCGTTATGCAGAATGTCCCATTTCAAGTTTTCAAATGTATTAAAATCTTTTGAAAATAGCAGCTCTACAAGCTCACAATGCGTCGCATCGCAACACATTGTGAGCTTGTAGATCGGCTATTTTGAAATGGCCGAAATGTATATAGGGCCGAAGTGGTTAATGTATGTTTTGTAATAATAATCAAAATCTACGGTTACTAGTAACTAAGTTTAAAAATAGTGGAGTAAAAGTACAATATTATAGAGATGTAGTGGAGTAGAAGTAAAAGTATTGGAAATACTGAAGTAAAGTACAAATACCTCAAAATTGTACTTAATACAGTACTTCAATAAATGTATCTAGTTATTTTCCATCACTGATGTACTGAAAGATTGCACTGCTTTCAGTGTGGCAGTAATTGCCTCAGGCTTTGCTTGTCCTATTAGAACAAGTAATTCAAGATAAAGTTCTCTAAAGAAGAATGCATTTTTATTAAGCAGAGCTCTCCACCCCTTGTTAGTAATGACATTAGCACAACGTTATGTTGATATTTAAGTTGGCAGCATTAAAGGGCAAAATGTGAGTCAAAGTTTCAGTTCTGTAAACTGGTTTGAGACTACTCTGGTTTATTTCTAAGGAACAAAGTGAAACACCAGGTTTGATCAGCATTTGACAATGAACAGCATTGGAAGAAATATGCAAAGACATGCAATAATATAATGTGATAATATTGTGAATTGTTTTTAGAATGAATTTAGGTGTAACCTGTTGTTTAAACGTTATACATTAGCCAATAGGCATTATCTTTTTTCAGACATTGTATGGTGCCTTGTTAAAGCACACTAACATTAAACTGAGTGTTGGCCTATTGTTTGTTTAATGTAATAAACCGTAACAGTAAAATGCCAATGGCTAATACATGTCATTATCTTTCCTTAATCATGTTTTCGTAATACTTTCTTTGCATTACTGTTATGCATCCATATACCACTGACAATCAAATCAGAAATACCGCTTATGAATGCTATACTGTGAATGAATGAATGAATGAATGACATTTTTCGTGTCTGGCTGCCTCAACACAGCCCATCCCTAATGGGATTATTCAGACACATTTTAAAGAACACAGTATTTCCATTGCCAACATGCTGACACCAAAATAATAAACAAAATAAATAAAAACCACATACTGTACACATGACTCTGATCAAAAGTACAGAGACAGTTTAATAGTCTAATTGTCAGTCTAGAGAGTGGAGGGCAAGAGAGAGAGAGAGAAAATAACGAGGAGAGAATAAACAGAAGATACTGTCGTATATTTTAGGTGCCAAGATGCTGGTTACCAGGCCCAGCTGGTTGTAAACAGACTTGAATGTTAACTTGAGCCGACTTGTGCCGATCTCACAATGCGTCGCAATGCCACGCATTGTGAGATTGTAAATCGGCTATTTTCAAAAGATTTGTATACATTTTAAACATTTGAAAACTGCATAATGATGAGTACTTTTACTTTTGTACTTGAAGTATATTTTGATGCCAATACTTTTGTACTTTTACTCAAGTACATTTTTTTTTTTTTTTTAGTAATCTTTTTATTGTTTTTCAGAGTCATCAATGTCAATCAGCATTTTATACATATGTGGTCGTGGTTTTCCATGTTACATATTATTGTAGCATTTAGAAAATTATAATAATAATGATCAGAAATGTCAGGGGGAGAAAAAAAAGAATAAAGTAAATAAATAAAATAAAATGAAATAAAAAAATAAAGTAAAAAGTAAATATATATATATATACATATACACACACATATACCAACATATACCTACGTACATACACACCTATATGCACGTAAATATACATACACATATAATAATGGTGATAGTGATAATAATAGTCGTAATGTCCAATTTTTCATATTTACAGCATTATATCAGGAGAGAAATTAAACACATTGCTCAGTCTCAGCACAATTCATAATAATTACACTTCCCATAGTATTTACTGGACTTATTAAGGTCATGGTTTCGGAGTTTCTTGTTTGGCGACCATAAAGACCTGTGTATGTCCCGGGTATGGACTGTGTGCTTGCTCCCATGGTAACCGAGACCGTTATGACCCTTAAAGTTTAATTAAAGATTGAGAGGCAGGAAAATTGGTAATTTAAAAGATAAGGGGATGTTAAGTCCTTGCCACCAGCACATAAGATTAGAATCATAATAAACATAGATCGTAAATCATGAACCCCTTCATTCTATTGGTCGGGGGGAATATTTATATTTTTTAAGTAGTTCAAGAAGGGGTTCCAGGAAACATAAAATAGATTTTTTTGACCTCTTAAGGCAAATTTGATTTTTTCCAGTTTAAGGAAGTGCATTATGTCTTTGATCCAACGTAAGTGTGATGGCGGTGTGACTTTTTTCCATTCTAGGAGTATTATGCGTCTTGCAAGCAGAGTTGTGAACGCCATAACATCCAACGTTATTTTGTTGAGGTGATTATTGATAGGTGCAAGCCCAAAGAGTGCGATCAGTGGGCACGGTTCAATGTGCGTTTCGAATATTTCTGAGAATGCTTTAAAAATTTTGGACCAGAAACATGACAGGCTGGGGCATTGCCAGAACATGTGTATAAGTGTTGCTGGAGCAGCCTTACAACGTTCGCAAGTTGCATCGGCGTCTTTATACATTTCCTTCAGTCTCGATTTTGTCCAGTATGTACGATGTAGGAGTTTAAATTGAATCAATGCGTGTTTGGCACAGATGGAAGATGAGTGTACTCTTTCTAGGACTTGTTTCCATTCGACATCAGAGAATCTGTGATCCAGGTCCGTTTCCCATTGGGTTTTTATTTTTGAAATAGATGGACAGTGGAGGTTGAAAATAGATGCGTATATGGTAGATATCTTAGCACTGTTGTCTAATCCCTGTTCTATTATTGTGTCTATAACAGATGCTATTGGTGGGGCTGGAAAGGTGTTGAAATGATGCTGTACAAAATTTCGGACTTGCAAGTACCGGAAAAAGTGTGTGTTAGGAAGTGTCTATTTTTCAGATAGCTGAGCAAATGAGGCAAAGGTATTTCTGATGAATAAGTCAAATACTGTAGTTATACCTTTTTCCTTCCAGAGGTAGAAGGCCCTAGCCTCACAGGAGGGTGGGAATAAGTGGTTGTTGTGAATGGTTGTGTATATTGAGGTTGAAAGCAGATGAAAATGTCTTCTGAATTGTATCCAAATCCTGAGTGAGTTTTTAACAACTATGTTAGTGGTGTAGATTTTGATGTTTAAGGGTGGTGGGGAAGACAACAGTGCTGGCAGTGATGATGAATTGCATGAGGAAGTTTCAATTTGTAGCCATGCGGGGTGTTCATTATTGTTTTGTCGATGCAACCAGTATGTCATGTTTCTGATGTTAGCAGACCAATAGTATAGTTGTATGTTTGGAAGTGCAAGACCGCCAAGGTTCTTTGGTCTTTGTAGGAGTGCTTTGCGTAGTCGTGGTGTTTTTTTATTCCAAATGTAGGAGGTGATTAGTTGATCTAATGTATTAAAGTAAGATTTGGGTATAAAAACTGGTATAGACTGAAATAAGTGAGTAAATTTTGGGAGCAAGTTCATTTTTATAGAGTTTATACGACCCGAGAGGGATAGCGGTAATAGGGACCAGCGTTCAAGATCCTGCTTAGTTTTCTCTAGGAGCACAGCAAAGTTGGCTTTAAAAAGGTCTTTATAGTGACGGGTTACTACTATGCCAAGATATGTAAATTGATTTGAGACCAGTTTGAATGGTAGGTCCGCAATATTTTGGTTTGAAGTGACTGAGTTAAGTGTAATCATTTCACTTTTCTCTAGGTTTAACTTGTATCCTGAGGCTTTTCCAAAATTTGATATGATATTCAAGATGGGTGGGACAGATTCCGATGGTTCCGAAATGTATAGTATGATGTCATCAGCATATAGTGAAATTTTATGTTCATGACCCCCTCTATAAACGCCACGCACCCCCTGGTTGTTGCGTATGGCAATGGCCAGAGGTTCAATGGCTACGGCAAACAGCAGTGCGGAGAGTGGACAGCCCTGTCTTGTTCCTCGTTTAAGAGGGAAGTATGCTGACAGTATGTCATTCGATCTGACTGAGGCCAATGGGGCTCTATATATCATTTTGATCCAGGAGATGAAGTTATTTCCGAAGCCAAAATGTTGTAGTGTGCTAAGTAGATAATCCCATTCAATCCGATCGAATGCCTTTTCGGCGTCCATCGAGATGACTACTTCCGGTATAGCTATTAGTGGTTTAGTGTATATGATATTAAACAAACGTCGCAGGTTGGAGAAGGAGAGCCTATTCTTTATGAAGCCTGTTTGGTCTAAGGAGATTATGGACGGCAGTGCAACTTCTAGGCGGCGTGCAAGTACTTTTGCAAGAATCTTATAGTCTACATTCAAGAGTGAAATGGGTCGATATGAGCTGCAATCTAGAGGGTTTTTGTTTTTCTTTAGAATCAATGATATAGTGGCTTGATAGAATGTCTCTGGCAGGGCCAATGTTTCAAACGAGTGGGAGAACACGTTAGCTAAGAGTGGTGCCAGTCGGCCGTGGAAAGTTTTAAAAAATTCCGGAGGAAATCCATCTGGGCCGGGTGCCTTTCCATTTTGTATTGATTTTATGGCCAGTGTAATTTCTGTTACTGTAAAAGGTTCGTCGAGACTAGTTTTCTTTTGGGGATCCAAAACTGGCATTAATAGGTCATTAAAGAAATCATCAAATATAGCAGGGTTATTCAAGGACTCTGATTTATAGAGATTAGTATAGAAGTCCTTAAACTGGTTGTTTATTTCCTGGGGGTCCGTCAGGATTAGTCCCTCTGGGTTGTGGAGTTGTTGTATCTGATGAGATGCTGCTTGTTGTTTTAGTTGATGGGCTAGGATTTTGCTTGCCTTTTCTCCACTTTCATATACTGCGTGCTGGGATTTCAGCAGCTGTTGTTCTGCGTGGGCAGTAGAGATCAGATCGAACTCCATTTGCAGCGATAGCTTCTCTTTGTACAGTGCAGCTGTGGGTGAAGTTGCGTAATCCTGATCAACCTGTTTTAAACGGTCCATAATCTCCCTAGATTTCCGCAGACGCTGTTTATTGAAGTTAGTCGAGTATGAGATTATTTGCCCCCGGAGGTACGCCTTTAAAGTTTCCCAAAGTATAATGGGGGAGATATCGTTTGTCATATTTATGTCTAGGAATAGTTCTATTTGATTTTCAATAAAGTTAATAAAGCTTTGCTCAGCAAGTAATAATGCATTAAGGCGCCAATTCTTGATAGGGCTGTTTCTCTCCGGTATTGTCAACTGGAGCTCCAGAGGTGCGTGATCAGATATAACGATGCTGCCGTAGTTGCAGTCATGAACAAGGGGTAATAGTTTATTGTCAATAAAATAATAATCTATGCGGGAAAAGGAGTGATGTACTGGAGAAAAGAAAGAGTACTGTCGTGTTGCTGGGTTTAACTTCCTCCATACGTCAGAGATACCAAATTGGTCTAAAAAGGATGAGATGAGTCGAGATGCCGAGGATGGTATGTATGGCTTACTTGAGGAACGGTCGAGTGGGGACATGGTAGTGTTAAAGTCGCCACCGAGAATGAGGTGATTTGTATTCAGGTCGGGTAGTAAAGTCAGAAGGTTTTTAATGAAACTTCCATCATGCACGTTTGGGGCATATATATTCGCCATAACTACCGGTATGTTGTAAAGTGAGCCAGTGACTATAATATATCTGCCGTTTCTATCTGAGATAGTGTGGGTTGGACTGAAAGGTGTGTTTTTATTTATTAAGATAGCTGCGCCTCTTGCTTTACTAAGAAAGCTGGAGCTGAAGATCTGTCCCACCCAGGATTTGTGCATACGGTTTTGATGGCCTGGTTTGAGATGAGTCTCCTGTAAAAAAGCGATATTCACCTTGAGCTGCTGTAAATGGGTTAATATTTTATTGCATTTCACTGGGTTATTAAGACCTTTAACATTCCATGAGATTTATTTTTACTATTCTTCCCGTGTGGGTTCTGTCACTTGTCATAGTTTAGGGCGGAGGTATATCTTGAGTTGGTAATATGCATGGGGAAAGAAGTGAAAAATAGAAAAAAAGAAAATATATATATATATATATAGCAAGGTATAGATGGGGTGAAAGGAGAAAAAAAAAAAAAAAAAATGCATAATAATAAAAAGAAAAAAGAATGAATAGAAAATGCCACTCAAGTACATTTTTAATTCCAGACTTTAACGTGTAACATTACAGTACATTTCAGTACATTGATACTTTTACTTAAGTCCAAAATTAGAACACTTTTTCCACCACTGGTCAATCATTCTGTTCCACAGGTTTATTCTGTTACACTATCTGTGTAGTAGGTACAGCATGGGTCCACTGGGTGGCGCCCATACCCAACAAAGGAAGGATTCCCATGCGTTCAGCACTAAGGTGACATTCATTCATTTCCCGGAAGAGGCGTGACAAATATTATCTTCTCTCAGATGTCGTTGCCGCCTGATTATGGATCCCACCAACGCTCTAGGATTTAGACCCGCCTTACCTGTCTGATTGGCTCCCTGGCAGGCATAGTTTTACTGAGGTTAGGTTAGGGTTAGGGTTAAGGTTAGGTTTAGGCATAGTCTTACTGAGGTTAGGGTTAGGGTTAAGGTTAGGTTTAGGCATAGTTGCAAAAACAAGAACTGTCAATCACAGCGACAACTGACCAATCACAGCGGGGTTTGCCAAGAGCTAGAGTTTTTTGATTGATTGATTGATGTAGTTTATTTAGAAAGACATGAGAATAGTACATGACAGTACATAACAGTACATGGAAGTACAAATTCACAATACAAGGTCTACTAAACTGGAAACCCTCATTAAGCACTAAGCTTGTTTAAGATGAGAACCCCATGCACACAAATCATGATGAAATATAAGAGGCAGGCAGATATACACACTACTATACAGAATGTCATACAATCAGCTTTCAGGTTACTGGTATGACGAGAGAAAAAAATAAATATATATATATATACAAAAGAGGAAAATGAAGGAGGGGGGGGGGTAGGGGGGGGTAGGTTAAGACTTAGACAGGGGCCATTTTCGAATTGCAGCCTCCTGAAGGTGTATCTTTAGGGCAGTTTTGAAAGTGAGTAGGGTTTTACACTCCTTTACTCCTTTTGGTAGGGCATTCCACATTTTTGTTGAATAGCATGAGAACGAGTTCATACCCTTAGTTGAGCCAAATCTGGGTTGAACATGATCCGTGGAGCTGCCTCTGGTGTTATGATCATGGACTGCATTAACATTTTGGAAGTATTTTGACAAATACAGGGGGATCCCAATGTTGTGGTGTATCTTGAAGACCAGGCCCATAGCAAGTTGCTGTGCTCTGTCCTCAACCCTAAGCCATCCAATCCTAGCAAAATGAGCAGGGGTTAGATGGGTTCTGTGATTGAGGCCAAGAAGTAGCCTTACAAGTTTGTTTTGGGATGTTTGGAGCCTTGTTTTTAAGGCCTTGGAGGTGTTATGATACCATGAAGTGCATGCATAATCATAATGACCTTGAATGAGGGCCCCTGCAAGAATCTTCAGAGTATTCTTACTGACTAGGCGATCACTCCTCCACAAATAGCGTGTTGTTTGGTTGACAATTTTGATCACTTTTTCGGCGTTTTTGTTACCAGAGAGGTTTGTCTCCAAGATGGAGCCCAGGTAGGTAATTTCATCCTTTCTTTGGATGACATCATCACCCACTTTGATCGTGAAACTCTCTGCCTTGCTAAGGTTAGGAATGGACCCAAAGAGGATGGATTCTGTTTTACCCAGGTGTAATGAAAGTTTGTTGTCAGAGAGCCAGATGCAGATCTTGTTGAGTTCGGAGCTGAGAGTTTTCTCAACCTGCAGCCTGTCCCTGTCCGAGACTAGCAGGGCTAGTAGGAGTGGGAGTGGGTAGGAGTGGGTAGGAGTGGGATCCATAATAACGCCACGACGCCACGCCCTGAAAAGTGATGCAGGACCAGGTAACTATGGCAACAGAGAGAGGGATGTGCTTCCAAATTAATGTGGACGAACCCGTGGTGGAAAGGTAAATTGTACTTAAGTAGCCTACAGTACTTGAGTAAATGTACTTAGTTACTTTACACCACTCGTGTAATACGGCACAATAAATTAATACATTGCTGTCAGTGTGTAATATGAGCTGAAAAGTTCATACCTGCTTAAGCCCACAGAAATATAACTCTGTGTTTATAACTGCTGCTGCTGGAGGAGAATGGACGAGCTCTCAGATTAAACATGGCAGGGGCCACGGTGTGCGCTTATAATATAAATAACATATCGTCTCTGTCGGGTGGAAACCTCATATGTCCAAAACTGTTACTTTTCAGGATTCAAATTCAAAAGCATCAAAAGTAGCAGATCCACAAGCTCGAAACACGGCGCAAACTTTTTATGCTTTTGTGTGACGCTGTAGTATGCAAGTAGGGTGTTAATTTACGGAAAAAAAACACAAAAATTAAAACAAATATGGAGATAAGAGGTTTCTGCCCGACAGCATCGATATTATGAAGACACAAGCTGGGAGGGGGGCATTGTTCTCAATGTCCGGACATTGTTCTCAATGCCCGGTCCAGGGACCACCAGGTGTCCAAATGGCTTTTTTTATTTTCAAATTGATTGAATACTTTATTAGTCAGAATGTAAACAGCACATGGTACAGCAAGATATTAAGGCTAAAAGGATAATCCTAGGGACTTGTTTCCATTGCGGTCCTATGTATTCAATTCATCAACATAGCAGTGAACACAATAATAAATTTCATCGACAAATACAAGACAGAGATGGCGAAAATTACATTTACCTCCCCTTGACTTGTGGTCTCCTGATAGATGGGTTTTTTTCAGGACAATTTGGAACTAAATCACTGATGCATGGGGATTCCACATTCTGGTGGCAGAGTAGTAGAATGAGAACTTTCCCGTGTTTGGTCTATATTTGGGTGGTACCAGATCATGTTGCTCCCTCTAGTGTTGTGGCTGTGGGTGTCACTCACTTTGGAGAAGTAGTTAGTATTGAGGGAACTGTCTCTTTGACTGTCTTAAACACCAATCCTATCTTACATACACTTACGGGTCTGTTACTCTGATAGTGTACAAATGGAACCAAATGGACCCTTTTTTCCTCCCCATGATTAAAAAAAAATTAAATAGGGGTCCATGGTCTAATGCATCTCAAACTGGGGGGTTCTTGAAATTCAAAAGGTTGAGAATCACTGGGCTAAATGGCTGATGTTTTTCCTAAGGAAAGTGAACTGACCATGGATGCGGTACAGCTGATCACAGCCAGTTGATCGATCAGGCCCTGACAACAAACACAAAACCAGCCAGGTGTGGAGAGCCAGCCAGCCAGCCAGCAGCTATAAAGGATGAGAACTGGGATGAGAGCCGAGGTGAAGGTCTCTTTGAGGATCTCCACTTCCCCGCCGATGACACATCCTTGTTCTCTGATTTCTCCACGCCCATCAGCAGGCTACAGGGTGACATTGTCTGGCGTCGCCCGCAGGTAACTATTTATTTAGTAAATAAATAACCAGAACCTGGCTGTCGTAAAATCTGCTTGGCCAGTAATATCCCCCCAGTATTTATTTCAACTTGAACTTATTGTCACGTCATCACAAGTTTACAGTTGTTAAAAGAGTGGGTGAAATTATTTTGTGTACAAGCTCCCAAACGGTTTTCTGTTTGAAGAAAACAGGAAACATGGGTATGGTGGGATAGGGAAAGAAACAACATTGAGGCAGCAACCTCTTCTTGTGCAAGTAGAGCAGATTTGCAGCAGATATAAATAGCAGAAGATATAGAATCTCTAGCAGCAGTGATCCAAATCAGTATTTTTTTGGTGTGTGTAAACTACATTATTATAAAATGACTTAATCACCACTCCTCAAATACAGTGTGATATATTTTTGTAAATGCTTTAACTTAAGGTATTTTGATTGGTTCTCATCCCCAGCCAAATGTGTTAATACATTTTAACCCCTTTATCCATATTTTGTATGTTGGCTTAAAAAATAGCAGATCTACAAGCTAGAGCTTGTACATCTGCTATTTTTGAACATTTTCAAAAAATCTTGAAAGTGTTTGTGAAGAATTTTGCTCTCTTTTTTTTTTTACACAAATCTTCTCTTCATGGGGGTCCCTGGCACAAAACATTTTAAGATGGGTGGTCCGCGGCCAAATTAGCATGAAACAGTTTGAGATCTACTGGTGTCAATGAATTGTCATGGGTGTGTTTCCCTCTCTAGGAGATGCCAGTCTCCTGCTCTGTTCCCAGACAACATGAACCAGGGCCACGCCAAGCAGGGTCTACTGGGAGACTGCTGGTTCCTGTGTGCCTGCACCATCCTACTGAAGAACAAGCATCTGTTGGACAGGGTAACGCAATCTGTTAACATGTCAATTATTTCGGCCGGTCGGCCGGTCGGCCGATCTTATCGGCCGACCTTATCACAGATTTATTGTGTCTGTTGTGTTGCTATAGCAACGTTGCATATTGAAATAATATCATGCGATATATATTTATTGGAAACCTATAACTCCTAATATTAGTATCGGCTTTGGCACCAGCTTTGATTGGATATTAAAGGATCTACACCATGAATTAATTTTTTTTTAATAATATTTAATATCATATTGTTTATGTCCCTCAAACGTTTTTCAAAAGGTTTGAGCCTAAATCAAGCCTCAGATATACTCATTCCAACTAACTTCTCTCTGGCTTATAAAGCACTTTCACCTGCAATACCACATTGTCCTGTTTGGCACGGGCGCTATTGAGCCAGTTTGTATGCATGTTATCTCCTGGTTCTGTGTGGAAAAAGTAAAAAAAAAAAAAGAAGTAAAAATATATATATACATATTTTTGGTTGGAACTGAACAACGGGAGGGATTGTACCCTGACGTGACGTCACGTCAGGGTGCAAATCAGTTTGGCCTGTTTTGAGACCAATTTACAGAAAACCCCAGATTTGCTGTGAAAGCCTGAGTGTTCAAACTAGGGTATTTTTGGGGATAGAAGAGAGGTAGGGGAGACCAAAAACACACAAAAAATAAGAAAAGGTTAAAATTCATGCTGTAGTCCCTTTAACCGATTAAAACAGGGAAAATATCTGTGTCATTTTAGGTGTTATCCCCAGACCAGCCACAGTGGGGCGCTAGCGGGTACAATGGCTGCTTCTGTTTTCGTCTATGGCAGCAGGGTCGCTGGGCAGAGGTAACCGTCGACGACCGGCTGCCCTGCATAAGCGCCACGCTCTGCTTCTCCCGCTGCCACGCTCCCAATGCATTCTGGGTAGCTCTGCTGGAGAAGGCTTACGCCAAGTGAGCATCCTGGGAACGGGCATTTAATTACAATACTCCGCTCTCTCTCTCTCTACTTTGTTATATGAGCTTCACCCCCTAAATACAAGTCCTCTCCCTCCTACTATTTATTTCTAGGCTCCACGGGTCGTATGAGCGCCTTTGGGCGGGCCAGGTGTCTGAGGCCCTGGTGGACCTGACCGGAGGCCTGGCAGAGTGCCGGAGCCTGGGGTCCGCAGAGTGCCGGAGCCTGGGGTCCGCAGAGTGCCGGGGCCTGGGGTCCTCTAGAGAGCCGGAGGAAGACCCGGGGACGAGGCAGGACAGCGACCGGGGCCGGAGGAGACGGCTCAACCTAAACCAGCTGCAAGTGGTCAGAGATGGCTGCGCTCTCAGCTGCTCCACTCACAGCACCCCCGCAGGTCAGGAGGGGCCTTGATTTATCTCTTGTAGATTGGAGAGATTATTACTCGATACAGAGTCCCTGAAGTTAATTAAAGGGCAAAAAGTGGAAAAGGAGAAAAAAAAAAAAAGACAAAAAACCTAAGAAAAATAAAAAAAAAATGAAAAAACTCAGCCAAAAGAGTATCACATTAGATGACATGACAGCTTGTGATATACAAACAAGGCACAGAGAAAGCTCAACCCACACTGTTCTCAAACACTTGAGGGGCCACCTCGAGCACGGGCTCCGTCACTGGAGACCGACCACCTATCCAACAGGGGTTGCCATATTTTCAGAAAGACCTTATCTTTTTTGATGATTGCATACCGAATTCTCTCCATGTGTAGGACATTGCCCAAGTCTCTAAGACACTGCTGGAACAGAGGACTAGATTCAGATTTCCATTGTTACAAAATTAAACGTTTGGCCAGCAGTGTGCACAAGGAGATGGCTTGACCCTCGAATGATTTAATAGAGGGATTGAATGCCACGGATCCAAACATAGTCAGTAGTGGATCTGGCTCAATGTTTTTATTCAATGCCTTTGAAATATAATCAAAAATAAGTGACCAGAATGTGTTTAGTTTTGAGCAGCAGAACCAGAACTGGTGAGCAAGTGTGCCGGTCTCCTGTTTGCACTTATCACATAAGGGAGAGGTATTGGGATATATGGCATGAAATTGACTCCCAAACATCTTCCGAAATTGTAATATCCAAATCCCTCTCCCAATCGCACCTAGATTTATCACTGTAAACAACATCAGAAGCCTGTAGAATGTCATAGAAAGAGGAAACTGAACCCATAAAACCAGGTGTAATCTGAAGAATACTGTCTAGTGTGTTGTGTTTTGGTAAATGTATAAAGTTAGGTATATGAGTCCTAAGATAGTTCCTGATCTGAAGGAACCTAAAGAAGTGTGCTGCTGGCAGGTTATGAGACTTTTGTAGTTGTTGAAAAGACAATAGGTTACCCTCTGCATACAGATCCTTAATAGTTACTATGTTTTTGTTCTTCCAAGTAGAGAAAACAGGGTATGTTAAGGCAGCAGGAAAGGCATGGTTATGACAGATTGGACTATCCAAGTGCACCTTGGGCAGATTAAGAAATGACTGAATTTGTTTCCATATTTTTAAAAAGTTAAGTATAATAGGGTTGGTGTAGGGTGGTATTTTACGCTTGGCTGGATTGTTAAGCAACGCAGGAAGAGAGGTAACACCGACTGAAGCCATCTCAATCTGAAGCCAAGTTGGACCATTTACATCCTCTGCTGATAGGCAGTTGCGCCAAAAAGACAGCGCATACAAGTTGGCTGCCCAGTAGTACAATTTAAATTGCGGTAGTCCGAAGCCCCCTGCTGCCTTAGACTTACATAAATGTTTTTTAGATATCCTCACAGATTTGTTACTCCAAAGAAAAGATGAAACAACGGAATCCAACTTTTTGAAATAGTGGAGAGGTATAAACACCGGTAAACAATTGAAGATGTATAAAAATCTAGGCAGAGCGACCATCTTTATGGCATTAATACGACCAACCATGGATATGGGTAAAGTATTCCAGAATTCAATGTTATTTTTCAATTGCTGCATCTTGCAATCCCAGTTCTTCTTTAAAAGTTCCCCATGTTTACGAGTGGCTATTATACCCAGGGTTTAAATTTTGTCTGTGGAAACCTTGAAAGGTGTCGTGCGCAGGAAGCTTGGATCAACATTCTCAGAAATGGGCATCAATTCACTTTTCCCCCAATTGATCTTGTAGCCCGAAAAACTACCAAATGTCTCAATTAAATGTAATAAAGGTGGGATAGTTGTTTTAGGACGGGAAATAAATAAAGTCATATCATCAGCAAAAAGCGATAAATGGTTGACAGTGTTGTGAACTTGGATTGGGGCGATTTCTTGATTAGCTCTTATCTGACTGGCTAGAACTTCGATGGCTAAATTGAAGAGATAAGGGGAGCAGCTGTCCCCCTGTCTCACCCCTCTCATAAGATGGAAAGGCCGTGAGGCCTCCCCATTAGTGACAATTGATGCCTCAGGATGGGCGTAAATTATATTGATCCAATCTATAAATGTTTCCCCGAAGCCAAAATGTTTTAAAGTAGACAGTATGTATTTCCATTCCAGGCAATCAAAGGCTTTCTCGCAGTCTAAGGCAATGACCACCGACTCTTCCTTATGCTTATGGTACATGATATTAGAAAGACGGCGTAGGTTGGAATTTATGTGACGGCCCGGAACAAAACCCGTTTGGTCGGGGTGAATCAGATCGGCGATGTGCCTGGAGAGTCTATTTGCCATTATTTTACTCAAAATTTTCATTTCCATAGGAAGAAGGGATATTGGACGGTAGGAGGACATGTCTAATGGATCTCTATCTTTCTTCAAGATTAAAGCAATATTTGCCTGATAAAGAGAGTGCGGCAGCTCTGAAGCTTGTTTTGACTGCTTGAACATTCGCAAAAGCAATGGAGCTATGGTTGACTGAAACTTTTTATAGAATTCAATTACAAATCTGTCAGGGCCGGGGGCTTTATTGTTGGGAAATTGAGATATAGCTGTTATAATCTCACCAAGCGTTATATCTGCATCCATTGCCGTAGCGGCCTCCTCAGCTAAGGTAGGCAGCTGGCTGTCGGCAAGGAACTGATTCATGATTTGGGGATCTGGTTTCTTACTTTTGGATTGGTAGAGTTCCTCATAAAACTGAGCAAAACTCTTATTGATCCCGGCTGGATCCGTAATAAGTTTACCTTGTCTATCTTTTATTTTGTGAATGGCTCGGGTGGATTGTGAGTGCCGAAGCTGCCTTGCCAGTAAACTATGGAGTTTATCGCCCAATTCAAAGTATTTCTGTTGGGTTTTAGCAAGCAGTGCGCTAACTCTTTGTGAGAGGATAGTGTTATATTCAAATTTTAATTTAGTAATTGACTCCAGAATTGCATCGTTAGGGTTGTCCTTAAATGCGTTTTCTTGAATGGAAAGGTCCTTTTCTATGTCTGTCAGTCTCTTACTTTCGTTTTTCCTCTTGTTTGAGGCAAAATAAATAATGTGGCCTCTACTCACAGCCTTAAAAGATTCCCACAGGATAGAGTCATTAACATCTCCAGTGTCGTTCTCCCTAATGAAATGAGAAATTGATTTTTCCATGTGGTCAGTGAACTGCTCGTCAGCCAGAAGTGTGGGGTCAAGACGCCACTGTCGCCCTCTAGAGCTATGTTCTCCAATCCTGAGATCCATGGACAGTATAGCGTGATCAGAAATAACAATAGGGTGATATGTTACTGACCCAACTGTAGAAATCAATTTAGCATCCAGGAGAAAATAGTCAATGCGACTACTACTCTTATGAACCGGACTGAAGAAACTATAATCTCTAGTGGTTGGGTGGAGGAGTCGCCAAATATCTACTAAATTGGAGTTGGCCCTCAAAGTGTTCAAACAAGCACTGGCGTTGGATGGCTGGGGGGATTTAGAGGACTGTTTGTCCAAAAGGGGATCAAGAGGTCAAGTTCAGATCTCCACCAAAGATAAGGTTGGTATCTGAAAAGTTGGGGATTAAATTAAAAATCTTCTTAAAAAAAGCGGGATCATCAAAATTAGGGGCATATATATTAAAAAATTTAACTGGCACGGAGTTGAGGACACCAACTATTATGAGGTATCTACCATTAGGATCGCTGATTGTGGAGGAGTGAATAAAGGGGACGTTTTTCCTAATTAAGATTGCCACCCCTCTTGCTTTAGAGCTAAAACAGGACTGGTAGACCTGGTCCACCCAACCAACCTTGAGCCTGCCCTTGACTTTGTGTTCAATATGTGTTTCTTGCAAAAACATTATATCTGCTGAAAGAGATTTGAGACGAGCAAACACTTTAGCTCTCTTTACAATATGACCCAAGCCTCTGACATTCCAACTCATTAATCTGAAACCCCTACCCTGTGCTCGAGAAACAGATGCATTATGGGTTATCACTTGGCTCTGTTATACACGGTGAACAACTGCTGTCAAGAGTGAAAGAGCAAAAATTTACAAAAAAGGCTGAGGAAAGAAAAACAAAAAACAAAAACACACAGCAAAAAACCCACCCCTCCCAAAAGGGGTAAAACCCCAGAATGTAGCAACGGCTACAACTCACCATAACTTGGGCTATCAGGTCAAAAACCACAAACCACTGATATAAAAAACTGCCCAAAAACACCTTATATACACACACCAGACAGATGATGTCTACTTTACACAATAGCTGCCTCTCTGTAGATTTATAAAACTACACAAAAAAAGGCCAGAGGGAGGCGCTATATGACCAAAATTGTAGACACAAAACAATCCTAGGAAACCCACATACAGCAGGAGGAATAGGTGACGTCTCTAGCAGGGTTACAAGCTTGAATAAGTAGTAACTAAAATAGAAAATGAAAATCACATTTGCTCATTGAAAAGTAATGGATATAAAATGAAAACAACACTGTAGTAGCTGCTAAACAGAATGACAAAACTAGATGGGTCGAAAGTGGGCCACGTCCCACTTGGCTCCTGACCACAGATCAGAGTAAAAAGCGAGAAGAAAAAGAGAAAAAAAAGACGATGTTATGATCATAGGAGGACGGGACGTCAGCCCCAAGCCCCCAGAGTTGCTGAGAAACATTGAAGCTGCCACCCCAGTGGCCAAAGCTGGAACTGCAGGCGGGGAGAAATACATGCGCGAGCAAAACATACTGAGAGATATTTGTATATATAGATATAAATATGTAAACATATTATACATAAACACATATGCATTTACATATACATAGGCATCTCGAGTGTATTTAATAAATATCTCGCGTTCAATCCTTGACACACGGGCTGCCGTAGAACGCAAAAAGGACACTAGTGCGCATGCTCATAACTCTATGGGGGTACAAAATCAAACCAATAATTCTACTTCCGGCAGGTTTCCGGGTGCTTCAAAACGCCACTGAGCACATTCATTGAAATGATAGCTGGGGGCGGGGCAATCCGCCCTCTAGTTATATTATACCTCTATGGTCAGCCCCATGTTGATGAAGAGAGTCTGTTAGCTGGCAGGCTACTGTATGAGGCTGAGACCTTACTCACTAGTCTTGATCCGACGTGGCGACGGGCTCTGTAGAATCATGGCTCTGTGCTGAAGACACAAGTCGACGAGCCTCCTGGAGGGTAAGCTCCCGTTGTGGGCCGCCTGTCACGGTAGAGGCGAAGAGTCTGGCCGGGTGGCGAAGAGCCGGTTTCAGGCCACGGGTGTAGAGCTCCGGCATGACGTCGCGGTAGGTTCTCCTCTCCTCCAGTACCTCCGGGGGAAGATCCTCGAAAATCTGTATTGTGGAGCCTCGATAGTTGAGTTTACCCCTCATCTTGCGCGCCTCGCGGACCACCAGGTCACGGGTCTGGAACTTATGGAAGCGAGCAACAATTGCTCTTGGCTTTGTGGATGAAGGGACGCGATGCGAACGGTCCAATTCTGGGGGAGAGGATAGCACCTGGTCGCCCAAGACTTCTACCAGGAACCCAGGAAGGAATTCGGAGGGGCGAGCCCCTTCAGTGGACTCAGGCAAGCCGAGTATACGGACGTTGTTCCTGCGGCTGAACCCCTCCAAACTCACTGTTCTGGCCCGTAGCTTAGCATTGTCGTTAGCCAGGTTAGCACAAAGCTTCTCCAGCTCCACTAAACGGTCGCTGGTTGTGTTGGCGTTGGACTCAAGGGACGAAACACGTTGTTCATGATCTTCTACTGTTGAGTTGATGAGGTCCAGTTTCTTCTCGAGAGTAGAAAATCCTACTTTAAATTCGGCGGACAAGGCCTCTTTGTGCTTCTCCAGCATAACTGCAATGCGTCCATGTCTGCACCACCAGGCTGTAGGCCTGTGTCTTTTTTCGCGTCGACCGATCTCAATTTGTACGTGGGCTTCGTGGTCATTTCTTGTTCAAAAGCAAACTTTATACATTACTAAACTGTTTGGTGTGTATTTGGTGAATATAAAAGGGCTAGAAAGGTTAAAATAAAAAAGTTGAGTGGGAGCGTGGTGAAAGGCATGACGCAGCGACCGGAAAGCCAACAGTATTTTCTTTAACAAAATACAGACGGAAAGGCAAAACAGGACATGGAAGCCTAGTATAGACAGTAGAGCAGTCAGGATGGAAGTACTCCACTGGCTGTCCTTAAAAATATAAAAGTATAAATTATAATACAAAATATCATCCATCCTTAAGAGCCAGCATGCGTTCATTTGGAACCAGAAGTCTTGCCATGCATCTTCTGGGCTTTGTTCCTGAAATAATAAGTGTACTATTAATCATTTGTTTTTACTCTATCAGATATGTAAAGGTGTTCAATTATACACGTTAATGTGAACAAAATATTTTAATTTAAATTTTTTAACCTGCCTTACCTTAAATTTTCAATGTACCTCATTACCCAGTCCTCGGCTGGGTTAGCGCATGTCTCTTTGCCCTTTTTTGTGTGGAAACTGCAAAAGAAACACAAAGACATTAATGATCAGTGCATTGAATGCATGCCACGCAGCGGGTTACACTTCCCAACCATAGAGGTCAGAGGTCAAGCATCCACAAGATCCACAGAAATTCAGAAATGTTCAATTAAAATGTGAATATAGTGACAAATGGCACGCGTTGTGAGGTTGTAGATCGGCTATTTTCACATAAAAAAAAAATAGGGCTTAAAGGGATAGTTCACCCCCAAAATGACTTTTTTAATGTTGATTAGTCACCCCATGGAGACTCAGATATTTTTTGTTTTTGTCGCATTCCTAAGCCAATAATTTGATAACCGGCAGCGGTAATGGTAGGAGACAAAAAGAGTCTCCTTTGGGTCTCCTACCGGAACCGCTGCCTACCAGTCCGGTGGTCATCAAATTATTGGCTTAGGAATGCGACAAAAACAGAAACATATCCATGAATTCAAGTTTCGGTCCATGGGGTGACTAATCGATAGGATTTTTTTGGGGGGTGAACTATCCCTTTAAAAGATTCATGCATTTATTTATTTTTTATATTTTGGTCCCGGCGGTGGAAACACCAAATGTCTCTTTTGCGTCTCAAGCTGAAACCTTTTGGGAACCCCTGACAGAAGTGACAGAAGGACACAACCGTCCCGCCACAGTAGAACTACATTCAGTCCATATAGCTACTCACATTATAGTGTTGATGGAACAGTTCTCCTTGTCCGTCTGGACTGAATAGCCTCTGATGGCATTGAATGGAATACTGCCATTGCCGTAAGTTGTGCAGCAGCGGCGCAGAGAAGGTCCTGCCAAACAGAAGACAATCAGATTGTTATAGAGATATTAAAACTGCCACTGACATCACCTCCTTTTGACACTATTACCTTCTGAGTACTTAATACAAGTGCAATAATTCAAAGTTATTTATTTACCAATATCCATAGCCTCCATATTCCATAATTTTCACTCTGATTATGATTCTGAATCAATGCAAGACCAACACAAATTTGCACACAAGAAAGGGAAGAAACACCAAAATCCGAAGTGTTGATTTAAAGTGGGAAAAATGTGTCCTCTAAGAGTTAACTATCCGGATTTCACTGTGTGACAAACAAACAGAAAATAGAGGCATACTTACTTGCAGATGCATGTGTTGCGAGCAGGCCGACTGCCAGGAGCATGAGAAGGGATAACATCGGAGCCCTGATGTGCACCATGACTTCTACTGTGGTCGTTGTTTAGTTCTGTTCCTTTCTCTTCTGTCTTAGAGGTGTAGAGCTGCTGTGTTCTCCTGTCTATTGAGGTGTAGAGCTGCTGTGTTCTCCTGTCTTTGAGTGTAGGAGTAGATCTCTTGTGTTCTCCTGTCTTGGAGGTGTAGAGGTGATGTGGAGAGATGCTGGTCCCAGCAGTCTTATATACTACATGCCCTGAGAAGCAGGAAACTTCAAACCCTCATTTAAGGGACCTATGGGTTTTCCTGCCTCAGTGAGCGCCTACGCTGCCCTTATTAACTATTACATCACAAAACTTCCCCCTCACTTTCCCCTTGTGACCAAAAAGGGAACACCTGTCAGGCACAGTGATTGTGGGATTTAATGTTAGAGTGTAACCTTACTCGCTTGTTGTTATTCATAAGCATTTGCTTGTTCAGATCAAATATCTGTCATGTAATCTTTGCACCTTATTCACATGTTGACTGCAGTGTGTGTGTAACTACTAAAATATACAGCATAGCTGATCATAGCTAAATATACAGTATTGTATAGTTAGTACAATTGCTGTTTTAATTTAAAGTAATATTTTATAGAGATCAACAATCGTGTGAACAGTGACCTTTTAAGAGCTTCATGGATTAATTAAACATTGTCACACAGTGACGCAACATTGATTGATTGATTGAATATTTTATTAGACAGAAATGTAAAAACAACTTGAGTACAGTCAAACACTTTGTCTAAAAGGATTACACCAAAAATGTCCTTGCGGTCTTGTTTCCATCAGGGTCCTAGGTATTTAATTCATCAACATATAAAATAGCACCAAACATTCAATATTATCACAAATATAAAACACTATATGAACAGAGTAGAGAAAAAATGTGGGGGGGGGGGAATGCGGGTAAAGACGGGGGGGGGGGTTGCCTGTCTAAGGGAGAAGTGATAACTACCTCCCCCTTTGGCCTCCTGAAAGGTGGATTTTCAGGGCTGTTCTAAAGGATTTATTTTGGAGGGATGGGGTCAGGGCATTCCACACTCGGGTTACCTGTGTTACAGTAATAGTATTATGTAAATAGCCTACAATAGATGGGCTTAAAATAGTCTAGACTAGAATACAACAGAATAGAGTACAGTGCAATACGTGTAATCAAAGAGTAGATCTGTGACACATATAAACCACATTATGGACGTCCGTACTCCTTCAAATATAAGTATATATAAAGTATACCATATATTATATACTGTATATGTGCATACATATGTGTATATATATAATATATGCTTATGTGTATTTCTATATACGTGTACTTGCTGTTTTGTTGTTGTCCTTTTAAGTTTCAACCTAATTTGTTGCATGCATATATTGCTACAGATTTGTTTGAAAGTAAACCAATACAAATTGTTTAGCCTATAAGCTCACACATTCCTTCAAAGCCGGTTGAACGTAGTGGGAATTTATCGGGGAATTCAGAGCGAGGCTCTTATAAGGAAGTTGATATGCCCAGTAGTGTAATGTGACCGTGTGTTTAGAGAAGTCAAACCGTTCTTTGTTTAGTGTCAATACATTGCATAATCTGCAAGATGTGGGCCTCCAGTGTGGCAAGGCTTTGTCTGGGCTGATGAATTGTTTCTAGGTCAAAGGAACACTCAGCGGCTTGAACCGTGACCAAAGGGGAAAACGAAGACGTCAGTAACAAATATCAAATAGGTCGGAAGAATGAATGTCACGTAATGAATATCATAACCTACATTCTCTGAAACCACAACCTGGTTTTATACGTGCAATGTATGTGTGAAGCAATATTGGTTTCATACTGTCTAATTTATATTTGATGCAAGCATTAAATGTCACAGTAACAAGTTCAATGTGGCTTTACTTTGTTTTGTGATGAGATTCTATAATAATTATGCTAAACATAGTCGTGGCAAAACTAAAAACTAAAAAAGATAACAATGGAGACATGTTCATAATCTCTACATGAGTGAGTGTGAGTGTTCTAGTTGTATTTGCTGTAGGCCTACAGTATTTTGGTTACATTACAAAATAAGTATAAATGCATTCATAATGGGGCATGAAAGTTCCAAATAACATATCGTTAGCCTCATAGCATAATTGCCTAACTAACTTTTTGGTGAAATTGAAATTTTTGCCTATAGCTCTACTCTCCTTCTAACATTGCTGTATCATTGTGCCTGATTGCCTATGTCCTAAGCCAATCAGAATGCTTGTTACATAGTACCAAAAATGACTTAGGCAGAAAGTGCTTTTAAGTCAACTTTTTGACTTGACAGAAAGTGTTTTTTTTTGTAACAATCATTCTGCTGAGGACATTGGCAATAAGGCAGGATGAATCAGCAGTGTTAGGAGAGTAGAGTTAGGCAAATATGAATAAAGGCAGATAAACATGAGAAAAAGTCATCTAGGTGACTTAGGCAAAAAGTTTTTTTTTGTTTTGTCTCTCCTGAAAACCTTACAATAAATATGAGTTAGGAAATTATGATATTTTTTCTCTTTAAGAATGTGTATGTGTATATTACCTTTATGTGTATGTACAAATGTACAAAACAATCCAGTATTGGGCCTGGCAACATAAGTACCTTTCAATTTGTTCTTCTTTTTTATTACACACATACAAATGCTTTCTCACAACAACAAATAACGAGTCAAAATTAACTGGTTAACACAACCAATAAAGGCTGAGAAGAGTGTGACATCATTATGATTCTGAGCATGATGAAGCATATTCATATCTACAAGGTTGTTTATTTTTGACCAACAGAATTTGCATTACAAAACACCAGAGCCTTATAAAAGTCCATAAGCAAATGTCCAAAAAGTTTCACCTTGTTATTAATAGACAACAGCATGGAAAAAGACATTTAGTCAGAGAGGAAGGGTTTTTGCACCCGCTTGTCACTCTTGCCATCTGACCCAAATACTGTACAATTTCCATACCCCCCGCCCCCCCCCCCCCCCAAATAAATGTGGTTATGAGGTTGACAGAGGAGTGCTGCATCTCCATCTAAGACGGAATGAACGTGATCTTTAACATTTCATCTGCAGGGTCCAAGTCTGGAAACAACCGTTATCAGAAGAACAGTGACTGCCTGAGTGGGTCTGTGTGAAAAGGTGGCAGACTCACTATGTCTCTCCACCTTACTGGTACTCAGTGGTGGAAAAAAAATCTTATTAAAGGAGGAGTTCACCCAAAAAATGATTTATTTTCTATCAATTGCACACCCCATGAAGCCTTGAATTCATGGATTTATTTTTGTTTTTGTGGCATTCCTAAGCCAATAATTTGATTATAATAAATTTGTCCCCATTGATTCCAGTAGGAGACACAAATGCATTTGTGTCTCCTACCGGAATCAATGGGGCTAAATTTATTATAATCAAATAATAAAGGAAGGAATGCGACAAAAACAAAAAAATATCCATGAATTCAAGGCTCCATGGGGTGAGTAATCCATAGAAAAAAAGGTATTTTGGGGGTGAACTACTCCTTTAAGTAAAAGTATCAATAATGCAAAGCAGAAATACTCTGTTACAATTAAAAGTCAGTACATCTAAATTGACTTGAGTAAAGGTATTGGTATCAAAAGTACTTAAGGTACCAAAAGTAGAATGCACTTTGTCCCATTTCAAGTCATCAAATGTATACAAATATGAAATTGTAATTTGAAAATAGCAGATCTACAATTGGCTATTTTCAACTAGTAACAAGTAAGTAAAGTTGTCAAATAATTGTAGTTGTGGTTCTACTGCTGCCCAAAGAACTGACTCATAATAAAACAATTCAGAATGGTATATTGCCTTTCTGACACTGCTGGCACGGAGAGAAATCCTCCATTTGTCCCTAAACCAGATCTTTGGCCGTATAGGACGTAATGTTATACTTGAAATTAGAGATTTTTTTATTTGATTTATGAGGATCACAGGCGGATGTATGTCCACCTGGGGCGCCAATAACCTTATATAATAATCTTACTAGTCTGACAATACTTCCTGATGCTACATAAGGCTTTGTTTTATTTGGGGAGGAGGGAGGAAAAAGGGATTTTCTTTTTTTCTCAGAACCTTTTGTGGATTTTGCTGATGTAACTTTTTTTTCTTGTGTGTTATGATGTTGCTTCTTTGTGCGTGTGTGTGTGTGTGTGTGTGTGTGTGTGTGTGTGTGTGTGTGTGTGTGTGTGTGTGTGTGTGTGTGTGTGTGTGTGTGTGTGTGTGTGTGTGTGTGTGTGTGTGTGTGTGTGAATGGGTGAATTGAAAAGTGGTCACAGTGGTCTGCAATGTGGTGTAAAGAATTATTTCATTTACTGTGCCACATCACCAGTGGTGGAAGAAGTACTCAGATATTTTACTTAAGTAAACTAAAATGTTTGAAAATAGCGGATCTACAAGCTCACAACGTGTCGCATCGCGACACGTTGTGATCGGCTATTTTTAAATAGCCTAGGTATAACATAGCTAAAGTGGTTAATGTTTGTTTTATAATATAAAAATGTATCTGCAAAGTAACTAGTAACTAAAGTTTTCAAATAATTGTAGTAAAAGTACAATATTTGCCTCTGAGATGTAGTGGAGTAGAAGTATTGAAAATTGGAAGTACTCCAGTACTTAAGTGCAGTACTTGAGTAAATGTACTTAGTTACTTTACACCACTGCACAGCACTAGCCACTCTCAACAACATGAACACATGTTTGTGTAGCAAAGTGTCTCACAACCTCAGCCTGATGGCCTGAAAGTCTAATATCGCCCCAGAGTTGTGGGGAATTCCCTTTGGCTCAGTGGTTAAGATGTTGGCTTTCCATGCGGGAGACCCCAGTTCGACTCCCGGGCGTTACATTGGTGCCGTGACCCGAATTGGGTTCCCCCGTGGGAGGAGGAGGTCAAAAGGCGGGTGAGTGAAGCGGAGTGGCTCACAACCTCAGCCTGATGGACTGAAATTCTAATATCTCCCCTGAACTATGAAAAATTCCCTTTGGCTTAATGGTTAAGATATTGGCTTTCCACGCGGGAGACTGGGGTTCAAATCTTGGGAGTTACATTTGCTCATGTTATCGTTACTGTTGTTGTTACTGTTACTGTTATTGTTGTTGTTGTTGTTGTTGTTGGAGGCTACTGATGTCTCTCTTGTCTTACAGTTTCAGGACTATGACAATCTGGACAGCAAGCGGGTTCAAGAAGCCATGGAGAACATTCAATAAATGCATTTATTCGCCACACCTGCCATTTGATTACTTAGTCAGTCCACTTTCCAGTCAGTTTGCAATCTTCAGACATTTACTACTGCACAAGGATTTTCCAGAACCACCAATCCCCCCGGATTATAAAAGGGCATAAAAGGGACACAGGCAGACAGACAACTGACAGTTACAACTGGTATAACAGGTAGCCTATTGCATAACAGGGTGGGGCATGCATTCCCAACTATCCAAACTTGCATCATTCCAGAGTAGGCCGCTGCACAGCGGGCCAACAAGCACCAGTCTAGTACTATGAATGACCTCCAGGAATGTCTATGTACTACAGTGGTGGGAAAAGCACTAAAATGTTCTACTTCAGTAAAAGTATCAATACTGCAACATAGAAATACTCTGTTACAAGTAAAAGTCAGGAATTCAAAATGTACTTGAGTAAAAGTACAGAAGTATTGGCATCAAAATGTACTTAAAGTACCAAAAGTAAAAGTATTCGTTATGCAGAATGTCCCATTTAAAGTTTTCAAATGTATTAAAATCTTTTGAAAATAGCAGCTCTACAAGCTCACAATGCGTCGCATCGTAACACATTGTGAGCTTGTAGATCGGCTATTTTGAAATGGCCGAAATGTATATAGGACTGAAGTGGTTAATGTATGTTTTGTAATAATAATCAAAATCTACAGTAACTAGTAACTAAGTTTAAAAATAATTGTAGTGGAGTAAAAGTACAATATTTGCCTCTGAGATGTAGTGGAGTAGAAGTAAAAGTATTGGAAATACTGAAGTAAAGTACAAATACCTCAAAATTGTACTTAATACAGTACTTCAATAAATGTATCTAGTTATTTTCCATCACTGATGTACTGAAAGATTGCACTGCTTTCAGTGTGGCAGTAATTGCCTCAGGCTTTGCTTGTCCTATTAGAACAAGTAATTCAAGATAAAGTTCTCTAAAGAAGAATGCATTTTTATTAAGCAGAGCTCTCCACCCCTTGTTAGTTATTATCACAACGGTATGTTGATATTTAAGTTGGCAGCATTAAAGGGCAAAATGTGAGTCAAAGTTTCAGTTTTGTAAACTGGTTTGAGACTCTGGTTTATTTCTAAGGAACAAAGTGAAACACCAGGTTTGATCAGCATTTGACAATGAACAGCATTGGAAGAAATATGCAAAGACATGCAATAATATAATGTGATAATATTGTGAATTGTTTTTAGAATGATTTTATTTTCCATTGCCAACATGCTGACACCAAAATAATAAACAAAATAAATAAAAACCACATACTGTACACATGACTCTGATCAAAAGTACAGAGACAGTTTAATAGTCTAATTGTCAGACTAGAGAGTGGAGGGCAAGAGAGAGAGAGAGAGAGAAAATAACGAGGAGAGAATAAACAGAAGACAGACTTGAATGTTAACTTGAGCCTACTTGAGCCGATCTACAAGCTCACAATGCGTCGCGATGCCACGCATTGTGAGCTTGTAAATCGGCTATTTTCAAAATATTTGTATACATTTTAAACATTTGAAAACGGCATAATGAGTACTTTTACTTTTGTACTTGAAGTATATTTTGATACCAATATACTTTTGTACTTTTACTCAAGTACATTTTTAATTCCAGACTTTAACTTGTAACATTACAGTACATTTCAGTACATTGATACTTTTACTTAAGTCCAAAATTAGAACACTTTTTCCACCACTGGTCATCTAGTAGGTCAAGCGTTCTGTTCCACAGGTTTATTCTGTTACACCAGGGGTCTTCAACGTTTTCAGGCCAAGGACCCCCTAACTGAGAGAAAGATGAAGCAGGGACCCCCTACTCTATATTGTATAAAATTGTGTTTCAGATTAAAGTATTTTTTTAACTTAGTCTGCTCTTTTTTCCCCTCTACACCTATAGCCTCTTTGCCAAAAACAGCAGATCTACAAGCTCTCAACGCCTCGCAGCGCGAGGCGTTGAGAGCTTGTAGATCTGCTGTTTTCGGCCAATGTTCCCCTCAGAAAAGGAATTCTAGGGTTCAAGTGGTTAATGTAAAAAAATGAAATCCTATCACGCAAAGATTTGGCGGACCCCCTATTGTAGCTCTGAGGACCCCCTAGGGGTCCCGGACCCCCTGTTGAAGACCCCACTATATGTGTAGTAGGTACAGCATGGGTCCACTGGGTGGCGCCCATAGCCAACAAAGGAAGGATTCCCATGCGTTCAGCACTAAGGTGTCATTCATTCATTTCCCGGAAGAGGCGTGACGAATATTATGTTCTCTCAGATGTCGTTGCCTGCGCTTCTTCTCCACAATAATGCGCAGTTTTACGGTTCTCATGAGATAACGCTATGGTATCCACACATATTTCACCCATTTGTTTTAATATTTTGAGTGTGAGTGGACGGTAACATTATGCGTGTAATGATTTAAAGCGACGTGGAGACGATATGTCCATGTTTTGGTGATGAGCTAACGGACGCTAAGCTATAGATGTAATGATTATCAGCATCAGGACCATCACGACGACACGCCCTGAAAAGTGATGCAGGACCAGGTAACTATGGCAACAGAGGGATGCTGTGCTTCCAAATGAATGTGGACGAACCCGTGGCGGAAAGGTAAATTGTACTTAAGTAGCCTACAGTACCTGAGTAAATGTACTTATAGTTACTTTACACCACTCGTGTAATACGTCATAATCAATGAATACATTGCTGTCAAGTGTATAATATGAGCCGAAAAGTTCATACCTGCTTAAGCCCACAGAAACATAACTCTGTGTTTATAACTGCCGCTGCTGCAGGAGAATGGACCACAAGCTCGAACCGAGCTTGTGGATCTGCTACTTTTGATGCTTTTGTGTGACGCTGTAGTATGAACAAGTAGGGTGTTAATTTACGAAAAAAAACACAAAAAGTTAAAAAAAATATGGAGATAAGAGGTTTCTGCCCGACACTGCATGGATATTATGAAGACACAAGCTGTTCATAGCTGCTATCATGGTTAGGATGGGGTGGCGGGGGGGGGGCATTGTTCTCAATGTCCGGACATTGTTCTCAATGCCCGGTCCAGGGACCACCAGGTGTCCAAATGGCTTTTTTTATTTTCAAATTGATTTAATGCTTTATTAGTCAGAATGTAAACAGCACATGGTACAGCAAAGGATAATCCTAGGGACTTGTTTCCATTGCGGTCCTATGTATTCAATTCATCAACATAGCATTAAAAGTGAACACAATAATACATTTCATCGACAAGTACAAAACAGAGATGGCGAAAATTACATTTACCTCCCCTTGTGGTCTCCTGATAGATGTTTTTTTCTTTTTCAGGACAATTTGGAACTAAATCACTGATGCATGGGGATTCCACATTTGTGTGGCAGAGTAGTAGAATGAGAACTTTCCCGTGTTTGGTCTATATTTGGGTGGTACCAGATCATGTTGCTCCCTCTAGTGTTGTGGCTGTGGGTGTCACTCACTTTGGAGAAATAGTTTAGTATTGAGGGAACTGTCTCTTTGACTTGTCTTAAATACCAATCCTATCTTACATACACTTACAGGTCTGTTACTCTGATAGTGTACAAGTGGAACCAAATGGACCCTTTTTTCCTCCCCATGATTTAAAAAATATATATGAAATAGGGGTCCATGGACTAATGCATCTCAAACTGGGGGGTTCTTGAAATTCAAAAGGTTGAGAAATCACTGGGCTAAATGGCTGATGTTTTTCCTAAGGAAGGTGAACTGACAATGGATGCGGTCCAGCTGATCACAGCCAGTTGATCGATCAGGCCCTGACAACAAAACCAGCCAGGTGTGGAGAGCCAGCCAGCCAGCCAGCCAGCAGCCATGAAGGATGAGAACTGGGATGAGAGCCCAGGTGAAGGTCTCTTTGAGGATCTCCACTTCCCCGCCGATGACACATCCTTGTTCTCTGATTTCTCCACGCCCATCAGCAGGCTACAGGGTGACATTGTCTGGCGTCGCCCGCAGGTAACTATTTATTTAGTAAATAAATAACCAGAACCTGGCTGTCGTAAAATCTGCTTGGCCAGTAATATCCCCCCAGTATTTATTTCAACTTGAACTTAAACTTTATTGTCACGTCATCACAAGTTTACAGTTGTTAAAAGAGTGGGTGAAATGATTTTGTGTACAAGCTCCCAAACGGTTTTCTGTTTGAAGAAAACAGGTAACATGGGTATGGTGGGATATAGGGAAAGAAACAACATTGAGGCAGCAACCTCTTCTTGTGCAAGTAGAGCAGATTTGCAGCAGATATAAATAGCAGAAGATATAGAATCTCAGTCTATTTAGCAGCAGTGATCCAAATCAGTATTTTTTTTTGTGTGTGTAAACTACATTATTATAAAATGACACAATCACCACTCCTCAAATACAGTGTGATATATTTTTTTAAATGCTTTAACTTAAGGTATTTTGATTGGTTCTCATCCCCAGCCAAATGTGTTAATACATTTTAACCCCTTTATCCATATTTTATATGTTGGCTTGAAAAATAGCAGATCTACAAGCTCGAGTTTATACATCTGCTATTTTTGAACATTTTCGAAAAATCTTGAAAGTGTTTGTGAAGAATTTTGCTCTTTTTTTTTTTTACACAAATCTTCTCTTCATGGGGGTCCCTGACACAAAACATTTTAAGATGGGTGGTCCGCGACCAAATGTGTCATTTTCAGATATATATGTATATTTGGCCGCGGACCATCCATCTGAAAATGTTTTGTGCCAGGGACCCCCAAATGATATAATATAATTTGGGAGTCCCTGGCACAATTTTTTTTCAGATGGGTGGTCCTCGGCCAAATTGGCATGAAACAGTTTGAGATCTACTGGTGTTAATGAATTGTCATGGGTGTGTTTCCCTCTCTAGGAGATCTGCCAGTCTCCTGCTCTGTTCCCAGACAACATGAATCAGGGCCACGCCAAGCAGGGTCTACTGGGAGACTGCTGGTTCCTGTGTGCCTGCACCATCCTACTGAAGAACAAGCATCTGTTGGACAGGGTAACGCAATCTGTGAACATGTCAATTATTTCAGTCCGACCGATATATCGGTCGACCTTATCACAGATTTATTGTGTCTGTTGTGTTGCTATAGCAACGTTGCATATTGAAATAATATCAGACGATATATCTTTATCGGAAACCTATAACTCCTAATATTAGTATCGGCTTTGGCACCAGCTTTGATTGGATATTAACCCATTAAAACAGGGACATTATCTGTGTCATTTTAGGTGTTATCCCCAGACCAGCCACAGTGGGGCGCTAGCGGGTACAATGGCTGCTTCTGTTTTCGTCTATGGCAGCAGGGTCGCTGGGCAGAGGTAACCGTCGACGACCGGCTGCCCTGCATCGGCGCCACGCTCTGCTTCTCCCGCTGCCACGCCCCCAATGCATTCTGGGTAGCTCTGCTGGAGAAGGCTTACGCCAAGTGAGCATCCCGTGAACGGGCATTTAATTACAATACTCCGCTCTCTCTCTCTACTTTGTTATATGAGCTTCACCCCCTAAATACAAGTCCTCTCCCTCCTCCTATTTATTTCTAGGCTCCACGGGTCGTATGAGCGCCTTTGGGCGGGCCAGGTGTCTGAGGCCCTGGTGGACCTGACCGGAGGCCTGGCAGAGTGCCGGAGCCTGGGGGCCGCAGAGTGCCGGGGCCTGGGGTCCTCTGGAAAGCCGGAGGAGGAGCCGGGGACGAGGCAGGACAGCGACCGGGGCCGGAGGAGACGGCTCAACCTAAACCAGCTGCAAGCGGTCAGAGATGGCTGCGCTCTCAGCTGCTCCACTCACAGCACCCCCGCAGGTCAGGAGGGGGCTTGATTTATCTCTTGTAGATTGGAGAGATTATTGCTCGACACCGAGTCCCTGAAGTTAATTAAAGCTGTCAAACGGCATGTTTTATTCATCTGGCTGGGAAACGTCCTGTCTCATATTCAGATGAAATTAGATGATATACGTTTTAGAGAATCTGTGTGTCATTCAGGGGTTCCCAACCTTTTTTCCTTGGAGCCCCCTTCTTACATCTGACAAAAGCTAAGACCCCCCCCCCCCCCCACATGTATGCGACGCATGCAGGCACGCACACATCTGGATTTTTTTTTTATTACATTTTTTGACTATTTCTTTGTAATACAACAAAATGGGGAACACCAGGTTGAAAGTGGATGAAATCAAGTTATGATTTTGTGCAACACGTTTAAAATGCTGGGCAACCTCCAAACAGACAAGGCCTCACTCCCCCCTGTGATCTCCAATGTGATATTTGAACCCCCCCCCCCAGGTTGTGAAACGCTGGTTTAGAGAACCTGTTGTTTAGAGAAACTGTCTTGCCTGTGTGTTCCAGCAGGTGGTCCCAGCAGTGGCGGTGAGCTGGGTCAGCACCACGCCCTCAGTGTCATGGAGTGGGTGGACGTGAGGAGGACATCGGGCGGGACGGTCAGACTGCTCAGGATCCGAAACCCCTGGGGCAGACGCTGCTGTGGAGGGGCCTGGACTGAGAGGTGTGTGCGTGTGTGTGTGTGTGTGTGTGTTAGGCCTGTCCCCGACTAAGGATTTGTTTAGTCGAATCTAATTGGCGACTAATTGCCAATAGTCGACTGGCAGTCGACTAATACAAAAAATAAAAAAAGGTTTTTTTTTTCTTTTTTTTTTTTTAGGGCCAAAATAAATTTTATTTCAAAGGGCCAAGTCTACACAGTTTGTTTTGTGTCTCCAGCAGAGTTTCTAGTGTCTCTATCTCTCTCTGGAAGAGGTTGCACATGAACTCTGCAGCCGCACTGAGGCGCTCCAACACAAACAATACCAATACAAAGACGAGGAATAAGAAGAAAAAAAGGGGAAGTTACGTGTGGTTTCAGGTGTAGACTTGGCCAAAAAACAATTTTAAAAATGTTTGGCCATTAAAAAAAAAATAATAATAATAATAATAATCGACTAGATTCGACTAAGAGACACGCAGTCGACTCGGACCCCCCGCGACTAACCAGTCGACTAGTCGACTTAGTCGAGGTCAGGCCTAGTGTGTGTGTGTGTGTGTGTCTGTGTCTGTGTCTGTGTCTGTGTCTGTGTCTGTGTCTGTGAGTCTGAGTCTGAGTCTGAGTCTGAGTCTGAGTCTGTGAGTCTTAATTGAACCTAATAAGTGACCTTTCTTAAGCAATTAAGTAGTATTTTATACATTGGATATTCAAAAATAGCTACAGTCTAGCTACAGGGCATTTTTTTGGAAAAACCTAATCTGTGTTTTAAGTCTTGTGTGCTTCTTCTCTCCAGTGGGGAAGGCTGGAGCTCTGTGGACCCCGTCTGTGCTACGAGCCTCCAAGGCAGGGCGGAGGAGGGCGACTTCTGGGTGGACGAGGCTGAATTTGTGGCGCGGTTTGACGATGTCACTGTAGGCTACCCCATAAACCAGGAGGGCCACCTGCAGAGCATCTATACTGGTAATCATCTGGTTTTATTGTGACTCCGGATGTGCGTAGCTAGTCGGCTAGAATATTAAACGCTGCTGCTCCCGCTAGTCGACACTCACATGCTAGTCGGTTAAACCGTTATTTTGTTCAACCGACTCGGTTAAACCATTAGGGTTTTACAGTGTAGATTGTAAAATATCATATCAAACGGGGCTTCTATGCAAATGTACGTATATCAAACTGCCGATCGTTGCAATTGACTTAGGCGTAGGCGCACTCAACTCAAACAACTTGAGAGGTCAATCGGTTGCAGATTCTTGACAAAGAAACGGACCCGCACTCATGGAACAAAGTTAAAAAGTCTTTAATATGCCAGACGACGTGCGTGTTTCAACCTATGGGCCTTGCGTCAGCGTTTCTGAACACTGACAAAGGCCGACAGGTCTCAAAATGCGTAAGTTGTCCGATGATGACTGCTGCTGCGGCATATTAAAGACTTTTTTTTTATTTGTTCGTGTGGTGTGGATGGTTCCTTTGTTGTTCCTTAGAATTAAAATGATCGAGAACCACTGATGTAATTTCCTCCAAACAGGAAATGTGCTGACTCACAGTACCCAGCTCGTTGGCCGGTGGATGAAAGGCCACTCGGCGGGGGGCTGTCGGAACAGCAGCAGCTACGGCAGCAACCCCAAGTTCTGGCTGAAAGTGTGTGAGAGAGGAGAGGTGCTGCTCTCCCTGCTGCAGCAGAGGAGATGCAGGAACACAGCAACGCACTACGCACAACGACCACCGGAGGGAACCAACAACACTAAACACCAGCACTATCACCAGGCTATTGCTCTTCACATGTGGAAGGTTAGTTTTTGAAGATGTTTTTTTCACGTTATTGAGAAATACATTCACTACTCTAAATACAAATAATAATAAAACGAAAAAATACAAATCAGGTTAATAATGTAATGGTGACTATAGATCTGCATGGGCGTTTTAGGCTGGTACTTGCCTTCAAAATGAATCATGGGAATTGTGAGAGTTCAGAAAATGGCTGAAACAGACAGGGTCATTTTCTGTGTCAATGGGTTGTATCTTAAATGTGTGCTGTTTCTACAGACTAGGATGATAATCAGCAAATGATAGACATGGACATCAACATGGACATCAACTGTGCGTGTGTGCCTATGTGTTTAACTACCGTCAGGTGGAGAAGAAGCGTTTGAACCTGGGCAAAACACTGAGCAACCCTCCCTGTGCGTCCACTCACTGCCACGCCTACGAGAGAGAAGTGGTCCTCCATGCTCACCTGGAGCCTGGCTACCATCTGCTGATCCCCAGCACCTTCCTACCGGGAGCTGAAGCCAGCTTCCTCATCAGGGCCTTCTCCCTCTCCCCCTTATCCCTCAGGTAACGCCCATACAATCATGTTTGCAACAATAGTGAAAACACTGTATTATTTTTGGGCCCCTGGAAATACATTCTCATGAATATGTTTCATATATATTTTGGCCTCTTGGGGTGCCTAGAGGCTTGATTTATACTTAGTTGCATGCGCGTGTCGCACGTTGAAGACAGACGATCTACAAGCTCTCTTTGTGCCGCAGTGTGACACGTTGTGAGCATGTACCTGTAGCACAACTAGCACAAGTATAAAGGTTGGTGCACAGACCACATGCCCCCTTTGTGAGTCGTGATGAGTTTGAAACCGACTCCTGTCATGTCTCTCCCTTCTCCCTGACCTTGGTTTCAGATTTTAGCTGTATTTATAGCAACATAGGTTTTTCAGAAAACTGTTAGGATTTAGTGAAGCAATAATTTCCCCCAAATAATTGGCCTCTCAAAATGTATCATCGCTGATGGACAGAAACCTTGTATATCCACATTTCGCACAAAAGTAGCGAAAACAATCTACAAGCTTGTTGTAGAACGGCTATTTTTGAAACAATTTTTAAAATGTTCACCTATAATGACCAAAATAGGAATGTCAGGTTGAAAGTGCTTAAGTGTCTCTGTGTTTTTAAAGAGTATTAACAAGATAATTTGGATATATTTTGACATGTTATTTTTGGTATACACTGGTAAACGTATACCTACCTATACGTAAACGCTAAATTGGTGTTCATCACTGCCAGTAAGAAATGAATCGGTGGACTGATTGACATAAAAGTAGAAAGCGGGGAAATCCCAAAAGGAATACATTGACCTAGCTTTAATAGCAGAAAAGAAATGTATTACAATACATTGGAAGTCTTTTATCCCTCCAAGCTCCTACTGTTTCCCATTGGATAAATGAACTATTCAGTTACACCCCTCTAGATAAAATTCATTGCAACATTAAGGAGGACTTTTGGAAAGTCTGGCAACCCCACATGGATTATTTTGCAACTATAGCTATACCTGTGTAGGTTATTATTATTACTTACAGTAGTTAGACAGAGACACAAAGAGAGAGACACAGACAGACAGACAGACAGACATGCATCATATTAACCGTGTCATAATAACTGGTGGGTTATTGTGCCATTTGAACAGCACCAATTGGTGCTGGGACCGGCCGGCCCGGGTGCGATTTCACTGGCGTAAAATATAAATTTTATTCATATTCCAGTTCCAGTGTTCAACGACAAAAACACAATTGAATCGTTAATCGCAATTATTTGTGTGACAATCGTTGTGTAAAATGTCCTAATCGTGACAGTCCTAAGCACAAAGCCTGTATGTTTTGTTGTGTGTCTGGATGCTTGCATAAGGAACTGTGCCTCCTCCTCCTCCTCCTCCTCAGTGCCCTGAAAGCCCCGGGTCCATCGCTACCGCTGGCCACAGACGGAGAGTGGGAGACCAGCGTCTTTTGTGGCGCGTGGGAGGCGGGGACGACCGGCGGAGGAAGCAGGAACTTCCTCTCTCACTGTCGCAATCCCCGTTTTCCATTCGCCGTGCGCGAAGACCCGGCGAAGACGTCGGGCGTTAATAACGTCAGAGTCAACCTGCACCAGAACCGCGCCGACACTGACCTCCATCCTATCGGCTTCCACATCTATAAGGTTTGATTGAATATTTTATTGGCAAAAATGTAAAATAGCACAGTTACATTTAAAATACTTTGTCTAAAAGGTCCGTTCAAAAAAGTCCTTGCGGTCTTGTTTCCATTGAGGTCCTTGGTATTCAATTCATAGTCATGTCATTCAAGGTCAGTGGGTCGTTAGAATTACAGTACTTTAATGTAGCCGTGTTTATGTTAATGCAATACTAAAGCAACCGTTGTTGAACCCATGCTAGGCTCAGCTATGCATAACTCTAGGTTGCCTTTGTCTCGACTCTCGAGATAGTAAACTGAGGACAGAGAAGGAGACTTGTATAGCATCTGTATGTTTTTGCATTTGTTTTGTCTGAGTGGAAAATGATTTCCTCTCTGAAGACAATTACAACCCTAACTCTAACCCTATTACCCTAAACCCAACCCCTTTGGTAAGCGGGGAACATAGAACCCTGGGAACATAGAACCCTGGGAACATAGAACCCCGGGAACATAGGGATGACCCCCTGTATATGACATCGCATTACACCTTGAGTCAGATTGAAGCACATTTTAAAGGGATAGTTCACCCCCAAAATGACTTTCTTTCTATCGATTAGTTGAACTTGAATTCATGGATATAGATATTTTTTTGTGCATTCCTAAGCCAATAATTTGATGATCGGCAGCGGTTCCGGTAGCGGACACAAAGAGTCTCCTTTGTGTCTCCTACCGGAACCGCTGCCTACCGGTCCGCTGGTTATCAAATTATTGTCTTAGGAATGCGACAAAAACAAAAGAAATATCCATGAATTCAAGTCTCCATGGGGTGACTTATCGATAGATTTTTCTTTTTTTTTGGGGTGAACTATCCCGTTAAGGGCGTCTTATACCCAGTTGTGTGACGCGGCGTGCAACTAATATATAAATCAGGCATTTACAGTTAACTTGCTCAGCGTATTCGTTGGTTGAGTCCCAGCTGTGTAGTCTGTTCTCATGTGTATAATAGGTCCCGGAGGAGGGAGTGCCTCAGCCAACTCTACCCAGGGACGAGGAGCCCGTGGCCAGCTGCGTTCCTCACTGCTACATGCAGGACGTGAGCCTGGCCTGCCGTCTCCCTGCTGGCCACTATGTCGTAGTGCCCTCCACCTACCAGCCTGACTGTCCAGCCAGCTTCACTCTCACCGTGGCTCACACAATACACAGGTTAGCACCTGTCGCTTTGTGTGGACTGTTACTTTGGTGTTGACTTTTACCATTTACAATTAGGCATTTAGCAGGCGCTCTTAACCCATTAAGACCGGGAAAGCATCTGGGCTATTCAAAAATAGCAGATATTCAAGCTCATTGCGCTATGAGCTTGAATATCTGCTATTTTTGGAAAATCGTGGATTTTTTTTGCAAATCTTTGAATATATAATTTTTTTAAAGCGAATTTTCTTTACTCAAATCTTTGCTTCTTGGGGGTCCCTGGAACAACATATTTTGAGATGGGGTGGGGGGGGGATTGCGGCCAAATACATATCATTTTGGGGTCCTTGACATGAAAAGTTTGAGAACCACTGATTATAGAAACAGGTTTTTTCAAAAACCTGTTAGGATTTAGAGGACATTTGTAGAATCCCCCGAAGCAAAGATTTGAGTTACAAATGTTCGCTTTAAATAATTTTCAAGATTTCCAAATTTTCAAGATTTTTCAAAGATAGCAGATATACAAGCTCATAGCGCGGCACTCGAGCTTGTATATCTGCTATTTTTGAATAGACAAGAAATCAAAAAATTACACAGATGCGTTCCCGTTAATCCAGAGCGATTTATACAGTAAGCAAGGAAAACACGAGGTAATACATCAAATGCATAGAAATAGTAACCTAGGATCATAGGTAAACCAAGAACCTATCATCAGTCTAAACCAGAGGTCTTCAACAGGGGGTCCGCGACCCCTAGGGGGTCCGCGGAGGTACTGCAGGGGGTCCGCGAAATTGTTGTTTGATTAAACAATATTTTTGTTTGAAAAAAAAAACTTTTCTTTTAAAAAAAAATTATTTTTTATTTCAAATTGTCTTTAAAACATAACATGAATCATAGCAAACAGATAAATGGAGGCACAATGCACAATAACATGGTATGTTTATACATATTTTGTAGAGATTTTTTTATTTTAGACGCCTACTGGGGCAGGTGCGTATAGGAGCAGGCAATGTAAAACACAATTGTATACATAAATATACAATATATGTGGTAGCCCCCCCTACCCTACGAGGTAGGGGGTCCCTGCTCCATCTCCCCATCAGTTTGGGGGTCCCTGGTCTGAAAAGGTTGAAGACCCCTGGTCTAAACAGTATAATGTAAAATAATCGATATTCTGTACATACAGTCTGATGATGACGTTTATAGTATTTGATAAAGGATCTGCTTGTCTTCTAGGAGAGTGGTGAAAAGTCAGGAGAGGCTTGGAAGATCCATTCAAGAGGTCAGTAACATGGTAGTCTCAAGCCAGTTGTGAGCTTGTAGATCTGCTATTTTGGTACCTTTTTTTTAAAAAGATTTTTGAGAAAGACTAAAGGCGGTTACACACCGGCGAATATGCGAATATACGCAAAATTCTGACTCGTTCCGAATAATTAAAAGACGCTTTTTTAAAAAAAAAACTGGTGTGGAAGCTTGCATTGACTTTATAAGGTTTTTAAAAAAAACGTATTATTCGCATGAAAAAAATCGCCCCGGTGTGTAAGGACCTATAAACTAAGGACATTTTCTCTATGATTTGTGTTAGTTTTGTGAATACACTAAACGGTTTCAGTTATGGGTTATTTTTTTTGTCAAGCCTTTTTTTCCATTTATTTTTTTCAGTTAACTAAAGTGTTTACTTTTTTCAATTCTAGTTTGAGTTACTAGTTAGTTGTAGTTAACTATAATAACGCTGGTCAATAGATGGCAGCATTGAATGCTCTCTCTGTGTCTCTTGTGTGGGTCGGCAGGTCTCTCACATCTCGGTGATGCGGAGCTAGTTCTGAAACACTGATGTGGGTTCACCTCTCTCTGCCTCTTGGCCCGACATCACAGGACCCCTCGCCCATCCCCCCCCCCCCCCCCCCCCCCGCCCGTCTCCACGGGCGCTCTGAAGAACCACATGCTTTGTGCATTTTCTGTGTGTGTGTGTGTGTGTTCCGCCGGTGGCTGACAACGCAGACAGAGAACATTATGTGGAAATGTGTGTGTATGTGTGTGTGTGCCGCGATATTTCGAAACCCTTTCATCCTGAAGCGGCAAAGCCTAGGACCACTGGACAGTTACACACACACACCCCCACACACACACACACACACACACACACACACACACACACACACACACACACACACACACACACACACAGTGGTGATTAGCACATCAGAGGTTGTCGGTGGGCTGGGCTGCTAATGAAGGATGACGGGGCTGGCTGGTGTAAACAAACAGCCGCCATTGAAGAGGCCGATCTCTCTCTCTCTCTATCCCTCCCTCTCTCGCTCTCTCTCTCGCTCACCGGAGCGCCTGCCGGCCCCCAGACAAAGGGCCCTCTGATGAAGCTGCTCAAACTGAGGCCCAGGGGCCGGCCGAAAGGACGGGCTTCCAGACCAACAGAGCCAACCACACCGTGCCATACCATACCATGCCACACCGTGCCACCCCTAAAACACCACACCACCCCACACCACACCTACCCTGCACCACTCAGACCCACACACACAACCAGCCACTCATACCCCACGGCGGCGATATAGATGGATGGTGCCTCGTTCTTTCTCCTCACCGACATTGTAACTTTTAACATATTTATTTTTAGAATATCGTTTTAAGTTTTTTTTAAAAATCTTTCTACATTCTTTTATTCTTTAACGTGTTTTATTGTTACTAAAGCGTCGAGGAGCTTGGAACCAAAGAAAGTTACTCTTGTGTTACTTGTGTTACTTGTGTTACTTGAGTGATGAATCAAACTGCCTGACTGAGCCCAGAGCAGAGAGGCAGGACTCTGTCCTCTGTCTCCCCCCCACCATCAGAACCACTTAACCCTATATACTTTATTGACCGGGGTCCCCCAGGGCTCTATACTGGTATCTCTAGCATTTCCCTCTACACCAAATCTCTTTGCCGAGCTTGTAGATCTGCTATTTTCGCCGGATGTTTGACCCCAGAATAGGAATGCTAGGGTTCAAGTGAATGAACCCAGGTGTGAAACGTGGGTGAAATTCTTTGTCGTACAAAGTTATTAATGGACCACTTCACCCATTTTCAACGTATCTTTATATGATTGGACCTCACTAATGCTCATTCTGTTTACTCGTTGGTGGGCTGTGGAAGGTTCAGAAACCGGGCCTACCAGTGACATCATCGATGGGGATTCCAAGCTAATAATAAGCCTGTCTCCTCCTGGAATGTTAGCATGCTGGAATAGAGGCTCTAGTTCTTGCATAAAAAATAAAAAAAATACATTTTGTTTGCAATGACCAAACATTCCTAGCTATGATGTCACTGGCAGACAGGATTCTGAACTGGTCCACAGCCCTCCTCTGAGACACAGAGCAAGGAGACAGAAATGCTGCCATCTTCTAATGACCATTAGTGAGGACCAATTATATGAAGATAGGTTGAAAATGGTTGAAGCGCTCTACCTCAGACCAGCACGCATGCCAGCAACCTCAGCAGCCCTCCAACAAACACTTCTCAATCCCTTCTTCCCAAAGTCAGGTTGGACCCCCCCCCCCCCCCCCCCCATCATCACCCCCCTCCACCCACCAAAGCTCTGACTGGACCTGACCTGACCCACTGTGTGAGCGGTGGCTGCAGGAACAGAGCAATGGAGGGGATTAAACATGGGCCGCAGCAGCGCATTAGTGGAAGCTTATGAAGAAACCGCCACTTGTTTTTTTTGTTGCTGAGCACTGAACAGCCCCCCCCCCCCCCCCCGTGAGTGCGCTCCTGATGCTTGTGTACCCCGTGTCCAAGTGTGCGCGCTTGTGCAGAAGTCACACGTCACAAGTCACACGTCACAAGTCACACCAGACAGTTTTTTAGACAACACCAGAACCGTGGTGGACAGACTAGCCTATACTGATAGGCTTTTAAATGAGGATGATGATGATGAGGATCTAATGTTAGTGGTACTGTACGTATTTTAATTTGATCATGTGTTTACCTGACAAATAAAGACGTCTTTAAAAAGATGAGCGTGTGTTTCTGTCCCATAAATCGGTGGTTCTCCAATGTGGGAACTAATTCAGTGAACAAAAAAGAAAAAAAAAAAAAGTAGTGCTGACAGATTCTGCTTAATGTGTCTTAATGTGTCAATTAGTGGTTCTCTTAACGTTTTCATGTCGAGGACCAACAATTTGGGGGGTCTCAAGTCGCGGACATGAACACACACACACACACACACACACACACACACACACACACACACACACACACACACACACACACACACACACACACACACACACACACACACACACACACACACACACACACACACACACACTCTCTTGAGAACTACTTCCATAAACCAGTGGTTCCACAAAGTGTGGTCTGGTGAACCCCCATGGGGTCCTTGAGGGGGATCCAGGCATCCAGGTGGTCCCCAGCAAAATTAGTTAAATATAGCATACAAATCTGTTTAACCACACTTGTGACTTCAACCCTACTTATTGGACACTGGCTATTTGGTAAATGATCTGTGAGCTTGTACATTTACCCAAGCACTGTACTTCCCTTTATATATTTCGGCCATTTGAAAATATTTTCAAAAGATTTTTATAAATATTTTACATTTGAAAACTTGAAATGGGACAAGGGACATTCTGCATAATGAGTACTTTCTACTTTTGGTACTTTAAGTACATTTTGATACCATACCAATACTTTTGTACTTTTACTCAAGTAAATCTAGGGTGCGTTCGGAAATACAGCACTGAGCGCACTGGCCAATACAAACTAATAGGCGAGTGTGCTCCGGTGCGCAATTTCCGAACGCACCCATAGAATTCCGGACTTTTACTTGTAACAGCTATTTCTACATTGCAGTATTGATACTTGTGAGAGATGTACTTTTTCCACCACTGCTTCATTATGAGAACAAAATGCACACATTATAATCACATTCCTAGCTGTCAGCGTGCACGCCGCGCACGCACGTACACACCAACGAGGCGAGGAGGCGGTGCTGCGCGCGTGCATCGGGGCCGACGTGCACGCCGCCATTCCTGCGGAATTCATTGACAGTGTCGCCATGTCCGCTTATTATAAGCGACTTTGGGCTTGTTTTTCTGTAGAGTTGCTTGTAAATAATTGGTAGTTGCGGTTTTTTTTTGTGTGGCTTGTTTCTAAAGTGTAGTTGCTTTTCTAATGTTGTTTAAACCAGTGGTTCTCAAACATTTTCAAATCAAGGACCCCCACATTAATATGTATTTGCCCGCGGACCCCCATCAGAAAATATTTTTTTTATAGCCAATGTAATATGTTAAAAGGGCGAAGGCCGGGGACTCGCTTCTTTTTGGGCTTGTTTTCATAAACCTGGTTGCTTGTTTCTCTCGCGATACCTGGCAACACTGTTCATTGAGGCAGCTGGTGGTCGCATCAGATAGAACTTCTATTCCTAGAGAATAAATAATGAACAACAAATTTGACGCGTGAGTAATTAAATTAACCCACTAACATTTAATGAACACTTCAGCACAGAGAAGTAGAATAACTGTGTTGAATAATGTTGTCAAAGTGTGTAGAAAAAGAGGTGTGTCGGCTTTTTTTTATGCAAAGTGTTTTAAATGTTTACTAACATTTAAAGCGTGCGAACACAATGACCGCTTTGTATCAGGCTTTATATCAGTTTAATGTCAATAAAACAAAGATTTATTAAGTGCATTTAGTCGTTCTGTGTTGCAGGAAAAATGTGCCATGCTGCTGTGTTTTAGCACGTAGCAGCTGGCTTTAGCCTTGTTGCAACAACGCGTACAGGCCAGTGTTGCCATGTCCGCTTGTTATAAGCGACTTTTGGCTTATTTTTCTGCATAAAGTTGCTTGTAAATATTGGTAGTTAACTTGTGGGGTTTTTTAGGCTTGTTTCTAAAGTGTAGTTGCTTATTTGGGCTTGTTTCTAAAGTGTAGTTGCATATTTGGTCTTGTTTCTAAAGTGGTGTTGTTTATTTGGGCTTGTTTCTAAAGTGTAGTTGTTTATTTGGGCTTGTTTCTAAAGTGAAGTTGTTTATTTGGGCTTGTTTCTAAAGTGTAGTTGTTTATTTGGGCTTGTTTCTAAAGTGTAGTTGTTTATTTGGGCTTGTTTCTAAAGTGTAGTTGTTTATTTGGGCTTGTTTCTAAAGTGTAGTTGTTTATTTGGGCTTGTTTCTAAAGTGTAGTTGTTTATTTGGGCTTGTTTCTAAAGTGTAGTTGCTTATTTGGGCTTGTTTCTAAAGTGTAGTTGTTTATTTGGGCTTGTTTCTAAAGTGTAGTTGTTTATTTGGGCTTGTTTCTAAAGTGTAGTTGTTTATTTGGGCTTGTTTCTAAAGTGTAGTTGTTTATTTGGGCTTGTTTCTAAAGTGGTGTTGTTTATTTGGGCTTGTTTCTAAAGTGTAGTTGCTTATTTGGGCTTGTTTCTAAAGTGGTGTTGTTTATTTGGGCTTGTTTCTAAAGTGTAGTTGTTTATTTGGGCTTGTTTCTAAAGTGGTGTTGTTTATTTGGGCTTGTTTCTAAAGTGTAGTTGCTTATTTGGGCTTGTTTCTAAAGTGTAGTTGTTTATTTGGGCTTGTTTCTAAAGTGTAGTTGTTTATTTGGGCTGGTTTCTAAAGTGTAGTTGTTTATTTGGCCTTGTTTCTTAAGTGTAGTTGTTTATTTGGCCTTGTTTCTAAAGTGTAGTTGTTTATTTGGGCTTGTTTCTTAAGTGTAGTTGCATATTTGGGCTTCTAAAGTGTAGCTTGTTTCCTAATGTTTTATACTGTGTATAGGTTTAAAGTGCTCATTATGGCCTATAGTGCCCTATAGTTGCTTCTTTTGGGCTTGTTTTCCTAGACCCGGTTGCTTATTTCTCTCTCAAAACCTGGCAACACTGGTACAGGCCCTGCTCTGGGCCTTGGCTGAAGCCTCGGTGTGTGAGTAGGCTGAGAGGCCGGGCTGAGTGCAGGCCAAGTCGGACTGAAACTATGTTGTTGTTGTTGTTGTTGTAGGCTCGCTGCACGTCTCTTATGGAGCTGCGTTTGGGACCTGTTGTTGTTATTATTGACCGCAGACAAATAACGTTGAAGCAGCAACCAGTGGTGCAAAGTAACGAAGTACATGTACTCAAGTACTGCACTAAAGTACCTATTTGAGGTACTTTTGATTTACTAGAGTATTTCCAATTTTCAGTACTTTTACTTCCACTCCACTAAATCTCAGAGGCAAATATTGAACTTTTACTCCACTACAGTTACGATTCTGATTATTATTACAAAACATACATTAACCACTTCAACCCTATATATATATATATATATATATATATATATATATATATATATATATATATATATATATATATATATATATATTTATTTCAGCCATTTCAAAATAGCAGATGCATTGTGAGCTTGCAGATCTGCTATTTTTAAAAGATTGTTTATACATCTTGAACTTGACCTGAAATGGGACATTCTGCACAATGAGTACTTTCTACTTTTGGTACTTTAGTACATTTTGATACCAATACTTTTGTACTTTTTACTCAAGTAAATTTTGAATTCCAAACTTTTACTTGTACTTTAGTATTTCTACATTGCAGTATTGATACTTTTACCTAAGTAAAACATTTGAGTACCCTTTCCACCACTGGAAGCAACCATCATGTGTAGTTTGGATGGAATCATTTTCACACAGTTTGTTTGTATATGAGTGGGTGACATCCTGTATGGGTGGGTGTGCACCATGCGTGCGTGTGTGTCCACTGCACGCACGCACTATCAGGAGACCACAAGGGGAGGTAAACTCAATTTTCCCATAGAAAGGAGGCGACATTCACTGCTGACATTTTCCCCTTTTTCTCCTTTGTACATAGTGTTTTATATTAGTATTTTATTTATTATTATTTTTTAATTATTATTATTCCATCCTTTTATATTTTTCTCCTTTGTACATATAGTGTTTTATAATTGTTGATGATATGTATGTATTATTGTGTTATTTTTATGCTATGTTGATTGTTGATGAATTGAATACATAGGACCGCAATGGAAACAAGTCCCCAGGATTTTTTTTGTGTTATCCTTTTAGCCTAAATGTTTGACTCTACCACGATCTACAAGCTCATAGCGCTATGAGCTTGTAGTGCAAATCTTTGTATATATATAATTTTTAACTCAAATCTTTGCCCCTGGGGGGTCCCTGGAACAACATATTTTGAGATGGGGGTCCGCGCCCAAACATATCATTTTGGGGGCCCTTGACATGAAAAAGTTTGAGCACCACTGATATTATAGCAACATGAGTTTTTTTCTAAAAACTGTTAGGATTTAGAAGACATTTGTAGAATCCCCAGAAGCAAAGATTTGAGTTAAAAATGTGTAAAAAAAAAAAAAGATTTGCACAAATTTTCCAAAAGAATTGTAGATCTACAAGCTCGTAGAGGAGGGGCACTTGGTGCAGCACTATGAGCTTGTAGATCTTTCAGATTGCTCGCAATGCGAGGCGTTGTGAGCCTGTAGATCGTAGATCTTTTATTATAGTATAGTTTGTCGGTTACTTTTGAAGTAGTATGGTCTTATTAGTTTATTTTCATTTTAGAGGTATTAAGGTCTCAAACGTCCTTAAATTGTCACTTAAAAAATGTGCAGATACCCTGTATACACTTATACTGCATGTTGGTTTGTTTACAGTTGAGTGAGAAAACAATGTTGTACATTAATCATCTGGGGACCCCCCCCCCAAAATCATTTGGGGGAACCCAGTTTGGAAACCATTGTGCTAGTTAGTTACTTTATTGACGCAATTGTGTAAAACATTGGGTTCAAACAATAATCGAAATCCCATGAATAAAAAACTTTAAAAACTATAAAAAGGCATAATACACAACACAAAATCCCTTTACTCATACACCAGGAGCTTTCTGTTGCTCCAAAGTTGACAGGCAGGCATGTAGCATAGGCAAAGTTCCTCTGTTAGTGCCCACAAAGAGTGAGCTCAGATCAGTAAACTCATGTCCATATTTAGCTCTGATGTCTTCTTGTGTGAGGGGACACACCAGTATGTGTTGTTTGTTTTGTATATTACTGTACCAGTCTCACATTGACAAATACGCCACTCAGGTGGTATGCGACTCCACCTCCCCGTTTCCACATGCAGCCTATGAGAGGACTAGGGCTGTCACGATTACAAACTTACGTTGACGATTAATTGTCACACAAATAATTGCGTTTAGTGATTTAATTGTGTGACTTTTAGGCCTTGTAAACAAAAGTTGTACGGGGCAGATATGACAAAAAAAACTTAAATACACAAAGAAATGACTGACATTGGCCGATAAAAATATCAAAATAAATATTGTATTATGGCCAAAATACAGCATATTTAAAGTTTTCTCACAATTTGTTACAAAATAGTGGAAATAGTAGATCTACAAGCTCACAATGCGTCGCATCGCGAGCTTGTAGATCTACTATTTCCACTATTTTTGAAAATGTTTCAAAAATGTACCTTTTTCACCTTGGAAACGAGTATGACTTATGCAAAAATTATTGCAATTATCTCAAATAATTGCGATTAGACGATTATGTAATAATTGTGGCAGGCCTAGAGAGGACAACCCAAACCGTGTAAAGGTTATCCTCAAATAGTCCTCAATGTAAGGTGTACTGATGGTGCTGGTATAGAGTGGATGAACAGATAAATCTACACAAAGCCATTGACATGATGTCCTCTCTCTCTGCGTGACACAGTCTGAAAGATGACGACAGTGGGGATCACGACCAGGACCAGGTCTCACCGAAAGACGGTGAGACGGAAAGGAACGAAGACGAGGACAAGGAACTGAACTCTGCCAAGAAGCGGGTGAGTTGAACCCAGTAATGGGTGAAAAAAAAATCTAATACAATCACGTGACTCTGACTCATTTGATTTTGTCCTGAAGATAACTTGCGTTTCGTCTTCTTTTTCAGATTGCGCCGCCGGGAGTAGGAGAGCACCCTCTGCAGTATAACTTCGTGTCATCTCCTTTTCAGATGGCGGTGCCGGGAGTAGGAGAGCACCCTCTTCAGAATAACTACACCTTCTGGTACTCCCGACGCACCCCGGGGAGACCGGCCAGCACCCAGAGCTACGAGCAGAACATCAAGCCGATTGGAAGCTTCGCCTCGGTCGGTTTGCCCCACACGCTTCATTTATAGTCAGTCGTCGTAGGGTTGGGAATGGATCCTTCCTTAACGGACCTTAACCTTACAGGACTGTAACTCTGAGAGTGTACAAATGGAACGTTCCATTTGTACACTCTCAGAGTTATGGTGGGCCTTGAAATTAAAAGGTTTGAGAACCACCGGTATTGTTATTGTATAGCAGACGTGAAGTCCGCATACCAGCTCTTGACAGTGTGATTAAAAACAGGTTCCGGAAACGGTTCCTAAATGTGATGGAACTGATTCCGGTCCCTCATTGTTGGATCCGATTCCGCCGGTTACGGATCCCAACCCTAGTCGTACGATGGCGTCACTCGCTGAAAGTAGCCGATGTAACAAGCTCACAACGCAAACGCATCGATGCTTTACAGATCTGTTTACGTTTTCCCGGGCATGAAACCCGTGTTGTGATTGGTCAAGAAAAAAAAAGACTGCTTCTGAGGGGAAATGCATACAGTGGAAGTCCCGACCTACAGTATAGACACTTTCTGCCTTAGGATATTACCAGACTTTTCTCCTCGTGAAATGAGGAAAGCCTGGGAACAAGGTTGCATTTGACTAACGTCCATAGTATCACGTACAGTATACATCTGCTGCTATGCTCACGCACTTTTATATCTTACCTCAGGTACTCTGTGTAAATATATAGATTGTTTGTTTTCTTTGATTGATCTCTCTTCCCCCTTGCCCCTCCCCCCCTTTTCTTCCCTTTCTTTTTTTTTCTATGGAAATAACAAAAATTAGTAAACTTTTTTACTTGTGTAAACCTTCTGTGGTGTGACAACAAAGCTGATTCTGATCCTGTTTCTTCCACAGGTGGAGCAGTTCTGGCGTTTCTACAGTCACATGATCCGCCCCGGGGACCTGACGGGTCACAGCGACTTTCACCTCTTCAAGGAAGGGATTAAACCTATGTGGGAGGTGGGTGATCTTGGCTTAACGCTACAGTCCGTACCTATTTTGATCATATGGTTCTCCAAGTCAGCGTGATGTCGCTGTTATAATTATTTGTAGAGATGTACTGATTCCGATACCTCTAACTTGCATATCGGTCGATACCTAGTACCGATCCTAACTTTACATTAGTCATTTAGAAGACGATTTTATCCAAAGCGACTTACAATAAGTGCATTCAAACTACCGGAAGTCTTAAGTGCATTCTCTTCTAAAACAAGCAACCAGGAGTATACCTAGCGTTAAAGTAAAAGTGCAATATATCAGCTACCTACTTTCTTAAACAGATGAGACAAATAGGAAAATCAAATGAGCAAGAGCTAAAAGAAACGAGTATCAAATAAGATCCAATAAAACAAGAGCTCGCACAAATAATTGACAACAGGTAGGCAAGGCTAAGAGGAAGGGTCAGGGTGGTGTTTCCTGAAGAGGTGGGGTTTCAGCCTGCGGCGAATAACGGTGTGTAATTTCAAAAAAATCTAGGACCATGGTTCTCAAAGTGGGGTCCAGGGACTCACAGGGTTCCTTGAGGGGGTTCCAAATGAACCCTTACAGGTCTGTAACTCTGAGAGTGTATGGGTCCATTTGGTTCCATTTGTACACACTCAGAGTTTAAAAAGGTTTGAGAACCACTAAATCAAAACGTTAGTGCAACATCAACTGAAGCGCATTCAAAATAATTGATTACTGTTGAAAACTGATAAATGATGTGGTATGGGAATGGCATAGACAGGCATACTCACCGATACCAGCATTTTAGGCAGTATCGGCAGCTTTTCCGATACTGGTATCGGTATCGGAACAACTCTAATTATCTGCGCCCCAGTGATGTGTGGCGAAAATAGCCAATCTACAAGCTCGTAGATCCCCTATTGTCGGTGCACTACACGGCACAGGGCCAAGTTATACATCAGGCATAACTGACATGAGTCACAAAACTTCTGGCTGGCACCTGACATCCCAGCACTATGCTGCAGCCTGGATTGAAAACGCAAACCTTTCGTTCACCAGTACACTGACCACCAGAGTTGAATACACACACCTAGAATTGATTATCAATGATTCCATTGATTTATCATATTTATCATGTACACTGAAGCATAAATAACTCTGCACTGAATCTGTCTCATTTTTATCTATTAAACAGCACACACACATTATGTAAAACACTCCAATGATATTTGGTAGTGACATTTACGAGTGTGTGTGTGTGTGTGTATAGTATGTCATACATCCAGGTACTGGATATACAGTGCAAAAATAAATGCCTTATCCAACTATAGTTCTGATTTGCTGAAAGTGAGGATCCACTATGTTTAATGTAACTGTGTGTCTGTGCGCGCGTGTTATGTCCAGGACGATGCCAATAAGATGGGTGGCAAGTGGATCATCCGTCTGAGGAAAGGACTGGCGTCTCGCTGCTGGGAGAACCTGATCCTGGCCATGCTGGGGGAGCAGTTCATGGTGGGAGAGGAGATCTGCGGTGCCGTGGTGTCTGTGCGCTTCCAGGTACAAAACAAACACAACCACGGCCTGTTTCTCCTTTTTTTTTTTAAGGAGAGGCAGGCAATTCCTGCTTCGCTTGGATATGACAAGAGAGGATAGGAATGCAAGGGCAGAAGAAGGCACTAACGGTTACCTGATTGCCCGGGGCAAGTAACAGTAAAAATATTCATGCAAGTGGAGTTTCTGCTTTCTGGCTGCCTGAGCGAGCAATGTTGGGTGCGTACTAGTGATGTGCGGGTCGGGTTTTTTCATGACCCGCCCCGCCACGGAACCCAACCCGCCCCTCGAACCCATATATAAATCTATGGCTCAACCCACCCGCGATAAATAAATGACACTGGTTGATTTAGTCGCATTAATCCATAAAAAAAATTATTCCTTTAATCGAAAAAGTAATCAATAGAATAATTGCCATGAAAATAATCGATTTGTTGCAGTCCTACATGATATATCAACAAAGTCGATTCAGACAATATTTAATAATACGAGTCCTCGTACAACACATTACACTGGTCGTGGGGAGTTACTGATTTTCGTCGTGCTAGAGAACGTCCCATCAAGGTTTATTATAACTTGCATTCAGCCATTTCACTTCCCCCACAATGAAGTAGCAGGACTGGTTTGGACAATATTTGCACAAGTCACAGTGTTCAACCAAGGAGTAAAGTATAAACTATGAGCTGTGAGGGGAGCCTCACATGCACACCAAAGTAAACACCCACGAATGTGCGCTTTCACTCTTTCTCTCTATCACACACACACACACACACACACACACACACACGCACACTTCTGTAGCCTACAGGCAGTATGCTGATCGGCCTAGCGGATTGTGAGACACAGACAGACACACGAGTAATGTGTAATAGCGTAAGTAGCTGATTAAGCTTATAGATTGGTTTTGTGTCGATTTAGTTGATATATATATATATATATATATATATATATATATATATATATATATATATATATATATATATATATATATATATATATATATATATATATATATATATATATATATATATATGAAAAGAAAAAACATTGGATTCATCAAGCTACATGAGCAACAGTAAGGGGCTGTATTGGTTCTAAATATCAAGACAGTTTCGATATCTTGTTGGTTAATTGCCCAGCCCTAATGTAGGCACGTCTTATCCGTGCCTCTCACATGAGTTCTCAGTCGCCACGGCTGATTTCAGTCATTTGGATTCCATAGAATTTATGGAAGCATGTCTCGCACCGAAAATAGGCGATCTACAAGCTTACAACGCGTCGCAGACATCACATTTATTTTATTTGTGCAAATTGTTTATGAAACACAGCGCTAGCGCGTGTGCGGGCGCTCCTTTCACACCGTTTCACAAATCGCAAATTATTTAGGACTTAGCCTAACAGCATTTTTTTGCTTGCATCCGTGCCTCTCAGGAGGACATCATCTCCATCTGGAACAAGACGGCGCTGGACCAGGCGACCACGGCGCGCATCAGAGACACCCTGCGGCGCGTGCTCAACCTGCCCCCCAACACCATCATGGAGTACAAGACGCACACAGACAGCATCAAGTATGTATGTTTGAACGCCCTTTATTAATTATCTCTCTGTCTGCTCTCTCTTCTCATCAGTTTTGTCATTTTCGTTTTTTTTTTTCTTCGTTTTGTTTTAAAGAAACCCCAAGAAGCAGATCTACAAGCTCACAAACCCTGTTGGCGTCTGTGACACGTTTGCGAGCTTTGTAGATCGGCTGTTTTCGTCGTGCGACTCCGTCGTAGGACAAAGTGTAAAGTGCAGCTTAGGTGGTAAATGTGTGATCCTATAGGTGCAGGGGCCTTCAACGTTTTTTCAGGCCAAGGACCCCCTAGCTGAGAGAGAGATGAAGCAGGGACCCCCTCTATATTGTATAAAATTGTGTTTCAGATTAAAATAATGTTTTACTTAGTCTGCTCTTTTTTCCCTCTACACCTTATACCTCTTTGCCGAAAAAAGCAGATCTACAAGCTCACAACGCCTCGTTGTGAGCTTGTAGATCAGCTTTTTTCCGGCTAATGTTCCCCTCAGAAAAGGAATTCTAGGGTTCAAGTCATTAATGTAAAAAAAAGTTCCTATCACACAAACATTTGGCGGCCCTTCTGTAGTAACTCTGAGGACCCCCTAGGGGTCCCGGACCCCCTGTTGAAGACCCCTGCTATAGGGGCTTTGTTGTAGACCTGTGTACTAGCAAGAATCTGGGGATATGATGCGTTGATCACGATAACCGTGGTTACGATTCAATATATTGCAATATACTGTATTTTGATACTGTAAGTAAGGCGACATATAGTTATTAAGTTTCTACATTTAATTTGAGGAAAACTGTCGGTATAAAGAACAGAATCAGAACAGTGGTATCTGCATTTGTACCCCGTAAGATCCAACATCATACCTTTTTGTACAATCTAAGCAAAGGAATTAACATTTGCTTATCGCTAATAAAAAGTAATTGAAAAATATAGTGATAGTGTTTTTTTTTTAACTCAATGCAGTACCATATTATGTCATTACAAATGTCTTGACATTTTCTTGCAAAGTCAAGTCCCGCCTGTATTTGTATAGGCCTTAATCACTGTCACTTTGTATAGGCCTTAATCACTGTCACGTTGTCAAAGGGCTCTACAGGCTTTACAGGTTTAGCAAAGGAAACCAAATGACACTCTGCTTGTTGTGTTTAACGTACCTTGTTGATACTTGCTCAAACCATGTACTTAGTAAGTCACTCTGGATAAGAACATCTGCTAAATGTCTGAATTGCACATTTGTATTTGATCTAATCTCTCACACACACACGCGCGTGCACACACACACACTCACTCACTCACTCACTCACTCACTCACTCACTCACTCTACTTTCCTTCCATGTGAAGAAAGTAGGCCCACTTCCTCACATGGAAGGATGGCTCGAAACCAATTCATTCATTTAGTTAAATTTTTAAGTCAAATAAAATCAAATTCTGTAACCCATCTCATACGATATTATGAAGACTGGTTTCCTTTTTATGAATCAAATACTGTGCCTAGTTCTGGTATAAAGCAATGACTGGCTGGATCCATAATGGAATCAAAATGAATCCCTTTAATCCAGCCCAGTCCACCTGTTATCTGTAGATGTTACTGCGTGTGTTTTGTGCTTTCAGAGCCTGGGAAGACTTCCATGGTCTGGTGACTGTTAGCGGCGATCGCTAACTGCGGATACTGAGATTCCTTGCCAAGGGTAGGAACACTTCTCAGTTCAGTTCATTTTGACTTTTTGGATACTGGACATAAATCGTAAGAAAATAATGTACAATTCTTTCAATCAAAGCCGATTTACTAAACAACATTTATAATCATAATCATAATAATACCAACAAAACAAATCAACTAATTTGGTGATTCACATCTGCTATTGCAGATTAATTGTCCCATGTCCCCGAAAAAGAGATAGGGGGAAGCATTAAGCTTGTCGGGCCCTACCCCTACTCTACATATCTGCTGTCTGTTATGTCCTCTTTAACTCATTCAGTGCCTGACTTATTTCTGGCAGTTTGGCTCTGAGTGCCAGAGCCAAAATTCATTGTAAAAAAAAAAAGTGCTTTGGAACCGAGATACACCCTTTTTCAGTAAGAAGTTAAACAAGCAGTGAATGGAGCAGAACATTTTCAAATCATGATATCTTGGGTTCTGAAAATTTTTTCAGAACCCCAAAAAAGTAACTTTTTTTTTGAATATATATATATATATATATATATATATATATATATATATATATATATATATATATATATATATATATATATTTTTTTTTTTTTTTTATTATTTTTTTTTGACGTCTTAGACGTCCAGTTTTTTTTTTGGACGTCTTAGACGTCCAGTGGCACAGGGCTTATGATACAACGGACGTCTTAGACGTCCAGTGGCACTGAATGAGGTAATGAATAACACAACTCAAAATGGACCTCTTCCTACAACATGTCACACACCACAAAATGCATACGGCTGACCTTTATAGTACACCATTACGGAAGCAACACTGCTGCACCTAATAAAATTTATAATGGTTATGTTAGATTTAGAGTAGGGGAGTCATCAGCTCGTTAAGCATTTCACACTACACAAGTCTCTTCTGTCATATCGTTGTACGTGGTTTTCACACTATACGATTGATCGCCGACAAGGGATTGCACACGGCAGGATATTTCACAGGACTTGCCGAGAGTAGAGCCCTGCAACGACAGCGGGATCCCGCGGTACCCGCAGGTCCCAACGCAAATCTTACGGGTTATAAAATAAAAAAATAAACTAATAAACTATCTCCTCGGCAGAGTGATCGCAACCCCATTCATACTGTACGATTTCCAGTCGGCGACAAAGCCAAATATGAAACGTGCTAGATATCTAGAAATGCTCTGAGGTCTCGGTAGAGCCTTTAACACTCGGCGAGTAAAACCTCTGCAATCTTGCGTCAGATCAGGTTTGTTGGTAAACGGCAAAAAAATTCAGCGAGAGCACAATCGGAGCAAATATCTTGCTGTGTGTGTGGCAGCCCTTAGGTATGTGAATGTGCAAGAATTGACAGCAATGACACAACCATGGCGCTAGGTAGCTCTGGTCTTAAAAGTCTAAAGTGTGACGTCTAAACTGTAGTCAAATTAAAGAATATAATTTTGCTACTCTACAAAACTGGCAGTTTTATTATGTTGAAAGCCTATTCTTCGCGGTGGGAAGTCTCTCAGAACCCCACCTTTTGTGTAAAATCCACTTTTTTAAGGGTGATTGCTGATGTGCTATGTTCAGGCATCTGCCGCTAAATGCTGTTTGTCTCTTGTTTGTGCCCTGCTCCCGTCCAGATGTGTACACTATAGCTGATGAATTGGGGAGTTAAGAAGTCCAAGGAAGGATACCTCGGTATGGATTGACGCCGTTTTCCACGGTGCCAGAGCGAGGGTCACAGATGGGACGGAGGCAACGAGAGTCATTCCTTTGTTTCCGTTTGCACATGGAATCCAATGGACGCAAACAGGACTCCCATTCAACACATAACATGGAATGGAGCTGTCTGCTTGAGAGAGCAAAGTCTGTGGGGTTTTTTTTGTTCGTTTTTTGTTTTTATCTGCCAGAGGAGAATCTCTGTGGATGTCTTTTTAGTTTTTTTGTTTTCAGACTTGCTGGCCACCAGAGGGAGCCTGCTGCGCTACAGATGGTTGGTGTTCTGCCTCTGATCAATATCTGGTGACAAAAGAAGAGTCCCTTCTTTTATAAATATAACAAACCTGAACAGTGATAACACATAGATCAGATTTTATTGTGTAACAAACATAATCACACCTCCCTCTGTTGAGAGTTTGTAGACGTACATCTATCGGAACTGTTTTATCGGGACTCTGAAATAAACAGGGTTACAGGTACATGTAGATGTTATTTTATTACAGTCGCTGTATTTTAACTACAAATCCTCTTTGTCATTTGAACTAGAATTGCTATTATTGTGTACAAAAATATATTTGTAAAAAAACGACAACAACAAACTGTCCAGTGTCCACTTCAAAGATGACTCAATGGAAATCGGTGACGATTATTCCAACTGTTGGCCTGGAAGTTGAAATCCCAAAGGACGAGGACCATGCTTCAAGGTGTGCGTTTCACCTCTTAACCTCTTTAGACTGGACTTGACCACGCTGCCTGTATCACTGTGCCTGGCCCTTGAGCCCCCACCACCCCCAAACCACGTTTCTGTTCTGACACCCACCCCCCTTCAAAACCGCCTCCATGGGATGAGATCTTCTGTGATATTCCCCAAAGTCTGCAAGAGCAGCGCCAAAAAAACACTGATCTGAAATCAGTGAGCCTGACCACGTCTCCTCCCCACCCGACTCCATTTTGTAATGAAGAACTGAAACTGGGCCGGGGCTCCGGGCTTTGGGCTCAGTCTTATCTCTGCCTCCCCTGTTACAGTTTTGAATCAATTCCCTTGGGAGTATATATATTTTTTTGAACTGTTGAGGCCAAATTTATGCTCTGTCGCGCGGAGGTGGTGTCGCGTGCCGTGAACGGCCCGAGAATGGCAAGACCTACGAGCTCGCAAGTGAGCATGTAGAGGTCTGCTATTCTCTGCGAGCGACAAAGTATGAATCGGGGCTTTAGGAAAAGAGCCTAAAGTGGTTGTATAAAAATATTTCATGAGAAAAGAAAACTGTAATGCTGCCTAGGTGTGGATAAGGTGCTGGGTAACGGCTGTGTGTCCACACAGAGGGATCAAACGTGCTGTGTGATCTACACCTGATGATGAATTATAGCAATAAAATGTCAAATATGCATCTGCTGCTACAACCTGGTTCATTGTCCTTTTCTGTTCAATTCTGGCATTTTATTTGATACCACTGTCAATCCTCTGAACGAGGGTCACTGACGTGCTCTGTAGTGATGATGACTTAAACTGTATTCTGCTCATGGCTCATTTCACCAATCAGCTCATCTCGAAGAACATGTGATTCTACGGGAGAGAACAAGGCAGAGGTTGTCGGTCAGAAAAGCCAGGTCACGTGTACAGTACCAAGTATGTAAAGTATGTCGTCATTAGAGATGCACCATTAACACATTCCATGCCAGAGTTTAATATCATAATTTACTCACCCACTGCCAGCGATTTTATTTATTTTACCTCGCCACAGACCTCGCTAAATACCTTATGATCGCGTGTTCAACTGTTTTTAGACACACAGGGTAGTTGTGTGAGTGGCCCAGAGAAGAAATTTTCAATCGGCGACGTTCCATTTTGCAGTTGTAGCAGTTTCTAAAACCCGTTTCAAACAGCGTTCAGCGCGGAGAAAAACAACACGAGATAATGTCGATTTAGCGGAAGCTTTAGAGCGGCGGCAGATAGGAACGAAAATCTTCGATTGACGTCATTTCCGTATCCGGGTGTGCTACAATGAAATGTGTCACTGCGAGAGAGTGCTACAATGAAATGTGTCACTGCGAGAGAGTGCTACAATGAAATGTGTCACTGCGAGAGAGGAACAAAAAAGACCACTTCACGTAGGCTACGCGATTGGCACGCTGCGGCTTTATTTAGGTTCGCGTAGATCTACGCGATTGGCATGCAATGTGTTAATCGGTCATGTCGGCATCAGCAATTTCGGCCTTGAAATGCTATGGCTGGATCAAATCGATGTCAAAATAATACATCGGTTTTAGCTGACATTTTATGTTTGAATGTGAATCTGAAAGTCTTTTGTAATGCTGAAGGCTGCAGATTTCATCCGTTTTCTGGGGAAGCTTTCAAAAGTAGCATTTAAAAAAAAAGTTAAAATACTACATTTAAGTAGTTTGAACTAATATGTGCATTGTGCATCAGTAGGCCTAATAATTCAGGTAATAAGAATGCTCTGCTATTTAGAAGTCTTGCATCGTCACTCAGAATCTCAGTTAAAGGGAACTATCTGTTGATTTGACCATGCAATTAATCCGTACTTCAGGTATCGGCCAAAACATCAATACTGTGCATCCCTAATAGTACGTTTAGTAAGTATTGACACACTTAATTCCAGAGAGCCATGGTTTAGTATGCAGCAGCAGACGACAGCTTACCAATAAGAATGTGGCAGCCAGCAGCAGTAGTTTGGTGTTTGAGTCCATGTTAAGCGGCACTGTGGTTGAAACACATTTACAACTGGTTGAATAGGAAAAATTGAAATAATACATACATACAATTGGGATATATTCTATCCATCTATTGAATCTATATCTTATCTAATATAATCTACTGACCTTCCAAACCAAAGTATTCATGGTCCATGTTACATTCGTCATTAAAGCCAGGCCATCTCTTCCATATTGAGCCAATTCTCTCACCAATCATGGAGACAAGCTGGTCGTTGACAAAAACAGACAGTCTTTAGAGGTGACATTATGTTATGTTATAAATAAATGTATCAGGAACCCCAAAAGATTGATGCATATATATATATATTACAGACATACATTTTCTATAGTGAACACTAACCTGGAATTCCTGGTTGGAGAGACAGCGACATGGACAGCAGTCACCCTGGATTCTGATGGAAGATGTTCCCTCTGAATCACACACCTCCAGAAGAGGAGTGAACATGCTCCATCTGATGGTACACACACACACACACACACACACACACACACACACACACACACACACGCACAGTCGCACACAGACACACACTGGTGGGCCATGAGGATATTGTAAGTGGGCCCCCCAAATAATGGCAAAACACTAAGATTTTAATGACAATATAACATAATAATATAACATTAAAGGATGAATGTAAAAATAAATGTCAGTCAATAGGAACTTAAAGTATTCGGTTGTTAAGACGTGACGTTACGCCCCGCTAGAATAACTTCCGGTCCAAGTGTGTATTTTCCCAATATGCGCAGTGCTGTGTCCCTTGCTGTTTTAACAGATCTGAGACTAAAATAACAACTCAATTCTACCGCTTTCCTGGCAATGACAAAAAGAAAAGGAAATCGTTTTTTTATATACATCTATATATAAATATATATAAATAAATATAAATAAATATATATTATAATGTTAATAATAATAAATAAATACAAATATAAATATATATATATTAGCCTACTTTTTACTGTCTATGATATTAGCATTAAGACCCTTATTAACCCTCAATGGTTCATTTCTGAAAAAGGAGGTTATTGTAAAAAGATTTACGGGTTCCAACATGTTTGTTTACAATGAAGAGTGGACGGCGCTGGTGCCTTTTGGACCCGGACGTGACGTCGGACGACAAAATGACGTCAGACTTAAGAACCGAATACTATTTTAGTTCCATTGTTCCAAGCAGGAACACAATGGATTGATTGTTCATTGAAATGAAGCGACACGCTTTGAGCTCGATCTGCTACTTTTGCTATTTTTTAATTTGGACATATGAGGTTTCTAACCGACAGAGACGATATAATGTAACAAATCTGGCAGCAAAGCCGTTTTTCCTCCATTAAGAGCAATACTGCATTCCTCTGCCGTGTGTGTGTGTGTGGGGGGGGGGGGGGGGGGCTCCCTCCATGCTGGCAGCTGTTTTGTGTGTTCATTCTCCCAGATTAAACCTCACCCTTGCAGGGCGAAACAAGGGAGAGCTGCTCCCTGCTATTTACAGACGGGCATCTATCATGGTGGTCCAATAAGGTTGGAGGCCATAGCGTACAGTAAGTCCTAATGTAATGAGTGGAATGGAAACATGTTTAACCAATTAAGACCTGAGCCCCATTCTAAACATGTCTTCTAAATCCTCCAGTTTTCAGAAAAAAATGCATGTCTTATCAGCGGTGCTCAAACCTTTTCATGTCAAGGACTCTCAAAATGATATGTATTTGGCCATGGACCCCCCCCCCCCCCCCCCATCTCAAAATATTTTGTTCCAGGGACCCCCAGAAGCAAAGGTTTGAGTTAACAGCAGCCATACTGGAAAGAAATTGAGCCTTACTTCCTTCACACAGGTGTACTAATTAAATGAAGGCTGATATTGTGCATGTTGGCTCACTGGAAAGACTCTGCTACACCGGTGGGTCTCAAATTGGGGTCCAGGGACCCTCATGGTTCCCTGGGGGGGTTCCAAATGGCCCCTTACGGGTGTGTAAAATGGACCCTTATACGGGTCAATTTGGTTCCATTTTATGGGAGTCCTTGAACTGAAAAGGTTTGAGAACCACTGGGCCTTTATTAGTATCATTGGTAAGACCTGTGTGAAGGAAGTAAGGAAGAGGCCCAATTTCTCTCCACTATGCCTGCTGTGCATAGAGCCTATTTGATGTACTGTAGCTGTTGTGGGATAGTAATCCAATACTGTATTGACTGAAGATGGTACAATATTGGCCTATAAATGTACAGTATATTGTAAATGTCTAGCATTCAAAACCAGGTATATTTGCAGTGCTCTGGAAGCCTCTCTACTGTTAAAGCTATATTGATTATGATATGGAGCTTGGGTCAGTTTACCAGAGTGGAGACTTCTTCTACTCCTGACAGCCTTTAGGGTGTGAAATGTTGTGACTTAGCTGCAGTGGTGTAAAGTAATTAAGTACATTTACTCAAGTACTGTGCTTAAGTACAGTTTTGAGGCATGTTTACTTTACTGGACTTTACTATTTCCAATTTTCAATACTTCTACTCCACTACATCTCAGCGGCAAATATTGTACTTTTACTCCACTACAATTACTTGAAAACTTCAGTTACTAGTTACTTTGCAGATATAAACATATTTTAAACATAGGCTATTTGAAAATAGCCGATCTACAAGATGCGACGCGTTGTGAGCTTGTAGATCTGCTATTTTCAAATGTTTTAGAAACTTTTACTTTTGGTACTTTAAGTATATTTTGATGCCAATACTTTTGCACTTTTACTCAAGTAACATTTTGAACACAGGCCTTTTACTTGTAGTGGTGTACTTCTGCATTGCAGTATTGATACTTTTACTTAAGTAAAACATTTGAGTACTTTTTCCACCACTGCTTAGCTGTTCAAGCACCATTTCCAAAATGTAATTAAACACATTTATTGTTTATGACAATGCCAAATGGTACTGTTTTTCCCCCTCACTTTATTTGAATTATCTGTTGATCTCTCTCTAAAACAAACCACATCACAAAGATCAGATGCTTACCTCTGATGTATAGAGCCAATGAGATGCTTACCTCTGATGTATAGAGCCAATGAGACGCTTACCTCTGATGTATAGAGCCAATGAGATGCCTCTGTGGGGTGTAGGCCCTGATTTCCATCAGGCAGCAGCCGAGGCAGCAGGCGTCCGCCCGGAGGGGCCGTTCAAAGTGGAACACCTGGCATCCTTGTTGGTTGAAGCCCTGCAGGGAGCAGGAACGAGCCGGACCGCAGCACTGCAGACACAGGCAGGAACTCTCTGAGGGCAGGGAGGGAACAACACATATTCTGGTCAGTGTGAACCACTGATTCACACAGTGATTTACACAGTGATTTAGACACTGATAGGGAACAATACCTTCCACGGCCACAAACAGCTGCTCTCTGCTGCCCCCCGTGGCGATGCTGTAGATCCTCCTGGGAACACACTGTAGACCTGCAACAGGTGAAAGGAAACTAAAGGAACATTTCACCAGTGGTGGAAAAAGTACTCAAATGCTTTACTTAAGTAAAAGTACCAATACTGCAATATAGAAATACTCTGTTACAAGTAAAAGTCCAGAATAAAAAAATTACTTGAGTAAAAGTACAAAAGTATTGGTATCCAAATGTATTTAAAGTTTAAAGTTTTTTATTAAATAGGGCTAAAGTGGTTAATGTATGTTTTACAATGTAATAATTTATGCCTGCAAAGTAACTAAAGTTTTCAAATAATTTTAGTGGAGTAAAAGTACAATATTTGCCTCGTATTGGAGTAAAAGTATAGACAATTGGAAATACTCCAGTAAAGTAAAAGTACCTCAAAATTGTACTTGAGTAAATGTACTTAGTTACTTTACACCACTGCATTTTTTTTTTGTTGCATTGCTTTACGGCGAATGGCGATTACCAAAACAAAGCACATACTTGATTGCACTGACATGTTGAACGACTTACTAACCTTGTAAGTCTGTTCTCGCTGTGATGTGAAGCTGGCTGACTGTGTCCAGCATCGCAACGGAGTCACTAACACCACCCCCACCACCACCAGACGGTGACCACCGCTCTCCCATCCCTGACCGGCTCGTCTGTCCCAGAGGAGGCTGCCCACCATGACCGTTCTCCAGCGTACTCCTCCCGAGGAGGTCCAGGTGTGATTCCTGATGGCCAGGCCCCCCTCCTCCTCCTCCTCCTCCTCGGTGGGGCTGGGGGTCTTCAGGTGAGTCCTGGTGGTCACAGGTAGCAGGCCCACCTGGGCGGCGGAAAGCTCTGAAGAGCATCTGGATGTGTTTCTCTCTCTCCAGTCGACCGAAGGGTAGCGGTTGACTGGTCACCGCTGACCTGGGCTAAGATGAATAAGACATGGGTATTTTTTTTTTTTTTTTTTACAACATAGTATGGCTTTGGTTTTGATTATTAGACAACATACCATAGTAGCCGACAACTCTTTTTTTTTTAATGATATAGTATTGAGCATAGCTTTTGTTTACCGGCCCTGGTTCCACAGATAGAAAGCCCATTCATTCAGCCCATAGAGATTTACGAAAATATCTACATGAATCATTTTAAGCCTGTAACCAAGCCATCCAGGCTCCTGGTGAGTCATGACCATAAAACATTTGATTTTGTCAAAAGATATTTGAAACCGGCCAAAAAAGTTACAACTTACAACTTTTTTTGCGGTCCCTTAGATCCATATTACGATGATACATATGGTGATCGCTCAGTTCGTTCAATAGACTAATCGCTCGGAACTATCTGACATGCTTACTGCGCTTTCTCTTGTATTTAGCTTTGTCCTGCACTATGCAATATTTGAAAACCGCAAAAAAAAGTTACTACTTTGCCTTTTTTGCTGTTTTCAAGACCCATATTACGATGATACATATGATCGCTCAGCTTGTTCAATAGGCTAATTGTTTGGAACTATCTGACATGCTTACTGTGTGTTCTCTTTCCTTTGCCTTGCACTATGCAAGCACTGCTGAGGGTGTGTAGTGTTGTACATGGTTTAATTTGTCCATTTCTGATGAGTGTGACGTCTTTTATCCTTGCCCTGTAGTCTGTATCTTAACTGCTGTGCTGCCCTTGGTGACTGAATTTACCCCTACTGTATAGTGACAACAAAACAGTAGTATATTATGATGTTATACATTTTGTACAATTATAGTATGATTTTCTTTTTATAACATAGCATTACTTTTCTTTTCTTTGAAAACAAAGTATGATATGGATTTTCTTTTGAGAGGCTGTGCTGTTCCTTACAACCAACTCAAGTCATACACAAAATGTCAACAAATAGAATTTAAAAAAGCAATACTAGCCTATATACTGTTATGGAACATTTCATGTGTCAAAATATGTCATCCTATACTACTGTATGCAATCAAACAAAAGGCATTCTCTACTACAGTGGTTCTCAAACTTTTTCATGTCAAGGACCGCCAAAATGATGTTGTTTTTGGATGCGGACCCCCTGTCTCAAAAAATATTTTTGTGCCAGGATTTTTCAAAAATAGCAGATCTACAAGCTTGTGCCGCGCTAAGAGCTTGTATATCTGCTATTTTTGAATAGCCAAAGTATAAAATATGGTTAAAGTGGTTAAAATGATTGTGACGCTCTATTTACTCATTTTGCCGGGGACCCCCTGGTACCCCCCCAAGGACCCCTGGGGGTCCCCGGACCCCACTTTGAGAACCAATGCTCTACTATGACGGTGCAGGAGCATCACTGTAGATGCCACTAATGGCCATGGAGTGGAGCACAAATGACTGACCCCCATGATGTAGTCAGTGAAAGTCACAGTGTGGACTTTCCTGAAAACAAATGCTGTGCAATTTTACAAAACACATGCCATACTCTTATAATAACGTTTATATTATTTTACCAAAACAAAATATCATGCTATACTGTTCTACATAAAATGTTAATGTATTACATATTACAAAAGTCATACTACACTAATGTCATTTTAGACAATTTTACAAAAGAAAAGTCACTATACAGTACACATTTTCTTAAAGATTATATTTCTGGCCAATGCTTGCTTTATTATATATAGGTAAGGCTCTGAGGCGCCTTCATTGTGGCTAGTAGTCAGCCTTCGCATTCACATTCAAACTACAGAGTTTCTTCAAACAGTGCTTAGTGTGCTTACAGCTCAGAGTATAAATAATATCTTTCATTCTCAAGGGTATGCTGACCCAAACACCACTCAACATGACGTACATATATAGATCTGCTATATTTATTTTAATCGTGAACATTTTTGTGCAAATCTTTGCACAAATTTGTAACTCAAATCTTTGTTTCTTGGGGGGTCCCTGGAACAAAATATTTCAGATGGGGGTCCGCGGCCAAATACACATAATTTTGTGAGGTCCTTGACATGAAAAAGTTTGAGCACCACTGACACCACAACATGTTTTTTTTTCTTCAAAAAACTTAGGATTTAAAGATTAAGATATGAGTTACAAATCTTCACTTTCAAAACTATCGCACAAATCTTCACAATTTTTCCAAAATAGCAGATCTACAAGCTCATTGCGGAGTGCCGTGCAATGAGCTTGTACATCTGCTATTTTTTTAATTGCCAAAGAAATCAAAAAATTACACAGATGTCTTAATGGGTTAAATATGCTGTCATTCCTCAACAGAAGGCAATAAACATAGCATAATAGAACAGCCAAAACAGCCAAAAGCAAAGGACAATAAAACTAGTCTCATACCATCTGCGGTCCACTTCCAGGCATCTACCAGAATGTGAGAACACGTACGACCCTGAAGGAGTCTGTGAGAGAGGGGCACCGGGGCGAGCGACTGCAAAGTCTTGGTGATCCGGAGGGGTTAAGCATGCGCTTCTCTTGCTCTCTCTCTCTCCATGTGTTTGTGCGTGTGTGAGGCTTGGAGTGGCAATGTTTGGCTTGGTGTGCGTACGTCGTGTGTACAGACGGACCCCTTTGTGCAGTGGTGTGTTTGTCTGGAGACCCCCGCACTCACTCACTCACTCACTCACTCACTCCCACCCTGTGGTGTAAAGTAACTAAGTACATCAAGTACTGTACTTAAGTACACTTTTGAGGATTTTTCAGTGTTTCCAATTTTCAATACTTTTACTTCTACCTCACTACATCTCAGATCGAGGCAGATATTGTACTATTATTATATACTATTATTTGACAACTTTAGTTACTAGTCACTTTATAGATTTTGATTATTATTACAAAACATACATTAACCACTTTTGCCCTATATACATTTCGGCCATTTGAAAATAGCCGATCTACAAGCTGACAATGCGTCGCATTGTCAGCTTGTAGATCTGCTATTTTCAAAAGATTTTTAGACATTTTATACATTTTGAAAACTTTATGAAATGGGACCGTCTGCATAATTTTGAATTCCGGACTTTTACTCGTAACATAGTATTTCTACATTGCAGTATTTATTGAGACTTTTACTTGAGTAAAACAAAATAGTACTTTTTCCACCACTCACTCCCACCCCAGATCTCTCCCCGACTCTGTCTCAGTTTCCATCCCAACCAGCCCGGATCTGCCCTTTGTTGGCAGCAGAAAAGCACCATTCAGCCATGTAATTGAAATCCTGTTTCTATTCCAGAGATGGGTTGGGGGCTAGAGTGAGGGGAGGTAGTGTTTTTTTGCTATGTGTTTTTTTGGGGGGTGGTGGGTGGGTGTAGGGTCTCCATCCATGTGCCCACCAGAAGATGGGAAGCAGGCGCGGCACTATTCAGTTTTCCACATGTCACACATAGTCACTATCAATGGTACAGAAAAGAATGTGGACAAATGTACATTTTATTCATGAAAAGCAGAACTTTAGGAACATTACAGTAAATCTGTCCTCTGTCATCTAAGATGTTTCTTATTGGCTTACACACATGTCATTGCTTTGCTTTGGTCAGACAGACAACCAGGACCAAACAGATAGGCCTTACAGGTTCAGAACTTTTTGAGCGCTAGCCTTGATCATTATTTTGGCTATAAATGTCAAGATGTCATGTGTTTAACCCCTTAGGCCCTATACACTTTGTTGTAGGACGAATAGCGAAAATAGCTGACAACGCAACACATGGTGAGCTTGTAGATTGGCTATTTTTGCTATTTTCTTTGAAAATGTTTATAATGTTTTGTATTTTCTTTTTGATTATTATAATTTTATGGTATTTTTCTTTTCTTTTTCTTTGTCAAAAATTTGGGACGCCAGGGTCCAGCTTTAAATAAGTTGAAAGACAGAAAGAAAGAAAGACAGAAAGAAAGAGAAGTTATCAAAGAATCAAACCTTGTAGCAAAAAAGTCATGTATAGTTCTGGAAAACACTGCACTGAATGAGAGGGTAGATATACCTGCTCACTGATAGAAAGGAAGGCTTGTTTGTCCTTTTGTTACACAGACTTGTGTAAACACGGTCATATACTGTACCATAAAGACCACTATCCAGCATTATGAACTTTATCATGATAGTCCACACATCCACATGTCCAATGTAGCCACCAGTGAGTAAAACTTTGAAGTATGCACCCAGCCAGCTAGCAGAACACCAGAATCCTGGTCCTCAGGGTGGGGGGGGGGCAGCATTCCTTCACCAGGCATCCGTCAGCCCGCCGTAGACAAATCGTCATTGCTCAAGGGGTGGCATGACACTATTGATGTGTTGGTATACAGCAGGGGTGGGCAACTTTGATGATGGAGAGGGCCACTATATTTACACACTCACTCCAGAGGGCCACATTGCATATACTATGCATATAATATGCATTCTATGTCACACAAAAGTAGCAAAAATAGCAGATCAAAAAGCTATTTTTTAATTGGAATCCTGAAACGTAACATTTGTATTTAATTTCAAATGCATTTAGGTATACTTATGTTAACTTTATGAACACAATACAAATATATTGGACATAAAAAAAGACAATAGAATTTTAATACTAGTCATTAAGCTACTACTAATATAGTAGTAGTATTTAAAGCAGGTCATGTTTGCAATTGTAACAGCTGAAATCAATAATATATCAGTATTCCGATATTAACTTGCGGGCCGCATTAAGTGAAGGTGGGGGCCGCATGTGGCCCCCGGGCCGCCAGTTGCCCATGTATGGTATACAGTATGTACGGTACTCCATATGCAGTATTTCCAGCATCTTATGTTCTCTACTCCGTCTCTCTCTCTCTCAGGACGCCAGCTGTCACTGTGAGCCTCATCAAGGGAGGTCCTGAGATGTCCAGGCGACAGAAGAACCCTTTTTTTAACTTGTGAAATTCTGAGCCAGGTCGCCGAGATCGGTGACATTGTCCAGGGGGGGCAGGTATAACCTGGGGTCCCCGTAGAAGGGCGTGGACGGGGCCTGGTTTAAATGGCCCATCAGGAAGATCCCGGTGGTCCCGAAGAAATACACGGTGGCCATGACGATGAAGCACACCCTGTCGATGACCCGGGCGACCAGGAACCACTCTTCATTCTCCTGCAGAGGCGAGGGGAAAGTAGGTCAGCAGTGATGGTGTTACGATAGTTAAATGAAACGCTCATGGTTAAAAAAAAGATAGAGTTTTATAAATGTGGCTTCTTACACTCTGGAAGTCGTTCTGCTTTCTGGCGGTCTCTGCGATTTGTTTGCAGGAATCGACGCATTGTTTAACTTCTGGAGAAACCTCTGCCAGGCTGGCTTCAAGCTTCTGGGCTGAACCGTTCTCTAGGCCGTTATCTGGGGGGGGGGGGGGATACAAAATACATTGTATTTTCAGATATCAGGCCAATTCATGCTCAGTTTCACGCCGACAGTGTCATGCCGCGAAAATAACCGACATACAAGCTCACCACGCACCACGGATTAGACGCGTCGTGAGCTTGTAGGTCGACTATTTTCGCCGCCTCACGCCATCGTGTAACAGAACATAAATTAGGCAGTACAGTGACTTAACACTTACCAACACTATACATTCTCACCTCCAACATGCAATACAGTGAAGAGTTGGGCAAAATGTTGCGCAAGACGTTTTATCATGATAGGGCTTCCCTGTCGTGCTGCTTTTCAACATTCCCGGTTGTACCGCTTCACGTGACAATGGAATGCTGACATGCGCTCTCACTTCCAACTCGCAATAGGTTGACGACGTGTCAGTAAAAACATAATAAACAAGGAGGCGTGCCCTCAGAAGTGGACTTGAGCCCTGTGAGGCACACAGGGCTCAAGCTGTGTCTCCAGGTCGTCTAGCCAGGCGCTAGCTGAGCAAGTGCCCGCGCCGATCGGTGTGATGTCCGCATCCGCCGACTCTGCGCCGTTCAGGGTTGCATACCGATAGGCTTGGAATCATAAATCGCATCGTCCTCGTCAACACGCGACATGCGCCAAGCGTCTGCCCCTTGGTCAGACGTTGCCCAACTCATCACTGTAGGACATGACACCATTGTGCGACGAAGCATAAAATAATCACTATGAAAATAATCAACGAATACGTTGACTGTAACTATTGAATATTTTCATTTTCATATTTTATGCTTCGGCGCACAATGGTATCATGCAAACGTGTTGTTAGCTTGTAGATCGGCTATTCCCACTAAAACAATTTCTTGGGGGAAATTCTTTGAAACTTTTCGTCTATAATGACATGCCCAAAATCATGCTCAATTATCATTGGATTCTTTTTTTAAACGATCGATTATCGATGATGTTTTAAAATAACTGATTACTCGAATTAACTGTCGAAATCCCTTGACGCATGCGCACAACGCACGCAAAACGTACTCAAAATACTCACGTATCTTGTCCAACACCGACTTCATGAGTCCGTCTCTCTCTCGGAGTCTGGCGAACATGAGTTCGGTGCGAGCGGTCTTCATCACGTACTCCTCCGCCTTGACGATGAGCCCCAGGGAGGTGCGTCTCCGGCAGGGGTAGAGCGATGCCTCGTTGGTCAGAGCCTCGCCTTCTCCCGTCTCCGAGCTGCCGCTGCCCGTCTCTGAGCCGCGGTCGTCGCTCGGCTTCCAGGGCTGCATCTCCATCCGCAGCAGTCGAGGCACAACGTTCAGAAGGAGCTGGTGGGACAATGTGGGAGTCCAAGGGTTAATCCACTGTACACGTTTTTTGCTCTCGCAGGAGGATTAGAACGGTGGTTCTCAAACTTGTTCATGTCAAGGACCCCCAAATTGATATGTATTTTGTGCCAGGGACCCCCAGAAGAGAGGATTTGTGTAAAAGAAAATCTAAATTATTCAAAAATGTTCAATACTTTCAAGATCTTTAATTCTGTCTCACCCTTCGTATTCTATTCGTCATCTTGTGGGTGTTGGGGGTCCTTAGGGACACGTTGAGCACTATGACACAGTTCATGACCACCATGGTGGTCGCCGTCATCACAAACATCAGATATCTGAAGACGGGAAGAAAGGAGAATGCTTTTAAAAGGGATGAACAGAATGAACGTATGACATATTATATCGTCAACGCGTATATCAGGCTTTAGGGTGATGCATGTGAGCTTACTTTCCAATGAGAGGCACGGCCCTGGACGTCTCTGGAACCTTCTTGGCAAACAGGAAGAGGAACACAGTCTGTCCCAGCAGTGTAGCGACGGACATAAAACACTTCTGACCACCGGCTGACATGCCAAAAACACACACAATTTCATCAATAATTATGGATTATTAGGATAATGACTCACATTAAAGGTATCATGACATTCATTTTCACTTTTTTTATTTTCAATGTTTTATTTGGGGTTTTATGACCTCAATTACACCCAAAAAAAACTGAACTTAGAACATTCAGTGGATTTTCTGTGGTCTGGGTTTTTCTGAATAATTAGGCTGAAAGGTAATCTGAGCTTGGCCCTTCGACAGTGAGGTCACAGTCGATTAATCCCGCCCACTCTCCTCCTCGCCCCTCCCCTCCCCTATCCTTTCCTTTGGGGGGGCGGAGCAGAGGCGATGATTGACAGGCAAAATACCTCACCAGCGACACCCGCAGGCAAAGATTTCTTTTTTCATTGCAGTTGAAAAGGCTTTAGAAATGTGAGAGAAAAACACCTGCCATGGATCACTGGAATGGAATTTTCACTTAAAACTTTTTGTACACTTTTGAAGGACCAGGACAAAGACTTTGAATGTGGTGTAAAAGTGAATGTCATTAAACCTTTAAACCTGGCGTTCCTATTCTGGGTATGTTGTTATTGTAAAAAAATCTCAATAGCCTAGTAGACCTATATGTTTAATTTATACACAATTATGCCGGTGTTGCACATCATATGATGTGTCAGGCTTAAGTGGATTTTATTGGAAGTGGAATAATTTATGGGGGGGGGTAAAAGAGTAACATACCTTTGGCGGGCAGGAAGTAGACGAGCAGGCCGAGCGAGGAGAAGAGCACGCAGGGAGCGATGATGTGGACGATGTAGAAGAGAGGTTTCCTCTGGATGATGAGGTAGAACACCAGCTCCTGGTACTCCAGGTCGTCTTTGGTGTACTCGTGGTTGATCACCTTCTTAGCTGGTCTGTGTTTAATGGCCCACTCGCCGTTTTCTACATGAAACAACATTGTCCCGTCCTTTTTTTTATTTTCTGAGTCGAGTTCTCTGTTCTTCTCATGAACCATAAGTCCGAACAACAAGACATTCGCAGGACAGGTCCGTGGGAAATGCATGGAAAAAGTTTGAGGAAATCCAAGAAATTGGTAATACATTTGCCAAATTATTAGAATATTGATTTATCACAGTTTATATTATCAATTATTTTGTGAAACACTTTCATTTCTCCACCAAAGGCCTCCTACAACAACAGGTATTTTATGAGTATTTTATGTTGTTGCACACACAGTCAAAATAATTTACCGTTAACTCCAAGAGTGTACAAAAGTGTACATTTGTATACTCTTGGAGTTACAACGGGATACATTTACATTGAGGATCTTACTATGTACTAAATAGATCCTTTTTAAAAGTCACACAACGATCACACAGTTTGTGAGCGGTCTGACTTGGCTTCACGGCTCTATAGTCCATCATCACTGTACCTGTGAAGGCCTCGGGGTCGATGTCCACCCACTCCCAGGTCAGGTTGTCCTCTTCTTTGAGGACCAGTTCGATCTCATTGGCGCTATAACTCTGGGAGCTGGACACACACACACACACACACACACACACACACACACACACACACACACACACACACACACACACACACACACACACACACAGGGAGAACACAGCCATCGCTTATTATCCACAACACCATGGTCTGCCTCAACTTCCAAGAATACAAACCGTCCATTACGTTTTACAAGACAACTGGCTGAAAAGGGTGATTTGCATGTGAGCGGAGTATTGTCCCTGAATCTGGCTGGTGGGGACAGATTGTAGTACATGGTAGTCTTGGTAGAATACATTTAAATACTTTATAAAGAACTAAACAAATGGCTCTGGCATCTATATGTTGCCTATGCATGAAGCTTTTGCTTTCTCTCATTATCCACTTAAGCCCAATAGTGCGTAGCAAAAAATCCTGAAGGGGGCGTCAACAAGTGTCACTTGGTAGCGGACATCTTGGTGGGTCATAAACAGCTTGACTTAACATTGACTCTTACCCCCCAATATGTCTGCAGCTACTATACCACGCCCCCCACCCCCCGTGGTGACGACTCGTTGCCAAGCACTATAAGACAAATAGAGAAAATAGCCAATCTACAAGCTCACAATGCGTCACATCGTTGTTTGTCCTAGATAATAACATGCCCGAAGAGTGAAATGATGATGCTAATGTTTGAAGTGAGCCTCAGGTGGTTAAAGTAGCAACACAATATAATATGCATACTATAGCGAATGAAGCAATAGAGAATATGTTAATGTCTATGAGGATGTTGATTGTGATTCTGTTCTCAGCAGAAAAGTGGGGTCCTGGGACCCTCAGGGTTCCTTGATGGGGTTCCAATGGACCCTTACGGTTACGGGTCTTTAACTCTGAGTGTACAAATGATTCCATTTGTAAAAATTATTCCATTTGTAAAAATTATTCCATTTGTAAAAATTATTCCATTTGTACACTTTCAGAGTAAAGTAATTTGAAATACTCCAGTAAAGTAAAAGTACCTCAGAATTGAACTTAAGTAAATGTACTTAGTTATTTTCCACCACTGCATACATACATACATTTCCCTTTCCTTTCCCATCTACAATAGCCTGAGAGAATCCCAAATAGCTCTCACCGATTTGAAGAGGGAGATGTATTTCTTCACCTCTCTTCATGTAAATTCCAGTTACCAAATTCAATTCAAGTACCACCAGCATTATCCATAATTCTACCCACCGGAAATTCATGGTGCAGTTCTGCCAGTCAAAGGGCCAGTAGTTGACCTTCATGGGACAGGCACTGCGGTAGATGGCAGGAGGCAGCCAGTACACACAGCCGTCGGGGGACACCAGCGCGTTGCAGTACAGCGCCACCTCAAACTGGCCATCCACACTGTTCACAGGACACAAGATAGATAGATAGACCTTTATTTATCCCATGGGAGAAATGCAATTGTCATGGCAGTGCTGCAGTTATCAGTGGTGGAAAAAGTACTCAAATGTTTTTAGTTCACCCAAAAAAGGACTTATTGTCTCCGCCAGGCCGAAAGGCATGGCGAGAGAGTATGTTTTACCCCCTGTCCGTCCGTCCGTGTGTGTGTGTGTCCGTCCGTCCGTCTGTGGACAGCTAATCTCTGGCACCGTTGGCTTAATCGCAGCCAAACTGTGCACACACACTCCCTGGATGCCAATTCAGAACCTCTGCGATTTCTGTGAAATTTCCACTTGGCCAAGGAAGAAATGCCACCCTTTTCACATTGGCCTGTTATCGCGCCACCAGCAGGTCTAATTTAGCAAAACAAATTTTTGGAACAAAATGCCTCAAATCATGAATGCAGTGTCCGGTTGCCGCGAAAGGCCTAAGAATAAATGGCACCCTTTTCACATTGGCCTATTATAGCGCCAACAGGAGGCCACAATAACCGTACCTGGCGGAGACCTGTGCTCCGAGGAGCACTTTTTCTAGTTTTCTATCAATTACACACCCCATGAAGCCTTGAATTCAGTGATTTTTTAAGTTTTTGTCGCATTCCTGAGCCAATAATTTGATGACCGGCAGTCTCTCTGGTAGGAGACTCAAAGAGTCCCCTATACCATGCATTAGCATCTTTCCTCCGGTAATGAAATTATTGGCTCAGGAAAACAAGTAATTTTTGGGGTGAACTACTCATTTAAGTGTATCAATACAACATTATAAACATACTCTGTTACAAAGTAAAAGTCTGTCATTCAAAATTCACTTGAGTAAAAGTACAAAAGTTTTGGCATCAAGATACACTTAAAGTACCAAAAGTAAAAAGTATTAATTGTGCAGAATGTCCCATGTTCACCAGTTTTCAAAATGCATGAAAAGCTTTTGAAAATGGCAGATCTACAAGCTCACAATGCATCGCGATGTGCTTAGTTAACGTAGTTACGGTACTTTACACCACTGCAGTTATGAAACACAGGACAGATAAAGAAAAAGAGATACAGTTAGGAGTAACAACAAATAATAGTAATAAATGTAAGTTCAGCGTCATAACTAATTACTGGAGTTATTGGGGTCTCAGAGATTTAAGACAATCGCCTCGGGTGGTGCAGGGGTACCTGCCCACCACCACCACTACTACGGAGGCTTGGGGTCCCAATCCACCGTGGTGCAACCCGGCTTTTTCGAGCGTCTCTATACGAACACGATCGGGGGAGGGAAGCCGGGCGGGGAGGATGATATTTGTCACTGCATGTACTCCTCCTACGGGCTGGGGGGCAACACCTGTCAGCAGGGAGTGTTGGGTGGGAGGGGTAGGACGAAGGCTCTACGTACTCCTCCCTGACAGGTGAGTCAGTAGGAGGGAACAGCTGTGACAACACACAGAAATGTGTGTGGGGAGGAATTAATTGGCATATCAACTGACTGGGGGACTGGGCATATCAACAGACTGGGGAGAAAAGAGGGTAAAAAGCAACAAAAAAAAAAAAATATATATATATATATATAGAGAGAGATAGCTACCAGGTTCTCTGCAAATGTTGTTTAGTCGCAAGCTGATAAAGTGGTGTTTTTGACAGGTCGGTGAAGCAGATGCCATCACTCTGGATGGAGGAGACATCTACACAGCTGGAGTGACTATAACTACAACCTGCACCCCATTGTCACTGAGGACTATGTTCCAGGTAAGATTGTATTTGTAACTGTTCATAAATTATCACTTTAACCACTTTACCCTGCCTACAGTATATATATTTGTCGTAGGGCGAACCCCAATAGTGGAAATAACCAATCTACAAGCTCTTAACGTGTCAAGTTGGGGGTCAAACTGGGGGATCTGGTTGAGAATCATAGGTGTATTAAATAGTGATTGACTGACTTGTTCCCCAGGATGACATCAGGCAGCCAGATGCTCTTGGAGGGGATGCGGAGCTGTGAGGTAATGTTCCCATACAGCTCTGAACGGGGGGGCTGGTCCCATCGCAACCTGTAGTCACACCATTGCTGCATACACACACACATAGAATCCAAAATATGAGAACATGTTTTTCCAGTAAATATATTATCTGTGATGTTACAGGAATTTAGGCTAGCAAATGTTTATCTGAATAACTGAAAACAATAATACTTTTCATCATCACCATCATTGCAAGCGGCCAGTTACACACCGTAAGGACTAAAATAATGCTTTTAACATTGAAGAACATCAGAATAAGCATGCATTTGGTGTAACATTACCATTTCTATCCACACATTGGTTGTCAGGGCTTCCTCCTTTTCATTCTGAAAACAAATGGGGATTTTTTTCTCAGTACATTTATATGAAAACAATTCTTACTCATCCACTCTAACCATAAGACTATACAGTCAGACACATACACTCTAAACCCTGAACGTATGCTCTGTTGTATGACAGTGTCGCAAGCCATCAAATTAAGGTAATTTCAGAACAACCTAGATGGTGGACTTAAAAATAGCAAACATAGCAGATCTACAAGCTCACAACGCATCCCAATGGGACCCTTTGTGAGCTTGTACTGTACATCTGCTATTTTAAAAATACAAAATGCATTTTTGTAAACTTTTTAGTTTGCCCATAATGACATGGTTGTCACAAGCCACAACGGGTCCAAGCCACAAGCTCAACGCGTCGTTTCAAGCTTGTGGATCTGCTACTTTTGATGCTTTTGTGTGACACTGTTGTATGATCAAACAAGGAGTTACGGAAAGTACGAAAGAACACAGATATGAATATGGAAATAAGAGGTTTCTGCTCGACAGCGACGATATGTCTCATGTAAATGTACCGGTGTGGATTCAGCGGCAATCTAGTGTCAGATTAATCTGCCAAAAAAAAACAGAAGTGGAGAAAATGTGGAAAAAATAACTAATACTGAGGTTCAATGTGAATGCTAGGTGGGGCAATTGCCATCACTTGCCCCACCCTGCCGACAATAGCTCTACAAATCCACAATGCGTAGCATCCGCAGCACGTGCGTTGAAGAATAAATCGGGTTAAATATGTATAGCGTACACTCTAACCCACCGTTTCCCAAATAGTGGCTCGGGACCAATGTGTGGGTCGCGGAACCTTTTTTATGGGTCGCGAGTAAGTAGCCCTTTATTTTTCATTTCCTACTTTTTGTTTTTTATTATTATTATTTTAAAAAAAAGATTAAAAGAAAATTCAACAATTCACAATATTACAATTTCAAGCATTTTTTAAAATAATTTCATAAATCAAAGAAATCAAAGAAGTTCCTTTTAATAAGAAAAAACTACTGTAAGAAATAGTGAAAATAGCAGATCTACAAGCTCGCAACGTGTCGCGATGCGACACGTTGTGAGCTTGTTGATTTTCACTAGTTTGGGTCTCAGGGAGACACCAAATTTCTCTTTTGGGTTTTGAGCTAAAACATTTGAGAACCACTGCTCTCTAACCCACAGTCAGACAGTGTGTTTAGTTTTTGTGTTTAGATAGACCGACAGGCTATCACCATGCATGTACTGTGCAATGTGTGCACGGCATGCTGTCTCTCACACTTGTCTTCTCTCACCAGGGAGATGAGGTTGGTGAGGGTCATCTTGATCTGCACATGTGTGATGTCTCCACTCTTCTCCACCGGCCTCACGTTCTTGTTGTAGCCCTTCATCAGGTCTTTGATGAGCTCTCCCTCCAGGTTCAATGCACACGCTACACACGCACGCAAGCCCACACACACACACACAACACGCACCCGCACGCACACAACACCGGGAAAGGAAGAATTACTATCTCCAAAAGAAAGCCCTTTATGAGGGCTGATGTCTAAAGGGAACATCATCTAATATTCCCACAAATCAAATGTTCCCTAAACATTTAGCATTTTAACACAACTTCATAATTCGCATTATTTGTAGTAATTCTCTCTCTTTCTCTCTCATGCCAAGGACCCCCAAAATGATATGTATTTGGCCGCGAACCCCCATCTCAAATATGTTGTTCCAGGGACCCCCCAGAAGCAAAGATTTGAGTTACAAATGTTCGCTTAAAAATATACATATTCAAAGGTTTGCACAAAATTAATGTTCACGATTTTTCAAAAATAGCAGATCTACAAGCTCATAGCGCAACACTCGGTGCCGCGCTATTAGCTTGTATATCTGCTATTTTTGAATAGCCAAAGTATAAAAAGTTAAAATGATTGTGATGCTATATTAACACTTTTTGCTGGGGACCCCTGGTACCCCCCGAAGGACCCCTGGGGGTCCCCGGACCCCACTTTGAGAACCAATGGACTAAACAATGTCCTGCCAAGGCACACAGAAGACAGTTCAGAGACCAGAATAGAATTTGATTGGTCCAACAGTAGAAAATTACTGGACCATGACTCAACAGGGCATCGTTCCATTACAAGAGTTATTAAGCCAAACATCATGGCATTCCCCACGCTACAGACTGGCTTGGTTTGAACAAACACAACGTGTCATTAGGCTACATGCTGTTTTGATGGGGCCATATTGGATTCCTACATTCACTCTACCACGTTGAATCCGTCAAAACCACTATCAACCCTGGTGTCCCTATTTTTGGCCACGTCAGCATAGATGGAAATGTTCCAGAAGAAGTGTAAAATAGCAGATCTACAAGCTCACGTTGTCAGCTTGTAGATCTGCTGTTTTCACCGCATGACAACATTAGTTACAACAAAGTATAATCCAGGCTTAAGCGGGTTAACATTTCGCCCCCAAACACAGCAGTGGATAGAATAGATAGTCACTCCTACCTGTAGCAGACATCATGGCAATAAGTACCAAGGGCAGAGATCCACAATCCATCTTTAGATGAGACTAAACTAATCTGGTTTGAAACATATGTACACTGTGTCTCTAGATGAGACTAAACTAATCTGGTTTAACTCTGTATGTACACTGGGAGTTAAGGGGCTTCCTGGCTTGGGGCCTGAGTGTGTGTGTGTGTGTGTGTGTGTTTCTGGGTAGTGGTATGGGGTCAGGGGTTGGGCTGAGAGGGAGGAGGGGATAGATGTGTGTGTGTTGGGGGGCTGGGGGTAGGGGGGTTAATAGACGGACGGATGGATGGATGGATGGAAGTAATGGAAGGCTGTGGTTGGAGAGTGAGTGATGATTGTTAACTGAGAGATGGAGAGAACCTCCCACTCTCCCACTTTCCCGTCCCCAGCTCTCGCATAGTCAGCTGTCACAACAATGCCCCCCCCCCCCCCCCCCCCCCACACACACACACACACACACACACACACACACACACACACACACACATGTAGTTGGAGAGAAAACACAATACACAGGTACTGGTAATCAAGACATCAACCAAAAAAGAAGCACTATAATTAATGAGCAAAAATATTATATATAATATAAACAGTATACTATACACACAACAGTATACATCCTCAACAAAGCTTGCGTTATGCTGGAACTAAATAAATAATAAGAACACACTCAGTAACCATGACAGATCCTTACTGCCTTTACTGTTATAATGAGCTGTTGTTACTTAGCTACTTAGCTACTACTTAGTCTACTGAACGAGCCGAGCAGCCATCGTGGGCCTCCTTATAAATCTTCATGGCTACCGGCACAAAAGACAGTCTTAAGGTTGAACTACTCCTTTAAGTCTTATCGTATTTCCCCTTTTGGGCGGGGGGGGGGGGGGGGGTTGCTCAAACAAACCCCACAATCTCCATGTGGAGAAAGTGCACGTAGTTCATTAACTCTCTCCGGGGCTATTGTCCCGCCAGCATTCCGAACAGGCGCACTCAACAAAACCAAAAATACCTCTGGCGGGTGGGGGGGTGGGGGGGGGGGGGGGTTTTAAGAGGGCAAACTTAGCACGTCCGTGACTCATAATCAGTGTTGGAAAGTAACTAAAGTAATATGTAACTTAAAGTAATATTATTACTTTTTTCCAGTAACTAGTAAAGTAACTAATTACTTTTGGCAGGGAGTAATAAGTAAAGTAACTATATTACTTTTTAAACAAGTAATATGTAATAAGTAATATATTACTATGTTTTAGTAACTTTTCCAACACAGTGTTGGAAACTAATGTTTTGGTAACTTTTCCAACACAGTGTTGGAAAGTAACTATAAAGAAATATGTAACTTAAAGTAATATATTACTTTTTTCCAGTAACTAGTAAAGTAACTAATTACTTTTGGCAGGGAGTAATAAGTAAAGTAACTATATTACTTTTTAAACAAGTAATATGTAATAAGTAATATATTACTATGTTTTAGTAACTTTTCCAACACTGCTCATAATATAATTTCCAACAGCGTTCCCCTCGGGGGCCCACCGCAAGCTGCACTGTTCTCCTTTATCTGTAGGATAACTGGATAGGTTAATCTACAAGCTCAGGACGCGTCCCGTTTGCCACACGACACACGTCCTGAGCTTGTAGATTGGCTATTTCTGCTGTGTGATGCCGAAGGATCCTTGGGCTCTGTATAGAGCAGTGGTTCTCAAAGTGGGGTCTAAGGACCCCCGGGGTCCTTGAGGTGGTTCCAGCGGGTCCCCAGCCAAATGATTGATAGTTAGGAAACCAAATGAACCCTTAAATGGGGGTCCGTGGTCTAATGCATATCAAACTGGGGGTCCTTGAAATTAAAATGGTTGAGAATCACTGCTATAGCTGTAAAAAAAAAAAAAATTCTCTTATGGGGGTCCCTGGCATATCTTTTCAAATTCCACGGGCTAATACAGTATGTGTCAATTTTGGTGGTCCTTAACATGAAAATAGAAGCAGGACAGGCATTGACAAGACGGGACGCCTGGGGTACAGAGAGAGAGAGAAAGAGGGGGAGAGAGAGAGAGAGAGAGGGAGAGGGAGAGGGAGAGTGAGGGAGGTGAGGTACAGTAGGTCTGCCGCTGCAAATGGAGGCAGGGCAACAGGTGAGGGCAATCAGACCAAAATGTACCCCTCCCCTCCCCTATAGCCTCTTTGATGGTTGATGCAAGCCTGGTCAGATTGAATGACATGCCTGTCACACTGTGTGTGGTGGGGTGTGGGGGGGTGGGGGGTCATTGCAGAAACTCATCACAGAAATACTTTGTGTTCCCGTCAGAGTCGACCACAATGCTTGGCTCACCTCACCTCGCCTCACCCTTATAGTCCCCCCCCCTGTGTGTGTGTGTGTGTGTGTGTGTGTGTGTGTGTGTGTGTGTGTGTGTGTCAGAATAAGTACTAATTTTAAGTAAGAGTATCAATATCACAATGTAGAAATACTCTGTTACAAGTCAAAGTCCGGTATTAAGAATGTACTTGAATAAAGGTACAAAAGTGTTGGCCTCAAAATATATGTACTTACATTATACTTATAATACTTATGCTTATGTACAAAATGTCCTATTTCACTCGTTCAAAATGTATAAATATATTTTGAAAACAGCCAAATTATATAAAGGGCTGAAGATGTTAATGTATCTTTTGTAATAATAATCGAAATCTACAAAGTAACCACTAACTAAAGTTGTCAAATAATTGTAGTGGAGTAAAATGTAGGCTACAATATTTGCCTCTAAGATGTAGTGGAGTCGAAGTAAAAGTATGGAATTAGTTACTGTCCACGTGTGTGTGTGTGTGTGTGTGTGTGTGTGTGTGTGTGTGTGTGTGTGTGTGTGTGTGTGTGGTCAGCTGTCGTGCTCTTTTATCCCATGGATATCTGTGATTCGGGGCCAGTAGGGTTGGGCAGCAACAGGCTGTGTGTGTTTTGTCCACAGAGATTTAGAGGGCATTCTGGGATTGTGATCCCCTGTTTGCATTGGTCGGGCCAGGGTCAGTCTGCCCTGCCAGCCTCCACTACGCTCACTACACCACTGTGAACCACACGGTTGCCATGTCCGCTTATTATAAGCCAGGACTTGTACTGTTTACAGTACTAGAGTGACGCACACAGGGCACCATGTGTGGGGGTGAGGGGCGTGGGGGGATATTTTCTTAACCACTTAAAAGGTACGGCAACAGATGAAGATATTTACAGTGGTTCAGTGGTTCTCAAAGTGGGGTTCAGGGACTGCCCCGGGGTCCTTGAGGGGGTTCCAGGGGGTCCTCAGCTAAGTCAAAATCAGCTTCTTTAGAGCTATGTATACGGTATACATTGTTTATTTGAAAATAGCCGATGTACAAGCTCACAATGCATTGTCATGGGACACATCATGAGCTTGTATATCTGCTATTTTCAAAGAAACTTTGAAAAAAATTGGCATCGGACCCAAAAATCGGTCATTGGTCGGCCTCTATGCTACATGCAAACAACTACAGTATACTGCAGTTGCTTGCATGTAAAGCAGTAGTTCTCAAACTTTTCAGGCTGCAACCCCCCCAAAAACAATCACCTATTTAAACTGTGGACCCCCCAAAATAATCATATTTGAACTGGGGACCCCCCCACCCTGACAAGCACACAGAATTGTAGTTGAGGCATTACATTTTGTTTGACTTGGTTGCACAGATAAATATCCTGAAAATAGCAGATCTATATGCTCATTGCTCACAATCGGCTATTTTAAAAAAAAAGCCTCTTTCTTTTGGTAATATTTGACAATTTGGCCAATGTTTGAAAAGGTTTTGTAGTATAGTTTGTTGATTACTTTTGACTCATTTATAGTAATTATTTTGTATTTATTTTTCATTTTCGAGTCATTAAAATGGTCTTAAAAGTCCTTAAACTGTCACTTTAGAAATGAGCAGATAGCCTGTAATACACTCATACTGTATGTTGATCTGTTTACAGTTGAGTGAGAAAACAATGTTGAACAATGCACATTAAGCTAATCATCTGGGGACTCCCCCCCCCCCCCCCCCCCCCCATAGAGAGAGAGAGTTACAACACGCTTTGATCTCGCCGCAAAGCGGGCCACTATGGGCTATAGTTCCAAACATTGGAACTTCCTCATTGAGACAGAACGAGCATTTAAGCATTCCATTCTTACAATGGGAGTCAACGCTAGTGTCGTCACTCTCATATTAGACCACGCTGGTACAGTACAATGGTCTGAGTCACAATGGCCATTGACGCACCGGTCCGGTCCGGTGGTATGTAAAAGTCGAGCCAGATTGGACTCCGGTTACAGTTCCCCCGTCCAGGAATAAGGAGGAGGGAGTGCGAGAAGAAGGCGGTCCTCAGCGGTCGCCGTGCGCCAGAGCAGCTGCAGTGGCTGATGGGAACGCTAATGGGCCTGGAGCTGTCAGCGTAGACAGCAGGGTCGACCTGGGTTCACGGAATCAGTGCTAGGAGAAGTGCTCAGATTTTTCAAATCTATTTTACAAGCTCACAATGCGTTGCAATGCGATGCATTGTGGGGGGTCGGGACTCCCAAGGGGGCCCCCAAATTATTTTGGGGGGGTCCCCAGATGATTTGCTTACGGTGTAACCAACGTACAGGCTATCTGCACATTTTAAGTGACAATTTAAACACAATTTAAAGACCTTTTTAATACCTCTAAAATAAAAATATATATAAAATATAAGACCATTGCTGTGTCAAAATAAATCAACAAACTATGCTATAAAAAACTATGCTATAAAAAATTCAAATATTACTTAAGAAAGAGGCACAAATTGTGTGTTGCGAGGCATTGTGAGCATGTACTGTAGATCTGCTATTTTCACAATATTTATCTGAAACCGACTCAAACTAAATGTAATGCCTCAACTCCTACAATTCCAAGTGCTTGTCAGGTTGGGGGGGTCCCCGCTTCAAATATGATTATTTTGGGGGGTTGCTGACTGAAAAGTTTGGGAACACCTGCTATAGAAGAAGTACTCTGATTTATTTTTAAATGTACAAGCTCACAATGCAACGCGATGCATTTTTGTGAGCTTGTAGATCTGCTATTTTCGAACAGCCAAAGTAAAATTGTAAGTATACTACTTGAGTAAATGTAGGCTACTTATTTACTTTCCACCACTGCGTGCAACCTGACCAGTGAGAATTCAAACTTGATGAGAGCAGAAAATGCACTGCTTGGCAAAGACACCACATGCTGTAGACAGGCAGCAATGCGATGGGATTAGCAGCATTATATCTGTCGTGTCGGCTTGATCTTGTGATGTTAAAAGTTTAACTCCGGGCCCAGACAGTTGCCGTAGCCGTCTGGGCACCTAGGCTGCCTAACAGCGTGTTGCGGGTTCGACCCCCGATCCCGACGACCTTTGCTGCGTGTCACCCTCCATCTTTCTACCCATTTCCTGTCAGTCTACTGTTCTTATCAATAAAGGCAGAAAAAGCCCCAAAACATATCTTAAAAAAATAATTATTCAGAATGATGGGTTCCCAAACATTTCCATTCCAAGCGTCCACAAATAGCGCATGGCCCCTATAGGCTGTGACCCCATTGTAAAATGGCATTTTTACCCCAAAATGAAAATAGCAAAAATAGCCGACCTACAAGTTGACATTTGGTTGACATTTTTAATTTGGCACAATAATCTCGCTATTTCATCAGGAAGCAGTGGATTTTATTTGTGTGTGTGTCCCCGCCCTTCCACTGTAGGCCATGTCGTCCAACTGCCTCCAAACGTGGCACAAATATAGCTCCCGTGTCTGGGCTTTGAACTGGCAACCTTTTTCTCCGTTCATTTTGCATAGAATTTGTATACTTTTCATAAATATACACCACCCAGACCCAGGTTAGGGCCCGGCCAATAGGGGGCCAGCCCTATACTGTGTGCATGCGCCATTTACAGGTAGCTGCAGGTGGGAAATGGGGGAGATGGGCAGGTATGGGGAGGTTAATGGGATAGCTGCCTCTATGTGGGGGGTGTGGGGGGAGGAAACAATACAAATATGTCACGATTATGCCCTCTGCCCCTGCCCTGTGTGCCCTTCCCATGTCATGTAAGCCCTGCCCTGTTTAGTCAATCCTTTCCGTGTCCGGGCCGGGTGAGCTTCCCCGTGTTGAGTCAAATTAAGCCGCAGGCTCCACTCCTGGTGGTGCCCTTTCGTCAATTCCCTGTTTTGCCCTATTGAGACGGCTGTCCTCCCCCTTGGGCTCCTCACTCCTTCCCCTCTCCTCTGTGGACAGTGATTGAGATCATCTGGGATTCCCACCCAGCTATGATCTGTTCATTCAGCTATGAATTGAGTCCTTGGATAAGTTCCCTCAGCCCCTATGTTCCCTCAAAACACTAACCCTAACCCCAAGCCTACTCCTAAACTGAGGGAATATAGGGCTGAGGGAACATAGGCATGACCCATTTGAGAGTTTGTGTTTGCTTGTTTGAAATGTCTGCCTTTGTCCTGAGAGTTTGTTCATACGTTAGTGTGGAGAACTTTGGTTACCTTTAATGCCCTGTGAGGTGTACCTCTGTTGCGAGTTTTATTAGTACGTCTATGTTTACAATGACTCTTTGGTTCCTGAGTGTTTCTGGAAGTGGGTCCTACATGCTCCTGAGCTTTGTCGCGACACAAATATATGTGTTGTTTTCTATGATTTAAATTTTCTTCCACTTTCTCCTTTTGGCAGCCCCCACTTTGAAAACCACTGGGTTAGTGAATGAATGCAGTTGTGTTCTTGCCACATTTAAATTCAACGCCACTGACAAACATCTGATAAAGTTTATTCCAATTTTATTCTTTCCCGCCCTTTTTCATTTTCATTTTTCTTTTACAAAAATACAAATCATTTTCTCTATACAAATAAATATTGTAATAAAGATAGCAATTCAGGTAATTATGTACAGTCTGTGCGCTTCACAAGAGGCTCAACCTTTGCAAAAAAAGACAAAACAAGAAACCAGACATGATATGAATAACTTATACTTCTTTTTGTACACATGCTCATAAGTTAAGAACAGACTGGTGTGTTTAACTCAGTTACACTCCCCCCAGCCACAAACGAAACACACACTCTGTGGCTTTCATGGGTGGTCTGTCATCTGTCGTCTTGATACATTCATGCTTGTGTGTTCTTCCGCTGTGAGACAAAAGTCAGGCTCTCACATCACAGGAGTGAAGTGTCTCGCAAATAAATGTGTTCCTTCCACAAGGGGGCGCCAGCCATAAAAGTCTAGTCAGAGCGTCCCCCATCTGAAACCACTTGTGACTCCAAGAGGGTACAAATTACGAGTCCATTTGGTTGTCTCTCTGAGTCTGAGCACAGTGCGTCTCCCACCCGAAAGCACTAGTAACTCTGAGAGGGCACAAATGTAACCAAATGGATTATATACACGTCCTTTTGCTTACATTTGCACCCTCTCAGAGTTAAATTAACAAGCGTACAATCCCAAAACACGGTAGTTCCACTGCCTTCCTCTGACCGCTCTCTCTCTCTCTGCTCGCACTGTCTCCTGTTATCGTAAACCACCGGACGTCATGGTCGAAGGCTTTCCTCTGCGGTGTTTTCGCTCTGCGTTGATTCTGGTGGGGAGGGGCGGAAGTTACGTTTTGAGCCCGTCCAGTGCCAGCGCGATGATGCGTGGCATGCTGCGGTAGAAGGACTCGTTCTCCAGGCCCACCAGGCTGTAGAAGGTCAAAGGTCGTCCGCCCACCGTGGCCCGGACGCGCGCCTCGTACAGACCGCGGTCGTTCTTGGAGCTGAGATCCACCAGCACCTGTTAGCAGCACAGAGGGAGAGGACGTGACTACATGACTCGGCACCTTTTGTTTGTATTCCCTACATTTCATACTGTACTAGGTTTCTTACATGATTTGTTTCAAAACATTAAAAAATTAACTAAAAAAATGTATTCCCAAATTTCTGACCCTGGGAAATCCATTTTCTTTTCAAATCTCTTTTATTACTTTTACACCAAAATTAACAGACTTTTTTGTTGTTTTCTTATCGATTTTTGTGATTTTCTAATACAAATAAGAAACTCACAGAACCCTTTTAAGGAGTAGCATTTTCTTAAATATATGAAATAGGCTATATATGGAAACCTTGTATGTCCAAAGCTGTTGCTTTTCAAGATTTGAATAAAAAAATTGCAAAAGTAACACGCTCAAAAAGTGTCGCTTCACACCACGTTTCGAGCTTGTAGATCTGGTACTTTTGATACTTTTGTGTGACGCTGTAGTATGATCAAGTTGGACGTTAATTTACCAAAAAAACACAAAAAGTTATGGAGATGGTTTCTGCCCGACAGCGACGATATCTTGTTTTGTTCTTTGGAAAGCTCAGTCAAACTCTCATCCTCTCTGTCTTCATAATATTTGTAAGGATTTTGTACCTCTTGGAAGGTCATATGAAGGTTCTTCGTCGGGATGCCCAGGACCCAGCGGTACGAGTCTCGAACCTGGCTGACGCGCTGTGAGGACTCCGTCACTACGGCACAAACTGCAACAACAAAGAAGAGAATGCACTTCAGTAAGTAAGATCATCTACCTTAGATTGACTGGTGAACTGGCCTGGGACAATTTTTATTTTCCGGTACAGGTTAAAAACTACAGAAGGGTAAGAAAAAACATGGCAGGCTAGCAAGCAACGCAGCTGAAGCTGATCAAATTAATAACGTGCAAGCATAGACCAGTGTTTCTCAAACTGTGTTTCTCAAACTTTTCCATGTCAAGGACCCCCAAAATGATATGTATTTGGCCGCGGACCACCATCTGAAATATTTTGTTCCAGGGACCCCCAGAAGCAAAGATTTGAGTTACAAATGTTTGCTTAAAAAATAACACTATCTACAAGCTCATAGCGTGGCACTGAGTGCCGTGCTATGAGCTTGTATATCTGCTATTTTCGAAGTAAAAAGGTTAACATTTTGCTGGGGACCCCCTGGACCCCCCCCCAAGGACCCCTGGGGGTCCCCGGACCCCACTTTGAGAACCAATGGCATATAGACAGTAGTAGTCAACAACATTGACAATGCTTGTACATTGGCATGCCTATAAATCGAACAGACACATTCAGTCACAACAGTCACTTTATTAGCTGCAGCTGCATGCTTACAGGTCAACCTGCCATGTTTTTACACTGCTGTAGTTTGAGGGCCACCAGTCCACTATTGAAATTGACAAATGTCATCTGATGAGTGCTGGGTGTAGCTCATATTCCGTACCTTTCCCATTGGATCCAGGTATCTGCCTCTTGCGAAGAAGAGGACTCCTCCTGCGTCTCCTGTGCAGCTTGAAGGCCGGGCGAGGGAACAACAGACCCAGTGCGGGCGTAGGGGTGGAGGAGGTCTTCATAAGACGGTCACCTTCTGGGCCTTCTGGCTCTGGCTGAACGACGCCTGCGGACGCCGGGACTGATGGGATCGACGGGGAAGGATCCTCTGACACCGAGGGCGTTCCGTCCAAAGGCCCGTTCGCTTCGGACGACGTTTCACCTTTCCGCGTCTCGTCGTCAGCGTCACCTGTTGAAGTTCCTTCCTGTTTGTTCATTTTCTGTATTTCACCGATGAGGATGGTCAGGAACGAGTTGGGAGCGTGGAATTCCTCGAAGGAGGCAAAGGAGGAGGACGGATCGGTGGGGTTTGGCGTTCCTGAGGTGGTTGGAGGGTCCTGCAGGAAGGAGAGGGTGTCCAGGTGCAGCATGGGAGGAGCAGGTTTGGATTCCAGTTTGGAGCGTAGTGATGAAATAGCGGACTGGTACTGTCCCTCCAGCTGGTGTAAGGAGGGCTCTGCTGCCTGCAGATGAGACACACACAGGTTGAGGGTTTTAGACATCAGTGCGGAACCAGTGGTGGAAGAAGTACTCCGATTTAGGACTCAAGTAATGGTAACAATACCACAATGTATACATTCAAATTAATTAAGTCGAAGTACAAAAGTATTAGCATCAAAATATACTTAAAGGAGTAGTAAAATGTCTTATTTTCTATCAATTACACACCCCATGAAGCCTTGAATTCATGGAGATTTTTTTGTTTTTGTCGCATTCCTGAGACAATAATTTGATTACTGGCGGAGACTCAAAGAGTCCCCTAACAAATTATTGGCTTAAGAATGCGAAAAAAAACTAAACAATATCCATGAATTCAAGGCTTCATGGCATGTGTAATTGATAGAAAATAAGTACTTTTTTGGGTGAACTACTCCTTTAAGTTAAAAGTAACAATAGTAAGTACTCATTGTGCAAAATGCTACAATTCACACGTTTTTTCAAAGGTTTTCAAAATGTGTTTGCAAACTTTTGATAATAGCCAATCTACAAGCTCACAGCGGGTCGCATCGTGACCCGTTGTGACCTTGCAGATCTGTTATTTTAGAATAGACAAAGCATAAGATTCTTTAAGATAGGCCCTAATTGGTTTATGTAATATCTTGCCTATATGTACAGTAGGCCTATATGTATGTTTTGTGATAATAACTAACTAAAGTTATCAAATAGTTGTAGTGGAGTAGAAAATATTTGACTTCAATCAAGTAGAGTAGAGTAGAAGTATAAAGTACTGAAAGAAGGACATCCACAAGTATAGTAAAAGTACCTCAAAATTGTACTTAAGTGCTGTACTTGAGTAAATGTGCTTCGTGCATTTCCACCACGGCCGCATACCTGTAAAAAGAGGGTTTCCTCTTGTCTGAGTGGTGTGGGAGGGGGGGTGCTGTGTGCCGGTTGCTGGTCCAGGTTGTCAGCCAGGCCTGTCAGGTACTTCTCCCAGTCCTCCACCAGGGGGCCCACCTCTTTGAACAGCGCGGGTAGAGCAGGAGGAGGCCTCCGCTCCTCTGACCCAGCAGCACCTCCTAGCTGTTCTGCAGGGAATAACACCACTTTACAATGACGGCGGACCACAACATCACACATTTCTGTGAAATCAATATGCTCTGAGCAGTGGTGTAAAGTAACTAAGTACATTTACTTAAAGGGCAAGACCACTTTGGTAGAGGTTTGGGTTGTGTAGTTACCTTGCCATGATGTAACTCCAAAGGTGGGCAAGAAATCAAAAATAATTGCTCCATTGATTAGAAAATGATAATTCAAAATATGCTCCTCATTGACTTACATTGTAAGGTAAAACAGCTCTCAAAGTCACTCTTTTAGCACATAAACAAACGCAAACAAAGTTGATTCAGACAATATAGAACATCACCAAACCCAGTACTGTTTATTTTTTAAATAAAAATGTTAACTTCCTGTTGATTTTGCCATTTTTATTAAGAAGAAAACCTGGACTGGATTCGCGGATCCGGATCCGGATCTTCAAATAGTAAAATCAGCAGGAAGTTAACATTTGTATTAAAAAAACAAACAGTACTGGGTTTGGTGATGTTCTATATTGTCTGAATCAGCTGTGTTTGTGTTCGTTTATGTGCTTAAAGAGTGACTTTGAGAGATGTTTTACCGTACAATGTAAGTCAATGAGGAGCACATTTTTAATTATCAATTTCTAATCAATGGAGCAATTATTTTGGATTTCTTGTTCACCTTTGGAGTTACATCATGGCAAGGTAACTACACAACCCAAACCTCTACCAAAGTGGTCTTGCCCTTTAAGTACTGTACTTAAGTATAATATTGAGGTATTTTTTACTTTATTGGAAATACTCCATATTTCCAATTTTCAATACTTTTACTTCTACTCCACTACATCTCAGAGGCAAATATTGTACTTTTACTCCACTACAATGATTTGAAAACTTTTGTTACTAGTTACTTTTCAGATATACATTATGATAGAATGAAACACACATTAACCACTTTAACCCTATTTTATACATAGGCTATTTGAAAATAGCCGATCTACAAGCTCACAACGCGTCGCATCGCGTTGTGAGCTTGTAGATCTGCTATTTTCAAATATTTAGTACTTTTACTTTTGGTACTTTAAGTACATTTTGATGCCAATACTTTTGTACTTTTACTCAAGTACATTTTTAATTCTGGACTTTTACTTGTAACAGAGTATTTTTATATTGCAGTATTGGTACTTTTACTTAAGTAGAGAATTTTAGTACTTTTTCCACCACTGGCTCTGAGCATAACTGCAGTACTGAAAATCCTATCAGTACAGGACTGCACGACGCGGAATAATCTCCCATTGGCCATAAGAGATTGTCCTTCTTTCCCATCCTTCAAGTACAATCTAAAGAAATGGTTGCTTGATAACCAGGCGTGCAACCATTATTAAACAACACTGCACTTTAGTTAGGCTTTGCACTTATGGTAGGTGTGCTTGTACATCCTTTAAATTTTTTTTTAGCTTGAAACTGTGTTGTGTAATGTATTGTATTATTTATGAAGTGTTACTGTAACTGTTCACTGGATACAATTGGTTTGAAAATGTACTTTCTGTTCACTAAGGCGCTTTAGAGACGGGGGAGACCCCTGTTACTGAACAAACACTCTATATACAGTAGCAATGATATCAGAATGAATGGCTGGTGTACCTGCTGTGTGTGTGTGGCCCAGGCCCCCCAGGTCCCTGCGGTCTCGGGTGTGGGCGAAGGCGGTGCTGTAGATGTGTTCCACCAGCTGGGGGAGGGTCTGCGTGAAGAAGGTCAGGTCCACCTTGTCCCTGATGTAGTCCTCAGCCCTCTGCAGCAGGTCCAGCAAGGTCTGCAGGAAGGAGCGCAGCTCTGGAGCACAGAAGAGAAAGACCCATGTTAGAAAAGTTTGTGAAGGAGGTATTTTCCCTAGTGGATCACTATAATGAGCACGATTAATGCTGCAATCCTGAACTCATTTTAATGAATACAACATTACTTTAATAAATCTGTATGGTAGATCAGTGGATCTCAAACGTTTTCATGTCAAGGACCCCCAAATTGACACTTATTAGCCCGCGGACCCCCCATTTGAAAAGATATGCCAGGGACCCCCAAAAGAGAAGATCTTTACGGCTCAAGCAGTGATTCTCAACCATTTTAATTTCAAGGACCCCCAGTTTGACATGCATTAGGCTACGGACCCCCATTTAATGGCATTTCTATCTCTGGGACCCCAGTTTATATTGTAAAATCAATGTTAATTTAACTCTGAGATTGTTCAAATGGAACCAAATGGACCAGTTATACACTCTCAGAGTTACAGACCCATAAGGGTCCATTTTGTTCCTATCCATCATTTAGCTGGGGACCCCCAGGAACCCCGGCCCTCAAGTACCCCTGGGGGTCCCCGGACCCCACTTTGAGAACCAATGTGGTAGATTATGTAGAATACACTATATACTAGTTCAAAAGGATCTTTGTGGGGTTACTGAAAAAACACTATAGCAGGGGCCTTCAACCCTTTTCAGGCCAATGACCCCCTAACTCAGAGAGAGATGAAGCAGGGACCCCCTCTGTATTGTATAAAATTGTGTTTCAGATTCAACTTTTTTTTCTTTCTTGGTCTGCTCTTTTTTCCCTCTACACCTATACCTCTTTGCCAGAAATAGCCGATCTACAAGCTCACAACGCCTTGCAGTGCCAGGCCTTGTGAGCTTGTAGATCTGCAATTTTTGGCTGAAGCTCTCCTCAGAAAAGGGATGCGAGGGTTCAATGTAAAAAGATTTGGAGGCCCCCCCTGTAGTAACTCCGAGGACCCCCTAGCGGTCCCGGAACCCCTGTTGAAGGCCGCTGCTCTATATAGGTTAAAGATGGATTACTATCTTTAACCTTTTAACAAAACGTATCACTTGAACCGCCTTTAAGTCAGGTTGTGCCAAATTCCAGTCAAGCTATGACTGTCCATCTGATGAAAATGACACATGTAATGGGTGCTGGGTAATTTAATGGGTAGTGTAATGGGTATTGTAATGGGTACTGAGTGGATAATGCAATAGGTAATGTAATGGGTGATGTAATGGGTAGTGTAATTGGTATTGTAATGGGCTGGGTAATGTAATGGGTAATGTAATGGTACGTACGGCACTTCTTGAAACGGGTGAGGCACTTCTCCTCGGCCATGTGGTTGCAGGAGGAGACGGACTGGCCTGGCGGGCAGGTCACCGCGTAGAAACGACAGAGGGAGCTGAACTCTGACCTCTGCTCCTCCTCCGACATCTCTGTCGTCTTGAGCAGCTCCGAACACGTTGGCTCTCGACTCCCGAAAGACTCTGGAAAGATGGCGTTTTGTTATTAACAAAACCACTTTCAATCTGCCCTCTGTATTTGGGGATGCCATTATAGACTTTTCCCCCTCTTTTTTTGTATGAATGTATTGGTTTATTCTTGCAGACTACATGATCGTTGCCTATGCTGCCTTGTAGAGGTAACTGGGAAATGTTCGTCATTTAGTGGCTGAATGTTGTCTAGTTCCCCTTTACGTGGTTAACTGTATGCAGCCGGTCAAGATTGTATTCAGCATTTTACTACAGCAGTTATTTTCTTCACAAGACATTTTAAAGTACAACGTACTCTGTATCTCAGCCTGGATCCAGTCAGAGAAAGCAGTAACCCGCGTATAAACGCCAGGCTTGCCCTTCTCTCCACATCCGTCTCCCCAGGAGGTGATGCCGTAGAGCTGGAACCGGCCTGACGTGCGGTCTTGGAAGATCAGCGGGCCTCCCGAATCTCCCTGCAGTAAACATGAAAATGTAATTTAATACGAATAATGCTTACGCTAAATGCTGAAGCTGTTTATCTCTAGATCAAGGGTTCCCATACTTTTCAGGCCGCTACCCATACCACCCAAAATAATCCTATTTGAGCTGGGGACCCCCCACCCTGACAAGCACTTGGAATTGTAGGCATTACATTTAGTTTGACTCGGTTCCACATATAAATATTGTGATAATAGGCGAACTACAAGCGCCTTGCAGTGTGAAGCGTTGTGAGCTTCGGCTATTTTTACAATGTTTGCCTCTTTCTCACGTATTTGACAATTTGGTATTAAAAGGGTCTTTAAAAAGTCATTAAATTGTATCTTTAGAAATGTGCAGATAACCTGTATACACTTGTTAGACATACTGCTGCATGTTGGTTTGTTCACTGTTGAGTGAGAAAACAATGTTGCACATTAAGCTAATCATCTGGGGACCCTCCCAAAAATAATTTGGGAACCACTGCTCTAGATTAGTGGTTTTCAACCAGTGGTCCTTGGGGGGCTACCAGGGGGTCCCCAGCTAAATTAGTTATAGCCTCAGAATCATTTAACCACTTAGCTTTGGCTATTCAAAAATAGCAGATATACAAGCTCATAGCGCGGCACCGAGTGCCGCGCTATGAGCTTGTAGATCTGCTATTTTAGAAAAATCTTGAAAATGTGTGCATATCTTTGAATATATTAATTTTTCAAAAAGAACATTTTTAACTCAAATCTTAGCTTTTTGGGGGTCCCTGGCACAAAACATTTTCAGATGGTGGTCCGCGGCCAAATGTATATCAATTTAGGGGTCCCTGGGATGAAAAAGGCTGAAAACCACTGCTCTAGATCATCCATCGTAAGATTCTTAATTGAAGCTGATTTAGCTGATTGAGCAGTTAATCCCTCCTGAAGACTGTTGTGTTGGTGTGTTGTTAGTTGGACCCACCTGGCAGGAGTCGATGCCTCCAGAGAGGTATCCGGCACACAGCATGGTGTTGGTCACCAGGTCTTTGCCCAGGGTGCTCTTACAGGTGCTCTGAGGCAGCAGGGGCACCTTGGCCTCCATCACTACATCAGCTGATGGACCGTCTGGAGGGAAGACACGCCATAAATATATATATACAGTTATTTTAAACCAATTCAAATACAAATTGGTAGACAGTTCTCAAAAGTGAAACGCCAAACCTCCCAGAAGCATTTCAGATCAAAGGATCAATTATAACAGTGGTTCTCAAAGTGGGGTCCTTTAGGTATATATGTTAATACAGCATCACAATCATTTTAACCCATTCATCCATATTTTATACTTGGCTATTCAAAAATAGCAGATCCACAAGATCCACAAGCTTGTACTTCTGCTTTTTTTGAAAAAAAGTGTTTGAAAAACACAAATCTCCTCTTCTGGGGGTCCCTGGAACAAAACCTTTTCAGATGGGGTCCACGGCCAAATATATATCGTTGCTGTCCAGCAGAAACTAACAGCTAACAAAATTTTTCCGCTTTTGCATTTCTCTTCCAGTGCTATTGAACACCCTTTACGTTTGTGTGTTGATTAAAACATATTGAATCAATGAAAAGTATTAAAAAGTGCTTCTGACAAAAGCAGCTAACTCCATTGGATCCTCAAACTTTCTGCTAAACCAGGCAACTCCACCAGGGGGGGGGGGGGGTGGAGTTAGCTGGTTTTGCTGACTCCAGGCTCCACCCCCTTTTGACCTCCAACCTCATTGTGAGCTTGGAGGTCCATTCAGCTGTTCTTATCAATGATGAACAAAAACTCCTAACTCCACTTTTTGTTTTGTTTTTGTCATTTCCTGAAAAATGGACATTTTGTTAGCTGGTTGCTGCCGGACAGCAGAGATATATCAATGTGGGGGTCCTTGGCACGAAAAGGTTTGAGAACCACTGATTTTTAACACATGAATGATGTGAAGAACAATATGTTAATCTTTACCTTCGTAGAGGGAGCCCCAGCCGGCCACCAGACAGGGGCTGCCGGTGGGGGGGTCGATGTCGGAGGGGAGACACACGGGGGTGACGCGCTCTGACAGGACCACCGGAGACGTCAGCTCCACCAGGGCGATGTCGTTGTTGAATGTCTTCGGGTTGAACTGCGCAGAGAGAGGAGACAGGGAATATGGGATTCATTTAGGTGGCTGATATTCTTTATTTTAGCTTTAGCTGTTCGTTATTTTCAATGAGGGGTCACTGGAGGATTGAACTTGTTGTGACCCTCCTGGTGACGTCAATATATTTTAACTGACCCTCTCCCCAATTGAAACCTTTTAAGAGACTTTAAGACAGTGATTGTCCTTTTGGACTGGCATGTCTGACCTTCCCCTCCCCTGGGCTCAAATTAAAAGCAGTATTCCTTGGACAAAAATGTGAAAACTTTTCGTCCCCTGTTTTCATCCAGTGGAGCCCTCCCACAAATATTAAACGGTTCATAATGGGCCGTAATCTTTCCTCTTTTAGAGTTTGAAATGGGAAACAGAGAAGGGAAGACACGCAGGTTCTGGAGAGAAGCATTTTAACCCCAACTTCTCTGACAGGCAGACAGTGAGGCCACCAGATTGATTGATTGATTGATTCCCTAATCCCTAAACAAGCTGATAGGCGTAAGGCGCTCATGGTACTGGATAAAGGTGTTTTGAATAAAAGCAACTGACCTTGGGATGAGGGATGATGCGGTTGACCTTGAGAACCTGCTCACCAGGGTCGGTCTTGGTGATGTCAAACTCCCCCATCACAGCCGTCCAGTAGCTCTCACTGCGGCTTCTATATGTTGAGACAGAGACGGTCAGTGGCACTGGTCATTTTAAAGGACCATACAAACATTTTTTGACACACTGTATGTGGGTCCTTGATAGGATTTAATTCCTAAAAAACATGCTATTCATGATTGTTATTGAAGTCTGATGCCTCTCAAAACATATCAGATAAAACTTAACAAACTGAATCAAAATCCTATTCTGATGATGGCGTTCTTAATGAAATACCGTAATTTAGCTTGATTGTGCCAAGTAAGTATGTAAGTAAGTATGTAAGTAAGTCCCAAATGCACATACATGCATTTGGGACTTACTTACATACTTGGCAGGGAGGCACAATGCACTTAAAGTTGTACAATGCAGAATCCCAAATAACGATTTTTAGCAACCTCTGCTGGTCACTACCGTCACTGCATACAATTTCCGTAATCCTCGTTTACCCAGAATTCCATTCGTTTTCACCGGAAGCCGGAAGCGTTTCAAAAAGCGATCTTTTAATTGTTTTATACTATCTACGGATCGTTTCTCTTAGCCAGTGGAGCATTAGTTACCATGAGCTGTGCTTTCTTTTTCTGTTCTTTTTCGATCTTCCAATCCTACATTCTCTTAACATCAGCGTGAGGTTCCTTTTTGCTATTACCGCGGTAGTTCCTGGCCAAACAGGAAACCGTTGCGGTAGTTCCTGGGGACGTCGGCCACGACGTCATGACGTTGGCCAGGAACGTCATTTTCCCGGGAAAGTCCCCCCAGTCCATGTTCAATAGAAAATATATAAATAAAAGGCTTCCGGGGGTGAAATTCATGGAGTGGGTGTTGTGAAACTTTTGCCACTGACAAAAGATATACAATTTAACTTTAGTTTTGTTGAAAACGTTACCTAGTATTACTTTAAATTACGAAAATGTGATAACATCAAGAACATCAGAATAGCACTTCGATGAAGTGTGGTACGTTTTGAGTGATTTCGATGCCATGTCAAAAAGAATGGCATACCCCCAGTACCCACCGCCCCCCCCCCTACCCCAAGACAACAAAGGACCTTACTGCAGGGATATAAACAGACTCATCAGTCTGATGAAGAGCCGGTAAGGCTCGAAACGTCACGTCCAATGGTGTTAAGAAACCAATACATGTTTAACTTTGGAGCACGATCCAGTGTGCAGACTTTATTGTTTTGGGGGTTCTGACCTCTGCCCCGGGCAAATGGTTGTTGTTAGTGAATGTTTGTGTGTGCGTTGTTGTTTGTTTTCTATAAACGGACTCACCCTGCAAAGCAGTGTGCCGCGGTGACCACCCAGGAGCTGTCCACCAGCACCCCTCCACACATCAGCCCTCCGTCCAGCTGCAGGTTGACCAGCCAGGGCCAGCTGCCCGGCGTGGCGGGGGAGCCCCCTACGATCCTGGAGCGGGGCTGGGTGATGTTCTGCACCCAGGACGACCGCTGACCGCACACCGCTGCATTGGGGACAATTAATGTGGTCAGAAAATACAACACATTATAAACCTCTTATCTCCATATTTCTTTTACGTTTTTTGTGTTTTTTCGTAAATGGACGCCCTAGTTGATCATACTAACAGTGTCACACAAAAGTATAACAGATCCGCAAGCTTTTGATCTTGCGGATCTGCTACTTTTGATGCTTTTGAATTTGAATCCTGAAAAGTAACAGTTTTGGACGTATGAGGTGTCCACCCGACAGAGACGATAAACACATTGCCTAAAACCACAAAATGAGTAAATGAGCTCATACTCATTTGACCAGTTTAAGCCTTAGTCTTTACTTAAGAGTTTAGGAAAATTTTTATAAAAACATTTTGAAAATGTTTGACTATAATGACATGGCCACCAAAAGAGGGACTTCTGGTTAAATGTGTAGTTAAATTTCTCCCTTTCTTGTTTTAACCCATTGAGACCTGAAGCCAATTCTACATGTCTCCTAAATCTCAACAGTATTCTGAAAAACGTATGTTTCTATATCAGTGGTGCTCAATCTTTTTAATGTCAAGGACCCCCAAAATTATATGTATTTGGCCACGGACCCCCATCAAAATATTTTGTTCCAGGGACCCCCCAGAAGCAACGATTTGAGTAAAAAATGTTCGCTTTAAAAAAATATATATATAAAAATATATTTATATATATATACAAGATACAAATCTTTTGCACACATTTTCACGATTTTTCAAAAATAGCAGATCTACAAGCTCGTAGCGCGGCACTCGGTGCCGCGCTATGAGCTTGTATATCTGCTATTTTTGAATAGCCCAAAGTGTAAAATAATGCTTTTTAGCTCAAATCTAAAAATGACACAGTTCCAGGTCTTAATGGGTTAAAAAACAATGGTGTTGCAGCGTCAGCTTGTTATCATTCTCCCATAACGTATACTGGTATATATATCCGTGCATTATTAGGTCACCTTGTGTGCGCGTCTGCGTGGCTGGCTCCAGGTTCTGCATGGTGTTCAGCAAGCTGCACTGGAGCACGCGGGCGCTGCAGCTCTCTCCCATCACCCTGACGCAGCTCTCTCGGTCCAGCTCGGCCGCCTGGCAGCGCCGCTGGTAGAAGCCACAGGCCTGGCTCAGGGCCCAGCTCCGCTCGCCTTCCTCCGGGATCTTCTGGGCCCTGCTGATCACGTCGCAGCTGGGCTCGGACGAGGCGCGAGCAGGAGAGGCTGGTGGGGTCGGAAAAAAAGTGCGATTTTAGACCAAGTGGTGGACAAGTCAGTGTTATACTGAAGTCAAGTATTCAAGTATTCGAAAGTACAAATTTAGCTTCTTTTTTTAACCCATTAAGACCGGGAAAGCATCTGTCATTTTCGATTTGAACCACTTTAACCATTATTTTATACTTTGGCTATTCAAAAAATAGCAGATATATAAGCATATCTACAAGCTTATGAGCTTGTAGATATGCTATTTTTGAAAAATGTTTAACTCAAATCTTTGCTTCTGGAGGGGGTCCCTGGAACAACATATTTTGATGGGGATCGGTGGCCAAAAACATATAATTTTGGGCATCTTTGACAAGAAAAAGTTTGAGAACCACTGATTTAGCAACAATAGTTTTCCAGAAAAAATAAGACATTTGTTGAGACATTTGACAGGTAAAAATATTCAAAGATTTGCACCCATTTTTACGATGTTTAAAAAATAGCAGATCTACAAGCTCATAGTGCAGCGCTCGGTTCCGCGCTATGAGCTACTGCTCATAGAGCTACTGCTACTGCAGCTATTAAAGAGCTACTGCTCTTCATGATCTACTATTTTTGAATAGCCAAAGAAATCTTAAAATGACAGAGATGTGTTCCCGGATTGAACGGGTTGAGAACCGGCTGCATAAATAGAGTAAATGTTTTGTATTATGATCCCCTTACAGCAGGAGGTGGAGCGCTGCCCACAGTCCTGAAACAGACAGGGGACGCAGTCCCTGCAGCCGGTCTCGGCCCGACGACTCTCGGACGAGGCGCGCTCCAGGGTGGACAGGGCGCTGGTCAGCGCCGCCTCCAGCACCACCGTGCCGCGGTCGGACAGGGCTGCAGACAAGAGGTAAAGGAGGGGGAGATAATGGTCACAACAGGGACAACAATGAGGGAGAAACAAGAGAAGGAGAGGTATATAGGAGAAAGAGTGAGAGAAGAGCACAGACGGATGTTTAATTTACGCTGCTTGTAGCCACAGCGCCCCGAGTTTTTATCTATAGCTCAGTGGTTCTCAATCGTTTTAATTTCAAGGACCGAATGGAACCAAATGGACCCGTAAGGATCCCCCTCGTAAGGAACCCTGAGGTTCTCTTTGGACCCCCACTGATCTAGCAACAGTCAGACTGTTGAACAAACCCTAACGCTTGTCTGTCGCCTTCATTGATTGTGTTATATTGAATGCTCTTTTTTTACACTTTTATCTTGGACCGTTGTGAGCTTGTAGATCAGCTATTTTCGTACAAATCATGGCTAGAGGAGAGGAGGGCGGAGGAAGTGCTGAACAACACGGTACATCTGCCAAATTAGTTCTGCATTGAAGAGGCCTTCTTCGCTCGTTGGGAATTCATCCTATGACCATGCAGTCCAACGTGTCGACGCTGATGCATGCGGACAGTCTGCCCGTTTCAAAACACGTTTAAACCCTTTTTTTCTTTAAAGGAAAGATTTGGCAACAGGTCAAAAGAAATGAACTTCTAGGTCATTTCACAGAAGAGACCGTCCTTGGCTGTGGGAACACATCTATGTGTGTATGTGTTCTCGTATGAGCTGCTACGGCTTTCTGGTGTGTGTGTGTGTGTGTGTGCGTGTAGCCGCTCTTTTCTCTCATGCTGCTCTTTGAGCTCATTGCCAGAGTGTTAGGGGGAGCGAGCTCACGCTCAGCGCGCTGTTGAGCCTTCCACAGACGCACTTCAATCAGACCGCCGACCTCGCACCCCCTCCCCCGTCCCCGTCCCCGTCCCCCCCCACCCCACCCCTCCACGACCGCGCCACATCACAGGGACGGGGCCGCTAACGACGACTATAACGGCGCTGATTGAAAACTTAATTAGAAAGGCCAGGGCTGAGCGGGCAGAGAGGCTGGCCGGGTATAGGGGACAGGCCCTGGGGTGCTGGGGGACACAGGCTGGCATGAAGCGCCAGGGTGCGGCACGGACCCCGTGGCCCTTGTTGTAGTAAAACGCTCCGACAGACACACGCGCACGCACACACACACGCACACGCACACACACACACACACACACACGCACATCGAGCTGTGCAGCGGCAGGGTTCGGCTGTACTTGGCATGTCATGTCAGTCATGATCAGAGAGTTTGCTCTCGAATTATGCAACGTGTCTATCTCCATAAGAGAGGCCCAGTGTGGGATGACATGATGAGCCTATACTGTTGCTGTGTGGGAAAGGCCCAGAGCTGTGAATGAAGACAACTTAATGCGCTCGATGACAGCCCCCCCCCCCCCAACTTTAGTTTTCAGTTCATTGAAATGAATGGTGAAACAGTCAGGATAGTCATTCTTTGGGGGGTTTAAATCACTGCGTTGCATCACTATTCTGCATGGGGCTATAGCCACCTGTTGCTCATCACTTTAGACTCCATCAATCTCCAACTGACTTAGTCCCAACATGAGCCTGAACTGAATATGTAATCCTGCAATAGATGGAAGTATGATGCTCAGGGCTATGATCTAGACTGGAGCATGTATATGGTCTACTGTAGGGTCAGATTCATTCTCTTCTTAACATGGCATATAGTGCAAAGAATCGGACTCGGCCTCGGTATAGTGTCTGTGAACAGATTTCTCATTTTGCCGCTTTTGAATAATGCGATGCATTTGAACACTTGGCTCTTCTATGATATGATTCTCCAACTCACCTCCAGTAGCTGTCAGCTCCCACATGGTGGCCATTCCGCCAACATGCTGAGTTTACCCAATACTGAGGTTAAGAGGCTGAAGAGCCAACTTAAACCCTATAGTTGACGAGGGATCCGCCAATATTTTCCTCTACACCGAAAATAGCAGATCTACTAAAGCTATCCTGCCCCGTAACAGGGACACGCTACTATAGGGTTCAAGTGGCTAGACAGAGAGGGTCACATTCTAAAGGGCAAAAGGTTGCAGCAAAACACAACAATGGCGGTTTCGAACCAGCGAGCGGAGCTGTGTTACCTCTGAGTGCGTTCTGTGGCATCCTGTACACCTCTCTCCCCGCGGGGGCTCCGTGCACCACCTCACAGCGGCGGGACAGTCCCATCAGCAGCAGCAGCAGCAACAACGGCGAGATCAGCAGCATCATCCTCTCACACCATTAGAGACCAGTCCAGTCTGCTTGGTTAAAAAACACACACACACCGGCACGTGGAGGGGGTGGTGGTGGGGTCGGTAAACTGGATGAAGATGCAGATGAGAGGGAGACTTGAGCCTGTGGCTGTAATAATGTCCAGGTGGTGGTCTGGCTGGCTGGCTGGCGGTGGCTCTTAGCGCTGTCACAAACCGTCCGCCTCCGCCTGACTCGCTGTCTCCGGCACTGGCTGTGCGGGGGCATCTGTGTCTGTAGGTTTTATGTAGAGGGAACAATGGGGTTGCCCCGGAGTGGTCCCTGGGTATATATAGAGAGTCCCCCCCCCCCCCCCCATGCAAGGGGAACACCAAAGTGGGGGGAGGGAAGGAGAGAGAGAGAGAGAGGAGGGGGGGGATGCTCCCATGACCAATGCACAAACAGACGAATTCATTAAGACTTGTGACAAGCGAATCGGGCGCAACTTGCCAAGGCTGTTTATTACAAAAGGGGTTTGGTTCTGTTGAAAGGAGAGAGAGAGAGAGAGAGGGGAGGGAGACGGTGAGAGATGAAGAGAGAGAGAGGGAGGGAGGGGATGGTGGTGTGATTGGACGGGAGGGCAAGGAGGGGGGGGAGGAGGAGGGGGAGGGGGTGTTTGAATGTATTAACATAAAAATAATATGGAAGAAAGTTGTGCAGTTAAGGGCATCGCTTGTTGTGACATGTGGTGGCATGCAGAGAGAGAGAGACACACACACAGAGAGAGAGAGAGAGAGAGAGAGAGAGAGTTTTGGGGGAGGGACAGTATGTGAGAGAGGACGGGAGAGAGCGAGCGAGCGAGGGGAGAGAGAGAAGCGTCTGCCATTCTCCGTGCCCCTCAAAGGGGGCATTGTCCTTTGCATCCCTCTGAGGATGCCCACATCAAAGCCGTACCCCGGGCATCACTTGGTCGCCGCGCCGATTGATCACTTACAGCGCTTTATCCCCCCCATTAAAATATTGTCAGTTCACATCACTTTTGTCTTTCTCAGCTGAACTCGCGCTTTTTATGTTACGTAAAGACGGCGTGTGTTTTTAACAGTGATGGACCGAGTTGTTTTTATTTAAGAAAAGGTCCAGTGGTGGAAATAGTACCAAACATTTTTACTTAAGTAAAAGTATCAATACTGCAATGTAGAAATAAATACTCTGTTACAAGTAAAAGTCCGGAATACAAAATTTACTTGAGTAAAAGTACAAAAGTATTGGTATCAAAATGTACTTAAAGTACCAAAATTTTAAAGTACTCATTATGCAGAATGTCCCATTTCACAAATCATAAATATTTTGAAAATAGCAGATCTACAAGCTCACAACGCGTCGCAAAGCAACGCGCTGTGAGCTTGTAGATCGGCTATTTTCAAATAGCTAAAGTATATACGTAGGGATGAAGTGGTTAATGCATGTTTTGTAATAATAATAAAAACCGACAAAGTAACTACAGTAGTAACTAAAGTTTTCAAATAATTGTAGTGGAGTAAAACTACATGTAGTGGAGTAGAAGTAAAAGTACAGGAAATTGGAAGTACTCCAGTGAAGTAAAAGTAAAAAAAATGTAACCCATTTCAAAAATCATATTATTGGATTAATGTATTCATCACTTTAATGTTGCAGCTGGTAACGGTGGGACTGATTTTAATTATTTGATGTGCTGCTGGCTGGGGTAGCTTAACCTACCATAATGCATCATCATGTAGGTAGGCCTATACCAGGGGTGGGCAACTTTGATGATGGAGAGGGCCAATATATTTCCACACTCACTCCAGAGGGCCACATTGAATATAACTGTCGGGCCATTCTATGTCACACAAAAGTAGCAAAAATAGCCGATCTACAAGCTCAAAACGGGTCGCACTGCGACGCGTTTTGAGCATGTAGATCTGCTATTTTAGCTATTTTTGAATTGGAATCCTGAATTTTGTTTTATTATTTTTTAATTGGAATCCTGAAAAGTAACATTTTTTTTCAATTTCAAATGCATTTAGTTATACTTATGTTAACTTTATGAACTTAAATACAAATATATTGGACATAAAAAAGACAATAGAATTTGAATACTAGTCATTAAGCTACTGATACTAACTAATAAGACTCAAGTAATTAAAGCGTGTTTGCATGTTTGGAATTGTAACAGCTGAAATCAATAATAATCAGTATTCCGATATTAACCTGCGGGCCGCATTAAGTGAAGGAGGTGAGGGACATGTGGCCCCCGGGCCGCCAGTTGCCCATGTATGGCCTACATTAGGCAGTTACATACAGTTAAAGTATGTTTTGTATTCATAATATAAATCTGCAAAGTAACTACCGTATACAGATGTCAAATAATAAATAAAACTACACTACAATTTATACTGTAGGGAAAGAAGTACAGTATTTGCCTCTGAGATGTGGTGGAGTAGAAGTATAAAGTATCAAAAAACGGAAATACCCAAATACTGTAAAGTAAAGTACAAAATTGTACTTAAGAACAGTACTTGAGTAAATATAATTAGTTACTTTCCACCTCTGGTTTTTAAGAGTCCAGAAATGCCTCTTGATTTAATCTGTGACATTGCAAATATAGTATTATCTTATATAATTGTGTTCTAGTCTATTTTAGAAATGGCATGTCGGGATAATGTTTTCTGAAAAACAATTTAAATTAGCACACAATTCCATGCTATCAATGTCTCCGGTCTATGGAAAAACATTGAAATGTTACAGACGCAATTTGCTTTCTGAATTCACTTTGATATCGCAAGCTCTAAGGATACAATGCTTTGAGTTGCACCTATACAGTAAGTTAGATTTTCTTTTGTTCAAACAAGTGTTAAACAGCTCAATATTCCCATAGTAATCATTGATATCGAGTGTTTGTTCAGCAGGTGTCTCCTCATCTCCAGCTCCTTAGTAAACGGAAAATACATTTTCAGGTGAGGATACCAATCTCAGGAAAGAGAACTCATCCAGGATACAGCATAAACATACAAAGTGAAATTGGAAATTATGAAACTAAAACAAAAATTAGCAGACCAAATTGTAACTGGAACACTATAAAATTGAAGCTGATTGATTGAAATTGGTCACCCTACTGAATTTTTTTTCCCTGTTTATTAAAGAGCTGGAGAGATGGGGAGACCCCCGTTACTGAACAAACACTCTATAGCAGTGATCACAATATAGACCTTTAACCTTTTAACAAAAAAACGTTTTCGTTTAACCACCTTTAAGATCACCTGCTCTTTCCATGAAATACACCATGAGAATCCAGGTGAAATTCTCAATCAATTATTGATTTCCACTATTAAATACAACTCAATCACATCTAAATGAGTGTTGAAGGTGAGTCCAAAGTCAGAGTACTAAACTAAATTGCACTGCTAAATAGAATTTAATTCTGAGTGTAACTGTAGAAATTGACCCATTACGTCCTCATACTTAACACTCGGGATCTTGGCAGTAAACGTTTAAACCACTAAAATGGGAAAATAGTCGCTCTACAAGCTTACCCTCTTTTGACTATTTTCATCTATGGCATGCTCAAAATAGGGACACCAGGTGGTTGCAGCGTCAAAGAATGAGATTGATTGATTGATTGATTACTTTATTAACAGTTTGCAAAAAAGGTACAGTGGTACAGATACATTTATTAAAAAAATGCTACAGTAAAAGGATATAAAAGCCCAGGGCTTATTTCCATTGAGGTCCTGTGTATTCAATTCCTCGAGACATTTAAAGACAAACAATAATATACAATAATATGCAAAACATCATATATAGGAGTAGTAATAAAGAAAAATATGTACAGTAAACAGTTGGGGGATGGGGGGGGGGTAATATCTGGTGATAAGCTTAGACTTTTTACAGGGTCCAGTTACAAATTGCAGACACCTGTAGGCGTTCTTTTAGAGCGGTTTTGAACGAGGGTAAGGAGTCACACTTTTTTATGTAACCCCTTGTTTGAGCCGAATCTGGGTTGAACGAGATTGGTGGAGCTCCCTCTGGTGTTGTGCTTGTGTGTGTGTGTGTCTTTAACGTTATTGAAGTAGTTTGACAGGTACATGGGTGTCTCTGTGGTGTAGTCAAAGTGACATTGGATGAGTGCTCCAGCTAGAGTCTTCAGTGTATTCCTACTGACCAACGAGGAGATCATGTACAAAAATCTTGTTCTGTGGTTGACTTTTTTGATTACTTTAGTTGCCATTTTTTTCACGGAAAAGATTTGTCTCTAAAATAGACTTTGATTTCTTCTTTCCTTGTGATAACATTGTCACCCACTTTAACTGTGAAGTCCTTTGGTCTTGCAGAGGTTTATTATGCACCCAAAGAGAATGGATTCAGTTTTACCCAGGTGTAATGATAGTTGTTATCAGCGAGACAGGTGCAGATTTTACCGAGTTCAGAGCTAAGGCCGTTTTCAAACTGCGATTTGTCCTTGCTCGAGACTAGGAGTGCAGAGTCATCCGCGAACAAGAACAAATTGCAGTCACATGCTGATGTCATGTCGTTCACATATATTAGGAACAGTAAAGGCCCTAGTAGGATTGCATCCAGTTCATTGATGTGCTATCAAAACCAATTGCTTTCAGCTTATCAATCAATATAGAGTGGTTTACGGTGTCAAATGGCTTTTGGTGGTCCAGCATGACCATGCCGCCGTATTTGCCCGCGTCCACCTCATGTTTGATGTGGTCGGTCAAATAGAGAAGGCATGTGTCAGTGGAACGAGATGTTCTGAAGCCAGATTGGAATTTGTACATTCGTTCTTTTTCAGCAAGATACTTTTCAACCTGCTCAAGGCCTGAATGAAATGTCCCTATGCACACTAATTCAAGTATGTCGGCACACTAATAAAACCCTAATAACACAGTAGTAACACAGTAATAAACACATCAGTGCAGATGCACGTAGACTAATGACAGTGATGTCTGCAGCAGACGGTGACAGACAGCGATACAGACACAGTGTTCTGTACATTTGTAAAGGAGCGCGGAAGAGAGGGACACGGTCACTCTAGTTGATGAGTCTGTGCTGACCGACCGGTAAAGCACCAAAGGAAGGGCGACACAAATTGGAGTCATCTTCGAGCCAACTTAACTGGCCGAGGGATGAAGAGGGCCGTCGGAAGGGTCCGGCCTCTGGCGGGGCGATATCAAAAAGGCCCGGCCTCTGGCGGGGCGAGGGCCGGCCTCTGGCGGGGCGATATCAAAAGGGCCGGCCTCTGGCGGGGCGGGTATCAAAGCCCCGCGGGCCGCCGTCCCTCCCCGGCCCCATGCGAGCGGCCAACGCTGACGGCACGGCTCACACTGCCAACGGCGGTATGTGTGAGAGAGAGTGTGCAACTGTGTGTTTACGCTCCAGACCAAAGCTTTCTGTGCGCGGCCGACTCAGGCTTCCATGTCACAAGGTCAGGCTTTGAAGTCGTCGGGGTGTGTTGGGGAGGGGGGGGGGGGGGGTGGGGGGTCAGCAAGTGACAACTTCATGTGTACGAGGATGTACGAGGAAAAAGGAAAAACGGAAATAAAGAGAAACAGGAAATGTACACGAAGGAGGGAGACGTGGAAAAATTCTTGCCTATTTTAACTCGGCTTTCTGACACCTGTGTGAGTGTGTGTGTGTGTGTGTGTGTGTGTGTGTGCATGTGTACTTGTATTACTATGCTTTTGAGAGCCACAAGTCCCCACAAGTATAGTAGGATTTGAGAAATAGAGATTGTGAGGACTGTCGGAATTATGCCTTCTACTCAGTTGCACACGGGTGTCATGCACCACAAATCAGCAGATCTACAAGTTCACAATGCGTCTGTGAACTTGTAGATCTGCTATTTTCAGCATTAGGGGGTTAGGGTTAAAAATGGTACACACAAAAAAAAGAAGAGAAAACGGCATTCATTAAAGTCTAAAACGTTGACGTCCTCACAAGCATAGTAATACAAAGTAACTTTGTGTGTGTGTGTGTGTGTGTGTGCGTGTGCGTGTGCGTGTGTGTGTGTGTGTTTTGTTGTGTCCCCGCGGGGCACAATAGGCCCAGAGATCAGAGTGCCGGTCCGGGCCGAGCAGAGTGGGGAGAGACAAGGCACAAGCGGCGGCTCCCTTTCATCCCTGCCCAGTCCTAACATTCATTTGCCTTTGATGTCCTTTGATTAATCTGCCTTCTGCCTTCCTCCCTCTATCTACTGGGCATAGTGCACTGTAGCCTCCCTAGCCTGTCTTTTATCTCTCCGCCTCTGTGTCAAGGTGCTTGTTATAGTTTCGACATTTTCATTCGTTTTTTTGTTTCTTTATTTCGTTTTGACTTTTGTTTTTTACTGACTTGGCAAGACTTCCTGTTTGGCAGCTGTCTCTTTGAGCCCCTGACATCGATTTAACTGTTATTCTGCTTTTTTGTTTTATTAGGTCCTCAAAGTTTTTAATTCCAAGCGCTGCTTGACATCCTATGATCAATCTAAGTGGATAAGTAGTCAAAAGCACTGGATGTTCTTTTTTTGTGAATTCGATCCAATTTGGCATATTTCTCTGCTGTGCTGAATCAGCCTAACAAAGACCCAGAGACCCGGTTCCTGAATGAAATGTCCCTATGCACACTAATACAAAGACTAACACATCAAGTACGTCGGCACACTAATAAAACCCTAATAACACAGTAATAACACAGTAATAAACACATCAGTGCAGATGCACGTAGGCTAATGACAGTGATGTCTGCAGCAGACGGTGACAGACAGCGATACAGACACAATGTTCTGTACATTTGTAAAGGAGCGCGGAGACTATCGCACGGAGGTGCGTGAAATGCCTGAGAAGTACAAAACTCTTATAGAACAACAGGAGAACATTTTCAAATCCTGCGTTGAAATCCTGGTTGACTCCTCAAACAAAAGAGTTGGGGTGCTGCTGGGCCTTATTGGCCTCAGGGCTAGTCTGGAATGCACTCAAAAGGAATTTCAAGATTTTAAAGATGGAGTGCCATGATATTTTTCAACCCTGAAACCTGATCATAAGGTATTATTATTATGTAAGGATTTTTTTCAACAAAAAGAAAGTGTACAGTAAGTGTTAAATGTTGTTTTTATGTATACACACCCACCAGTTCATTAAGTATACCTGGTTCTCACCTTAGCACCTCCTCCACCACCTTAGCACCACCCACCTGTCCTAGTCCCTCCTCCTCCTCATGCCCACACCTGTTGTGTTATGATAATGAGGGGGAGGGAATGGCTTTGTGATGTCACTAAAGCGCTGTTTCTCTATTGGCACGTTTGACCCTCAAGGTTTCAGCCTCCAGGAAGAAACTCCAAATAGTCAGAGAAGATATAAAACACCATAAAAACACCACCGGGGGGCTTAATGAAGTTCTATCAACCTCATAGACACATGAAAAACAGAAAAAGTGCAAAAACGTGGCACCAGCTCTTTAAAGACTATTGTAAGATGTAGGGCAATATCTGCAGAGACCAACATGGAATCAGTCAGTAAAAGTCTTATCTCAGTCAACTATAAGCTTGATTATATTGAAGGCCAGTCCATAAGAAACAATGTAATTATTGATGGCATTAATGAGTCAGAGGGTGAAAAATGGTCTGACTCTGAGGACAAAGTGATGGAGCTGCTGTCAGAGAAGCTACAGCTTTACCACCACAACATTGAGCTGGAGCGGGCCCACGGGTCTGGAAGAACTTCTCCATCCTCCACCAGGCCCAGGCCCATTGTTGTCACATTTCTGCTCTATAAGGAAGGACAAACTGTAGGTTCTCAGCAAAGCCAAAGCCCTGAAAGGCACTGACGTCTACATAAAAGAAGATTTTCCTGCAGCTGATCGACTGAAGTGAAAAGAACTCCTTCCAGCCATGAGGGATTGCCAGGGGGAAGGGGGAGATTGCCATACCTGTGGTGGTGTGACCAACTCCTTGTCCACTCACCAGCCCAGACACCTGCACTGAGGCCTGCCAATACCATCAGCTTTAAAGGTTCCATGACATTCATTTTCACTTTTTTTTATTTTTAATGTTTTTTGGGGGGTTTTATGACCTCAATTACACCCAAAAAATCTGAACTTTGAACATTCAGTGGATTTTCTGTGGTCTGGGGTTTTCTGAATAATTAGGCTGAAAAGTTATCTGAGCTTGGCCCTTCGGCAGTGAGGTCACAGTCGATTAATCCCGCCCACTCTCCTCCTCGCCCCTCCCCTATCCTTTCCTTTGGGGGGGGGGCGGAGCAGAGGCGATGATTGACAGGCAAAATCCCTCACCAGCGACACCCGCAGGCAAAGATTTCTTTTTTCATTGCAGTTGAAAAGGCTTTAGAAATGTGAGAGAAAAACACCTGCCATGGATCAATGGGGTGGAATTTTTTGTTAAAACTTTCTATACACGTTTGAAGGACCATGACAAAGACTTTTAATGTGTGGTAAAACTGAACGTCATGAAACCTTTAACATTAGACATGATGCAGGCGTGCATGCACACATGCACTCTCTCCCTTTCTATATTACAACTTTTATTTGGCATTAGTAAATAACAATACATGTTTACAGAGTGATACGGCTATTTTGGATAGATAGGACTACAGGCGGGCCTTGAGATTTTAACATGCCTTTTGGTGTGCCTCGGGCACAAAAAGTTAGAAAGCCCACTGGTCTACTTTATGTGACGTGTATCACTATTTAATGGATTAAAATAGCATGCAGGTCCGTTAATGTCAGCCCAGTGCAAGTGGGCCAGTCCTGATGTTTGTTTAATGCTTCAGGGCTGAGTGATCTTCCTAAGTGGAAGTGTGGGAATGTCTGCTACCATCTATGAAGACATACAATAACACCTTGTAATGAGGACCTGAGGCCTTTGTTGTCACAAGCATTGTCGGGTTTGTTTATTTATGTCTGCCCCAGACATATGTCTGCGAAGATTATAATCTGATTACACAGTTCTGATTACAGGCGTAGGGTTTCATATCCTCTTTGCGTGCAGTCTCATGTGCGTGCAGACTCATCGCTGGCACGATAGCACGAGGAGGTTACACGAAGACGAGAAGGAATAAAGGGTGCGTTCGGATGTTGATGTCAGTGTTGATTTTGACAGCAAATGTTTATGTAGTTTTAGTCATATTCTCTTGAATCAAATTCCATTTAGTTTTAGTCATATTTTAGTCATCTGAAATGTTTTAGTTTTAGTCTAATTTCGTCGACTAAATATCATAAGATTATAGTCGACTAAATCAACTGTAGATTTAGTCGACTAAAATGTATTGTGGCGGTGCCTTGATGGTGTCGTAATGGCTGATTTAACAATTGGTTGGTTTTTGGGGTTTTCTGGCAAATATTTTCCAACCTGTTAATGCTTGACTGACATGATCAATTCAATGTTATTATTTCAGCATTACCAAACCTGACTATATAACCCACGGTGAAGTTGCATTTAACGCTATAGCCGAAAATAGCCGATCTACAAGCTCACAACGCGTCGCAGCGCGATGCGTTGTGAGCTTGTAGATCTGCTATTTTCAGAGCACAACACCCGAGCGTAACCAAACATAAAATGACTTGTCTTTTAGTTCTACTGGATCTCTTCTCCACTGGTCCCTCACTAACATTTTAGTCTAGTTTTTATTTGTTGACGAAATTGCCAATATATTTAGTCTTAGTTTTAGTCATCGTAGCTTATTTTTTATTTAGTTTTTGTTTCGTTTTCGTCAGTGAAAAAAGGTAGTCGACGAACATTTTTCGTCATAGTTTTAGTCGACGAAATCAACACTGGTTCGGAACTAAGGCACTGAGCGCACTGGTCCAATACAAACCAATACGTGAGTGCGCTCCCGGTGCGCATATCCGAACGCACCCAAAGTCTGCACACTGATAATGCTACAGATATTGCCCGTCGTTTTTATATACGTCGTATAAGTCCTGATGAAGATCACTTCGAGTGATCGAAAAGTTGACGGCAATGCAAATCACTGGTGTAAAGTAATTAAGTACATTTACTGAAGTACTGTACTTAAGTGCAATTTTGAGGTATTTTTACTTTACTGGAGTATTTCCAATTTTCGGTACTTTTACTTCTAGTCCACTACATCTCAGAGACAAATATTATACTTTTACTGCACTATAATTATTTGAAAACTTTAGTTACCAATTACTTTGTAGATTTTGATTATTATTACGAAACATACTTTAACCACTTCAGCCCCTATATACATTTCGGCCAATTTGAAAATAGACGATCTACAAGCTCACATTGTGAGCTTGTAGATCGGCTATTTTCAAAAGTATTTTTTTATACATTTTGAACTTGTGAAATGGGACCTTCTGCATAATGAGTACTTTTACTTTTGTTACTTTAGTCAAGATATCGGTCAAAACAACATCACTAGGACTCTCCAAAAAGATCAGGATGGGCATCGGACCCAAAGATCTGGCATCAGGCATCAGGCAGGCTCCACTCAACAACCATCGTGTAGAATAACACGCAGGTATTGTTGCCATTATGAAACCATTTCTCCCATTGTTTCACACAGAAAACAATTGAAAATGTAGGTCAGTAGGGTAACCCATGCCTTCCCAACATTTCAACACAGGATGGCCTGACAATAGTCACACAGAAACAACTTGTATTGTGTTGCATGCTTGTATCGGCTCATTGTTAGGCATTATTCATTCATTTGTTAGGCGTTATTAATTCGATCTTGTTATGTTACGTCATGTCATGTTGACTAATGCCGTTAAATGCAACTTCACCCTGGAATATAGGGTCAGGTTTGGTAATGTTGAAATAATAACATTGAATTGATCATTTCAGTAACAATTAACAGGTCGGAAAATATTTGCCAGAAAAAAAAAATCTCAGCTCTAATAAAACTTTATAGTCATTTTTTTCCAGTAACTATAAAAAATTGGCTCGATTTGGAGAAAGGCGATATTGTAATCAAGTCAATCAATAAACAAAATAACCCATTCCATACAAGTTTAGGTACAAAGCAACAACATCTTCCAAAAAATACAAGTAAAAATAAATGTAAAGTACTTATGTTCCCTTCATGGGTCACCATTTATGAACTCGGATGAATTATGCAAAACAGGAAAGGCCCTCTATGTCTCAGGCACAGCCCCCCCATGCAAAGCCCTGGGGGTGCAGGGGGTGGAGTTGGTGGTGATCAGTGATTTATTCAGAGACATGTTGATAATTAGGGAATTAGACAATTCTTTATTTGGGGCGGTCGTAGCTTGGTGCCTTAGTTCTCAAAGTAGGGTCCGGGGACCCCCAGGGGTCCTTGAGCGGGTTCTGCAGTGGGTACCCAGCAATGTCAGGATCTGCATTTCTGTGCCTTATTTTGAAGTGTATTTTCAAGTAAAAGTACAGAAAATTGGAAATACTCCAGTAAAGTAAAAATACCTCAAAATTGTACATAAGTACAGTACTTGAGTAAATGTGCTTAGTTACTTTACACCACTGATTCCTGTCACACTGTTTCCTCACCATTACAAACTTGCACAACCACCCATCCACCCATGCACCCATCCACTCATCTGGAGAAACAATACCTGCCTTCATTAAAGGTCCAGGAAACAGCCGCACTTACGGTCAAGTGTCACTTCGGTATGTCCTTTGTGACAGTGCACGGCAAATGATTAGATAATTACGCTGTGGAAAATAGATTACAGTGAAACTAGTTGTTCATTTAAACCAGCTGGCACCAGTTGCTGAAACGGTAACAGATACCTTCTTTCACTTGTGGGCCACAATGGGGTCTGTATTGAGAAAAGGGACCCAGGCTTCCTGCTGAGCTCTCCAGGGTGTTGGTTGAAAATTGTCATATTTTAAAGACAGATAATCAAGTGTCAAGCTTCTTTGACTGATTATCAGTGGTGGAAAAAGTACTCACATTTCGTACTTAAGTAAAAGTATCAATACTGTAATGCAGAAATACTCTGTTTCAAGTAAAAGTCTGGAATTCAAAATTTAATTTTTAATTTAGTAAAAGTACAAAAGTATTGGTATCAAAATGTACTTAAAGTACCAAAAGTAGAAGGTACTCATCATGCAGAATGTCCAATTTCACAAGTTTTCAAATGTATAAAATGTTTTTAAAAATATTTTTAATTTTCAAATGGCCCGAAATGTATATAGGGCTGAAGTGGGTAATGTATGTTTTGTAATAATAATCAAAATCTACAAAGTAACAGTAACTAAAGTTTTCAAATAATTGTAATGGAGGAAAAGTACAATATTTGCCTCTGAGATGTAATCGAGTAGAAATAAAATAATTGGAAATTGGAAATACTCCAGTAAAGTAAAAAGTCATCAAAATGGTACTTAAGTACAGTACTTGAGTAAATGTACGTAGTTACTTTACAAGGATTTTTTAAGGAATCTAAGCCTCACAGAGAGCGACAATGGAAGAAGTGATAAGGATGCAGGTCCTTTATTGCGCTGTCAAGGCAAGGGTGAATGTTATTTCATACTTTGGGCACTTCCAGTTTGTACAGTATCACATGACTTCATGGACATTCTGTAAATCCCTGACCCTTCCTTGTTGTGTGAGGAGACAAAACGTGTACGTTCATTGATGCCCTGGTATTAATAACCCTGCATGTCGGTAACATGATGAAGGATGAAGGAGGGTGTGAAAGGTTGAAAAGATTTAATATCATCCATTGTGAAAGTAGTGGGCATGGTGTCTCAATATTCAGAACATCATGTGGGCAAGTCTTCATGATAATATTGTATAATATTTTATATTTTGTCCTGTTTAGTTGTTGGGGGCATTTGCTGCTGTACCTTTGCACTATCGATTACTCACCCCATGGAGACTTGAATTCATGGATATTTTTTTGTTGTTTTTGTCGCATTCCTAAGCCAATAATTTGATGACGAGCAGTGGGTTCCCGTAGGAGACTCAAAGGAGACTCTTTGTTTGGGTAAACTTCTGCATTTACCCATCCTAACTATTGGGATCAGTGACGGGGAGCACGTTAGGGTTTAAGTGTCTTGCTCAGGGACACATCCACACATTAAACCGGCAACCTTCTGATTGCCAGACGAGCTCTCAGTAAGGTTTGACCACTTGAACCCCAGCATCCATATTCTCGGGGCAACAACGCTTTTTATCCAAAGCGCTTTAAATAGATTGTGCATTACATTCACCCATTCACACGCCGATGGCAGAGGCACCAACCTGCTCATCGGGGTTCAGCGTCTCGCTCAAGGACACTTTGACACTAAGTCTAGGAGAGCCTGGGAATCGAACTGGGAACCTTGCTGTTCCCATCCGGCCACTCTGAGCCACTGCCGCCCCCTTTGGTGTATAAGGGAAAAAAGCGTTACAGTTGCAACTCGGGTCCTCTAAGAATAGAGGGTTTAAGTGGTTAATTTAGTTATCAACCTTACGCTCAACCGTTGACTTAGTAAATATTGCATACTGTATGTAATTTGCTATGGTCAATGTGTCCACTCACTGTAAAGACATTTGCACTGCCAGTGTATATTTTGACTAACATATCGTTGCTGTCGGGCTATCTCCATATTTTAACTTTTTGTGTTTTTTCGTAACGCCCTACATGATCACACTACAGCAAAAGCATCAAAAGAAGCAGATCCACAAGTTTGGAGCATGTAGATCATGCTACTTTTGATATTTTTTCTTTTGAATCCTGAAAAGTAACAGTTTTGGACATATGAGGTTTCCATCCGACAGAGACGATATTCAGAATGACAGTATATTGCTCAATTGTTCATTTATGTTTAATCACTTACAGCCTTAGTTGACCGGGGTCCCAGATGGTCTTTACTTGGTCTCCGCCATTATTGCCCCTCCACACCAAAGAGCCGACCTGCATGGTGGTCACAACACATCACAACATAATGCGTTGTGACCTTGTAGATCGGCTATTTTCACTTAATGTTGCCATGTTCACTATTATGACATGCTCAGAATAGGGATGCATGTGTAGTTAAATCAATACTGACCTAAAAAAAATACACTGAATTTGAGATCAGTTACTGCTGCAAATCAGTATACTGTGTTATTTTAATTACTGCTATTTGTATAACAATATTGTAAACTGTATGACGTGCTAAATGAGCAGTGTTGTTAACTTTATTCAAATGGAGGCAAAATCCTAGTCATCCTGGCACTCTACACCAGTGGTTCTCAAAGTGGGGTCAGGGGACCCCCAGGGGTCCTTGGGGGGCGTTCGAGGTGACATTTATTAATACAGCATCACAATCATTTGAACCCCTTAATCCATCATTTATACGCTGGCTATTCAAAACTAGCTACTGTACAAGCTCACAGTGCGTCACTTTGAAGTGTGTTTGAAAAATTATGATTTTTCTTTTTTTTAAACACAAATCTTCTCTTCTGGGGGTCCCTGGCACAAAACATTTGCAGATGGGGATCCGTGGCCAAATGCATATCAATTTGGGGGTCCTTGACACAAAAAAAGTTTTAGATCCACTGCTCTACACTAACTTAAAAGCTTCACTGAGGTTTGATGGCATGATTATGAAAGAACATCACATTAACAGTATTCATCTAGTATCAATGCTTTCCATACTAGAATGCTTTTCATACTTTGCACCAGAATAGCTGCAAAAAGGCCTGTTTTTAACATGTAAAATAGATAGATAATAGATAATCGTTCTCCAGATTTTACTCTCTGTGTCAGTTGTTCTCAAAGTGGGGTCCGGGGAGAGTTTAACCACTTTAACTCTATATAAAGCTGCTATTTTCAAAAAGCTGTTCTGTATGAGCCGCACCGCGTTGTGGGCTTTTAGAAATAACTTGAAAAAGTGTGAAAAAAAGTGGAATATTTTTGAAACATTTTAACAACACAAATCTTGTATGGCGGTCCGCAGCCAAATACATTTTAATTGTAGGTAGGTCTTTGACATGAAAACGTTTGAGAACCACTGCTCTATGTTCTTTCTATATAGAATAACATTTTAGTTTTTAGTTTTCAAATTAAATCATTCCAACTGCCAAGTGGAACCTGAGAAGGATTACTAATATTTTTGACTGGAATTCTTAGCCTGTAACTTTCCACGATGAGGAAATATCATCAGTATTTTCTTCCTTGTCTTTCAACACTAGACTCCTCCCACATGGATGTTTTCCTATAAAAGCAGGAGGAGTCTCAACACCTGCTGTACATCCATGCTGCACAACACCTGTCTGCTGTTCTAACCTGGAGACTCACACTGTCCAACATGCTTCTCCTTCTGTCCTTGTTGCTGGGAACCGCTGGTAAACATGATTCCTTTTTAATACTATTACTATTATTATTATTATTATTATTATTATTATTATTATTATTATTATTATTATTATTATTAAATCTTACTGTTTTACAGAAATAATTGCAATTCATGATTTAATTGTGTTTTTTGGCTTTCAATATTGGAACATATAAATCAAAACTACATTTCTGTTAGTCTTCCAGGCTTTGTAAACAAAACATTGCAAACATTGTCATGGATACGCTTCACAATGTGTTGTGAAGCGTATCCATGACAACAACATGCCCTAAACAGGGACTGCAGGGTTGGCCCGGAGTCCATCAGGGCTCTATACTAGGGTCTTATCTGTTTTCTGTTATTGTGGGGAAAGTTGTAGCTGAAAAAAGCCGATCGACAAGCTCACAACACGTTGCGTTACAACGCGTAGTGTTGCAACGGAAATAAGCCAAAAAAATACTTATTTTCTATCAATTACACACCCCATGAAGCATTGAATTCATGGAGAGTTATTTTGTTTTTGTCGGATTCCTAAGCCAAAAATGTGATGACCGGCGGAAAAATGCTCAAAGTCTCCATTGAGTCTTCAAATTATTGGCTTAGGAACGCGACAAAAACAAAAAAACTCTCCATGAATTCAATGCTTCATGGGGTGTGTATTTTTTTGGGTGAACTACTCCTTTAATTATTATTACCTATGTACATTTTAAAATGTGTATCCTTATCCACAGCATTTACATCTGCTGATCATCCAACCAGCCATTTGAGGCAAACTTCAATTTCACACATCAGATGGTGTGTGAAATCCGACCAAGAATACTCGAAATGTACAAACCTAACTGCTACAGACTCTACCTTCTCCTGTGTGCAAAAACAAGACACTCTTGAATGCATCCAGGCAATTAAGGTGAGAACGCTATAGTGTTAAAACTGTAATCCACAAGGGTTAGGGTTAGGTTTATTTCTATGATATGTTATTTTCAGGGTTCAAGGTTCGTTTTATTTGTCATTTACATGCAATGCACATGAAACAAAGATCCTACTCAGGACCAGCAGTGTGCAAATGTTCTTCAGGAATTCCGGAAGAAGATTCAGCAGGATTGAAACGTTGATTATTAAGCAGCAATAAAACAAGTGGAGCTGAGATACTAGTGTTGCAGACTTTATTTTTACTGTTGATCAGTGTTTGTCCAGCACCTGGGTGAGATCGCTTTTATCAAATCCCGGGGTAGGACATACAATTTACAGATTGCAGTTTTAATCTCGATAGCTATCAAAATAATATATGCACAACTACCGCCAATACCATAATAAGGACACAATCAAGTTTTTTTGTGTGCACATTTACTGACATAACTGACCAAGGCAAACAAGGAACAACCATTTAATTCCAAAACTACACTGGCAATGTTGGTGTCAAGAGAGAGCTACCAGGCCTCAGCAAATGTGCAAATGTTGTTTAGTAGCAAGATGATAAAGATGTGTTTTTGACAGGACAATGAAGCAGATGCCATCACTCTGGATGGAGGAGACATCTACACAGCTGGAACGACTGTCTACAACCTGCACCCCATTATCGCTGAGGACTATGGCCCAGGTAAGATGCATAGTTGTACCTGATGCAGCATCTATTTCTCCTAATTATGGCTAGATTTTTAAAAGATTTTGATTTTGAATTTTGAATAAAATGTAATTTTGTCAAATATGTATGGTAGAGTATGTTAATACAATATAACTTATACATTTGGGTTGGTTGTATTTTGTCTCCCTGAGACATTTTAGATTTTCAAGGCTTCATGGGGTGTGTACTTGAAAGAACATAAATATTATTTTGGGTGAACTACTTCTTTAACATGTCAAGTTGCAACGCATTGTGAGCTTGTAATGCTACTTTTGCTATTATTGAAAATTTGAAGGAAAAAAAATCATGAAATGTGTTGCCTATAATGACTGATGTGCGTCAAAATAGGGACACCAGGTTGGTTAAATGTTAAATCCTGTGTGCTCTGTATTGGACCATGCAGACTCAGACACCTGTTACTATGCTCTGGCTGTGGTAAAGAAGAGCTCCAGCTTCAACATCAATGAGCTGAAAGGAAAGAGGTCCTGCCACACTGGACTGGGGAAGTCTGCCGGCTGGAACATTCCCATAGGAACTCTGCTCTCCCTGGGAGCCAATGGGATCGTGTGGGCCGGCGTGGACAAGCAAGCCTTGGAACTGGGTGAGTTTTTTAATGTTTATTTGATTGATATGAAAGTTAACCGTACAAAATGACAAGAGTACAAACTATCAAGGATAAAACACAACAATGTCCAGTCCAATACGAGACTATGTTTTCGCCCCTGTCCGTTCGTCCTTGTGTGTGTGTGTGTGTGTGTGTGTGTGTGTGTGTGTGTGTGTGTGTGTGTGTGTGTGTGTGTGTGTGTGTGTGTGTGTGTGTGTGTGTGTGTGTGTGTGTGTGTGTGTGTGTGTGTGTGTGTGTGTGTGTGTGTGTGTGTGTGTGTGTGTGTGTGTGTGTGTCCGTCTGACTGTGTCAGACAGCTAATCTCCGGCACCGTTGGCCCTATCGGTGTGAAACTGTGCTCAAACACTCCCTGGATGCCAGAGCAGAACCTCACGTCCCATATCGGTTTGGGACAACATAAATGTGTGATATTACTCGTAGAGATTTTGTCCAAATCGGTACACAGTATCTCTATAGTCATGTGAACAAGACAACTCTGTCAAATTTTTTGATTGGCTAAGAATGGCTTCCAAAGTTTGCAGGAGTGGCCCGCTTTGAACAAAATGCCTCAAATGATGAACCCAGCGTCCGATTGCCGTGAAACATTGCTGGCCCACAATAAGCTACCTGCCCTGGCGGAGATCTGTGCGCCGAGGAGCAAATTTTTCTAGTTTCCATTGTGGACTTAACGGAACACATGACTAATACAACAAAGTACGTTAAATAAACAGAATGCATGAGTGGGTCCTTGTACTTGTATAGTGCTCTAGTAGTCCAGCGCTGTGGCTGTGAGGATATTACAAGTGGGAAATAGTCGAAAGTCGTTGTTTATCTGTCTTGGACCCCTATTTTTAGGCATGGGGGACACCCTATTTTCTTATTCGTGTTTTCTTTCATTTCTTTTAAATTCCTCATGCACCATAAAGTAATGCAACAAAAACTAAAACTCTCTATTTATTCAAAGCTTCACGGGGTGAGTAACTGATAGAATAAAAGTCATTTTGGGGGTGAAATATTCCTTTAAACAAGCCTATGAGCTACGTGCAATTGTTTTTTTTTTCTGGGTTCCTCCAACCATATATGGTGTGGTGTGGTCAATCCAAGGTTCCATTGGTCTTAGAGAGATGCGTACATTATCAATGGTTACACTGTGTTATCCATGTCAGTGTGTCGTAAATTAAACATGATTATTCTGGCTTTCTAGCGGTGAGTAATTTCTTCTCGGCCAGCTGCGCACCAGGAGCTGACCCTGATACGTTTCCCAAGCTGTGTCAGCAGTGTCCCAGCGAGGCCTCATCCATCGAGCCAAACTGTGATCGCTCACCGTCCAACCCTTACTACGGCTATGCAGGGGCATTCCAGTGAGTATATCTCCCTCCTCATTGTAACATGTGCATCAACCTTTTGTGGATCAGGACCCACTTGAAAATCTCGAAGGCGGTCGCGGCTCACCCATCTGACCACTGAACTGTTTTTGGGCGGTGAAACCGCCCCTATAAGTGAGGTTTGGAAATTTGTACAATTATCTTGGGCAGTGAAACCGCCCCTATAAGTGAGGTTTGGAAATTTGTACAATTATCTTGGGCAGTGAAACCGCCCCTATAAGTGAGGTTTGGAAATTTGTGCAATTATCCTGCGCTGTGATTGGCCAATCACAATCTATTCAGGACTGTGATTGGCCAGTGTCACATGACACACGTGCATAGCCCTATATAAGAAACCATAACTTTAAAAAAAACATAAATTGGTTTTTTTAAAGTTATGGTTTCGTCCATCATAAAGAGTGTTTCGATAAATGTATTTATCTTTTGTACATGATTGGTTGACTCCATTCAGTATTGTGATTGGCTAGCAAGACACCGCCCACTTCACACAGGGTGTGATTTTCTTTTTTTTTAACGATATTTGTTGAGCTTTTCTGCCTTAATTTGGAGTACAGTGAAGACCAGGGAGAGAGAGACAGGGAGTGACATGCAGCAAAGGCTGCTGGGTTCGGGGATCGAACCTGCGACTCACTGTCTTGGTATGCGCCATGACCACTAGGCCATCGGCGCCCCACCACTTAACTGTTAAGTGGTCAGAAGTGGCCAGCACTGCTAAGGTGAACATCAGGGTTCGGTAGACCCTCTCATAAACAAGGTCAACTAAGGGAGTAAGGGAAAGTACAAAGCAGGCTTATTAGTCAATCTATTCTAGCAAAACATAACTTCACATTAGGAAAGCGCAGGCAGTTTGCTTTGCTCTAGTCATTTTCATAACATCATTATACAAAAGCATAACATCATTATAGAATATTGTTTTTTTCCCCCATATCAGTGTCTGATTTGTTCATGCTTAGTTAAGGTCCTTACACACTGGGAGCGTAAACTATTAATTTGGTGATTCCTCATTCATACAGGTTGATGCTTTTATTCGTCTTTTATTCTAAAATTGACCTCTTTTTCCAAAATGAATTACATCACTTTATCGCAGCGTAATATGCACTCTTGACACAAACAGCAGTGTAAATGAATGTGAATTGATTGCATGAAAATATAAATAAATAGATATATAAATATATTAAAATAAAGGCTCCAGATGTGTAAGGACCTTCACTCTGCGTCTGCTGAATGCCTAAATTGTAAATTGTAATCGTCTCATACAGGTGCCTGGTGGACGGAAGTGGAGACGTGGCCTTTGTCAAACACACCACTGTTCCTGGTCAGTATTACAACATGTTCTACACTGATATGAAATAACGGCTGCGTTCATATTGATTTATATACACAAGGCTGTACTAGTCAAGTAGTCTAGTGGGTCGCGGGCTACAATATTATGTATTTAAAGCTGCAACCTGTAACTTTCCTGTCCTACCAGGGTTTACACTCTATAACTTTGTGTGTGTGTGTGTGTGTGTGTGTGTGTGTGTGTGTGTGTGCGTGCGTGCGCGCAGACGAAGTGAAGGACAGCTATGAGTTGCTGTGTAAGGACGGCAGCAGAGCCAGCATCGACAGCTACAAGAGCTGTCATCTGGCCAAGGTGCCGGCCCACGCCGTGGTCACCCGCCTGCACGAGCCGGAGCTGGCCGCCCTCATCTTCACTAAACTCACCTCGGCTGCCACCGTAAGACACAGCTGGCACACACACACACACACACAAATATCATTGCTGTCGGGCAGAAACCTCTTATCTCCATATTTCTCCAACATTTTGTGTGTGTTTTTTTTCTCTCGTAAATTAACGTCTGCCCATACTGTATCTAACTATCTATTGTGCTCCGGCTAGGCTCAATGGAATAATAACATGGTATATTTTAAGTTCCTATTTATCGGTATCACAATGAAAACTCGTGGTTTTAAAGGAAAAATGCCATTGTTTTTTTTTACATATTGTAAAAAATATTTTTATGTGGGGGCCCACTTGCAATATCCTCACTGCCCACCAGTGGGTCCCGGCCCACATGTTGGGAATCGCTGTGTTACTTGATGCAGATATTTGCAGAATAAGACTGCTTGTAGATTTGCCTGCATAATGTCTAATTTGGGCGAGGCCTTATTATCCATAATTTTCCGTTTTTGTTGTCTCTTTTTCAAAAATCTTAAGTGTTTTTTTTTTTTTATATCGCAAAATATTTGTTTGACTTCATAATCTATAAAATAACTATTGAGTTGCTTTGTGCCTTGCAGGTGTTCGACCTGTTCTCCTCCTCCACAGGCAAGAACCTGATGTTCAAGGACTCCACACAGAGCCTGGTGCAGCTGCCAACTGACACTGATGCCTTCGTGTATCTGGGCGCCGAGTACATGAGCATCATCCGTTCCCTGAACAAAAGTAAGAATAGACACGCACGCACGCACGCACGCACGCACGCACGCACGCACGCACGCACGCACGCACGCACGCACGCACGCACGCACGCACGCACGCACGCACGCACGCACGCACACAGTTTACAGTTTAGCCAGAGGAAAATATTGTACTTTTACTCCACTACAATTATTTGAAAACTTTAGTTACTAGTTACCTTTCAGATATAAATTATGATATTATGAAACATACATTAACATACATTATGATCATCTATGCCAGGCCGAAGACCGGGCCAGCGATAAAGTATGTTTTCACGCGCGCGCGCGCGTGTGTGTGTGTGTGTCCGCCTGCCCGCGCGCGCCTATGCATGCTTGTGTGTATGTGTGAGCCTACATGTGTGAGCCGACATGTGTGAGCCTACACAACGCGTCGCTTGGCGCCACGTTTCAAGCTTGTAGATCTGCTACTTTTGATACTTCATTAGTGTGACGCTGTTAGTATGATCAAGTATAGGGCCATTATAATATGGAGATAAGAGGCTTCTGCCCGACAGACAGCGACAAATTATTTGATTGTTTCCTTATTTTCTTTGCTATCCAGAGTCAACCGCTGTGGCTGCAACGCGTGGCGCCATCAGGTGGTGTGCTGTGGGCCAGGAGCAGACTGACACATGTAACCTGTGGAGCGCCAGCGACCTGGTGCATGGCCTCACCTATATTAACTGTCGGAGCGCCTCCACGGTGGACGACTGTGTGAAGAAGATACTGGTAAAACACTTACAAGCTTGGGCTTTTTTTTTTTATGTTATTGTTGTTATTGATTGAATGCTTTGTTAGTCAGAAATGACTAACACGTGGTACAGTAAGCAGTGGTACAGTAAAAGTACTCAAATGTTTTACTTAAGTAGAAGTACCAATGCTGCAATGTAGAAGTACTCTGTTACAAGTAAAAGTCCGGAATTAAAAATGTACTTGAGTAAAAGTACTGGCAAGTATTGGCATCAAAATGTACTTAAAGTACCAAAAGTACAAAAATGTTTGAAAATAGCAGATCTACAAGATCTACAAGCTCACAACGCGTCACGATGCGACGCGTTGTGAGCTTGTAGATCGGTAAGACATTAAGGCTAAAAGGATAACACAAAAAAGTCCTGGGGACTTTCATTGTGGTCCTATGTATTGGTTGATCAAAAGCAGTGGCATGGATTTCAAATCCAACCAACCCTACCTAAGAATCATTTGACTGATAAGGATGTGAAATTGTGCAGCTCATTAAACACATTAAAAAAATCTTAAAAACTAGATGATAGATGATTATTAAAAAAAACTAAAGGAATGTGCCTTCTGCATGAACAACTTATTTATTATAACATGTTTATACATAAATGTACAGTACAGCAAACGTGTACATGTAAAGTGTCTTGTCCTTGTACTTTGTTTCTTCTTTTCCTTCCCATTTTGACTGCTTTACTTTAGCTTCTTTGTTTTTCGTTTTTTTACCTTTTCGGTCAGAAATGTGGTTATTTAAAAAAAGAAGAAATTGTATTGCCTATAAAATCTAAACTTTATGTTGCTAGCTACATAATTGACTGAAATAAACTAAACTAAACCCCCCCCAAAAAACGAAAGCATTCTCCTGTCTGCTTCCCAGAGGAACGAGGCAGATGCCATGGCCCTGGACGGAGGACATGTCTACACAGCTGGAAAGTGTGGTCTTATCCCTGCCATGGTGGAGCAGTATGATGAAGGTAAAACACTATCTTATCCCTGCCATGGTGGAGCAGTATACTGTCTTATCCTTGCCATGGTGGCGGCAGAGGCTCAGGGGTAGAGTGGCCGGGTAGAGTGAACTGGAAACCGCAAGGTTCCCAGTTCGATCCCCGGGCTGGGGGGCTTCCCCAGAGTTAGTGTCGAAGTGTCCTTGAGCAAGACGCTGAACCCCTAATTGCTCCCGATGAGCAGGTTGGTGCCTTGCATGGTTTCCTCCGCCGGCGCCATCTGTGTATGAATGTGTGAGTGAATGGGTGAATGTAATCTATGTAAAGCGCTTTAGATAAAAGCGCTATATAAATGCACCATTTACCATTTATGGTGGAGCAGTATGATGCAGGTAAAACATTATGTACTGTAGAACAGTGCTTCTCAAACTTTTTTGGTTCAGGACACCCCTGTAAATAACTTTTTCATCCAGCCCTGAATTACATTGTTACTGTATGGCACCTTATATGTCATATTATGGTACATAAATATGTAAATCATACGGTATGTGACAAGGAAACATATATAGAAGAGATTTGGGTGAGATATAGAAAAAGAACGCACCAAGCACAGTGCATGTAACTGAGGGTCTAAGTGGTTAAACTGAAGTGATGTTGATGAATTCCAAATATTATCAAAGTATTCTACGGCACCCCTGGACTTGCGTCATGGCACCCTATAGGGTGTCACTGGCACTGCACCCACTTTGAAAAACCTTGCTGTTCCCAACCTGTGAGCTTGGGCCCACTGGTGGGCCATGAGGGTAATGATTTTGGACCCCAAATCATTGGCAAAATACTATGATTTTAATCATAATATTACATTAATACAAAAAATAAATGTCCTGGTGTTTTTCCTTTAACCCATTTAGACATGAGGCCGGTTAAAAAAACACCATCAAAAACTTCAAATATTTATTCAAAAATTACAACAAATGTATGTTGCTATATACTGTAGATAGCAACAAGAACCCCAAAAGGGGTTCCCTTCCTGAAAGGTATAGTTACAAATAGGGGTTCCCGCCCAAAATGGGTTAAAACCTTGAATATGAGTTTTCATTGTGATACCGATCTATGAATAAGAACTTAAAGTATACTACGTTGGTTTCATTCATTCATTGATCCAAGTCGGAAAATTGATCCAAGTCACTGTAAAATATTCAGTTTAAAAACTCCATCAGCTTCACGGATTGGCCTTTTTAGTCAAAACATCCAGTTCCCGGTTGCACAAAGATCCAAGTAGTGACAGTTTGTCTGTCAGGGTTTGTGTGATCTCTCAAAACAGATTCAGAGCTCTACAGAAAGGGGAAAAAAACAGCAGAGGGCGCTGTTTTTCCCCCCTTTTTTTTCTTCACTATGGGTTCCCAGATTGGGGTTTGTGTGATGATGGCTGTTAACGGTGAAACTGAAGTCCAGGAAAACCAGTGTGACATTTCCACTTGCGCACATACTGTATACTGTACTGTGTATAACTAATATGATTCTCTTCTATGTCTTCTATGTCAACACTAATATTGTTTACATCTCTGGCCCTCCTGACAGGACAATGCAGTGACCAGAATGGTTGTAAGTACTGTAGTGTACACCTGTCTGTACTACTACTTTATTTATTTATTTACTTATTTTGTAGTGAAGCTGCTAACGTCAGTCCATCCCAAAAAGGAGGATGAACCCAACTGACTTTGGTGACCTCCAGAGGTGTAAAGTAACTAAGTACATTTACTCAAGTACTGTACTTAAGTGCCATTTTGTATTTCCAATTGTCTATACTTTTACTTTTACTCCACTACATCTCACGAGGCAAATATTGTACTTTTACTCCACTACAATTATTTGAAAACTTTAGTTACTTTGCAGATATACATTATTGCATTATGAAATATACATTAACCACTTTAGCCCTATTGTATACCTAGGCTATTTGAAAATAGACGATCTACAAGCTCACAACGCGTGGCATCGCGACGCGTTGTGAGCTTGTAGATCTGCTATTTTCAAATATTTTAGTACTTTTACTTGTGGTACTTCAAGTACATTTTGATACCAATACTTTTGTACTTTTACTCAAGCACATTTTTTATTCTGGACTTTTACTTGTAACCGAGTACTTCTACATTGCTACATTGACACTTTTACGTAAAACATTTGAGTACTTTTTCCACCACTGGTGACCTCATGGCCTTTCCTCTAGCTAGCTGTGACCTTTAGGTCACAATGTCCAGTCTCTGTAATAACTATCAACATTTTGCACCACATGTTTCTTTGGCTATCATTAGTCTGTCTAATCCTTCACCCACAGCATCAGCCTCCTCTTACTACGCTGTAGCCGTGGTGAAGGGTGCGTCTGGGGTGACCTGGGCCAACCTGGAGGGCAAGAGGTCCTGCCACACTGGCCGTGGCAAAACTGCCGGCTGGAACATCCCCATGGGCCACATCCATCAACGCGTTGGCAACTGTAACTTCAGTAAGCATGTTGTGGAATTGTCACCTACATGCTCTTGCTCTCTCTCTCTCTCATTTTAGTGCACAATTAAAAGATGACTGCAAGTTGTATAGCTTAGTGGCCTTGTGGAAAGCTACTTTCTGACACAGTGCTATAGACAGTGCTACAGTACTCATTGCTATAGAGTGTTTTTTCAGTAACAGGAGTCTCCTTTATTATTCAGGAAATTCAGGATACAGATTAAACAAGTGAAATTGGATGTGATGACATAAAGATATGAGCAGACAAAATTGGAACTGGAACACGATAAATGATAGCTGATAGCTGATAAATGGGTACTCTCTCCCAATTGACCGAAATGTTGACACCTACCTGACAATGTATTTTCTGTTTATTAAAGAGCTGGAGAGATGGGGAGACCCCTGTTACTGAACATACACTCTGGTAATGATTACTATCAGAATATAGTGCTTTAACCTTTTATTTAAACCAAAAAACATCACTTACCCTATCTTTAAATTAATGTGTTACTTGCTTACTCAATTAATTAATTACTTAATTAATTAAAGGTTAGCTAGAGATGCTGTTAATAAGTTACCTGTATTCATGTGGTCATGTCATGTGTTTTTGTTTACAGGACCACTAGAGACTGATTCATGACAAATGCTTATCTGAATGTCTGAATACAAACTATACGCTTTACTTTTAATGTGTGCTTTTAATGAGTGTGCTAGAGCTTTCCCTTTAAAATGTTAAATTGTGAGACAGTGATTGATCTCTCGGCCACAGACTGAGTGTCTTCTCTTCTCTTAAGCTGAGTTCTTCAGTAGCGGCTGTGCTCCTGGATCTCCTGAAGGCTCTCACCTGTGTCAGCAGTGTATTGGTAATGACACGGGACATGGTAAATGCCTAGCCAGCCCTGAAGAGCGCTACTACGGCTATGACGGGGCTTTCAGGTAGGGGGCACCAGGGCAATTTTGACCTGTATAAAGTATAAATGTTTTTTTGTTACCCTTTCTTCCTGTAAAAACAAAACAAAATTCACCATTTGCTTACGTCAGCACAAACCAAAAGAATTACAACCGGTGATAACATGACTGACATCCATCCATCAATCGCTCTTCCACTTTTAGCTATAACTGTGCTATTTTTATTTTTATTTTATTACCACTGAGCTAATTGTGCCTTGCTCAGGGGATAAATTGAATTTTGACCATTGTGTCAAACCAGAAACAGGATTGTGTCAAAGGTCGTGTCCAACCTATACACAGGATCATGTGTCAATAGAGTAGCCGGGAGACCAAATACAACCACCCCAATTGAATAAGTTGAATTGTATTAACCATACAGATTGGACAAAAAAAACCCATCATAATAGAGCTTAAATATATTGTACTCTTTCTATTGTTAATGCCATAGATGTCTTGCTGAGGGTTCTGGAGATGTTGCCTTCATCAAACACACCACTGTCCCAGGACTCAGTGATGGTGAGTACTCCCCACATTCTCCTCATGCAGGGCTTCTCCCAAACGTCTCCATGCCAAGGAAACCGTTCCATCCCAAATAGACATATAGCCTTGTAGATCTGCTATATATGTTGTTTTTAGATTTAAAAAAAATATATATGTTTTATTTTAAACGTTTTATTCTTTTCAACAATAATGACAAGCACAATAATAGGGGAGGTCAGGTTGAACATGGTTAAACTGGCACAATAAACCTAAATACATAGATATCTGTGCGAATTATTATGATCATGGTGATTATTATACGTTTTTAAAATAAAGTCATTTTCTTCTCCGTACCAATTACAGCCCCCTCCAGAGATTGAACTGAATTCTTTCATGTGACCTAACCTATGATGTACAGTACCTTGAGTTTACTCTAAAAACATTTCTCTTCTCAAGGCAACGGTCCCACATGGGCTCAGAATATCTTGTCTGAAGACTACAGGCTGATCTGTCCTGGGAGCGACACAGCCGTCCGCATCTCTGACTACACCTCATGCAACCTGGCCAAGGTCCCCGCTCACGCTGTGGTGACCCGCCCAGAGACACGTGACGATGTGGTGCGCGTGCTCCAGTTCGAGCAGGTTGGTGGTAGCGCACCTGGCAGAGCTCATCTTTGAGCTCACGCTGTTTGCATTTAGAACGGCTGTTTTTGAAATGTTTTGAAAATGTGTTTTATTGAATGTATGGATTTGTTTTATTATTTTGACAATAATGACATGCCCAAAATATGGACATCAGGTGGACACCAAGTGGATAAACAGGCACAATAATCTTGTGAATTGATTTTGAATTAAAAATGATTGAAAGTGATTTTATTTTATATACAGTATATTATTAGCCAAAACAGCCAAAACTTTTAAAACCTGTACTTTAGGGCAGACATTGAATATGATCTTCATTGCATGGATTTTTACCAAGATAGATTTCACCCTAAAAAAAGAAAGAAAAGTACACATGATTGAAATGTAGAAAAGACTAGGGTCCCTATTTTAGCCAAGAGTGGCTAAATCCACTATTTGGGGATTTAGCATTGCGCAAGGAGCGTTCCCGAGCAAAAGTTGCTATTTTCGGACACCAGCCTTATCCCTAAAACACCTGCACTACCCGTTACATTATGCAAAGGTTTGGTTTTGGCGTTACAATAATAAAACCATGCCAGATGCCATTGCCTTTAAGAGAAAACTGCACAAGCCATTATCCCCAATGCAATCTTACGCTCTCTCCCTTTCTGCCCATTGAAGAGCAGCGTTACCTTGGAATGAAATTATATTTCATACACAGAAGTATCACTCACACATTGCTGGTTATAGAGAACTTTAAATGACAGCAATCTGCTTGTGTGCTTGATTAATTAAAGGAAATGGTCTGGTATGGTTATAGCAAATGCAGATCAAATTTGATAAGCTTAACTCATTCGGTGCCAAGCTAATACAAAAATAATTGCCCATAGTGCAAGCAATTTTTTAAAAACCTCTGAATGTTGTGCCGTTGTGCGCCCAGCTCGATGTCCATTTCAGGCGCGCTCTACCAAACAAATTTGGCATAGCGGGTGGTTTTAGAATCCGCTATGCGCTTTCCCAAACGTGTGTGCAAGATAGGAAAGCGCAACAACACGCCCACGGGCACACCTCCAGGCCCGTATAGTGGCCGCAAGATACCATTTAGGGACAGTGCCAGCTCCCTTGTGCGTAATTCACGGGCAGCGGGTAATGCCAACGGGTAAGGCTTCGCCCAAGATAGGGCCCTAACAATCTTGTTGTTTCTGTTCAGGCCAAGTTTGGCACCAACGTCGCCGATGCCACGTTCAGAATGTTCCGGTCTGAAGGAGCTCTTTTCAAGAGCAGCACCAAGTGCCTCCAGGAGGTACCAACTGGTACAAGCTTTGAGGGATTCCTGGGACCTGACTACATGACTGCCATGAACTCCCTCAGGCAGTGTGCTGGCACTGAATCAGGTTGGTATTACAGTATGGATAAAGAAATGCCAGAGATTACTACATTTTTAAACTACACATATTTTATAGACTTTTAATTCCCATACTGTATTTGGCCGCAGACCCCCATCTGAAAAGATGTTTTGCCAGGGACCCCCATAAGAGAAGATTTGTGTTGTTAAACGTTAAAACTAAATCGTATTCTACATTTTTCACAATCTTTCAAAGCTCACAACATGGCGTGGCTATGTTCGAATAGCGAAGTATAAAATACGGTTAAAATGTTTAAAAAAATGGATTCAAACTTCTCAACTCTAAAGTTATTTATTAAACATAAATAAAAACATTTTACGACTGGAGTATAAAAGGAGAGCTAAAAACAGCATGTCAGAAGTATGCTACACGGTAAGGGCCATGGTTTACACGGTCGAACCGAGTTTACCCATTCAATCCGGGAACGCATCTGTGTCACTTTAGATTTCTTTAGCTATTCAAAAATAGCAGATATACAAGCTCAGATTGACATTAGAATCCCCAGAAGCAAAGATTTGAGTTAAAAATGTTTGCTTTAAAAAAATATATATTCAAAGATTTGCACAAATGTTCATGATTTTTTTTTTAAATAGCCAAAAGTATAAAATAATGGTTATAGCAAAAAAATCTAAAATGACACTGTATGCGTTCCCGGTCTTAATGCGTTAAAGGCCAGGGAGAAAAACATTATTAAAAAATGTGTAAAGATTTTAAAAACCTCTAAAGAATGAGCAGTAGGGCAGTGGTTCCCGTACGTCATCATCATCATTGTTGTTGCTGTCAGGTGGAAAACCTTGTAAACCGTTCCTTTTTTAATTATTATTTTAAAAACATTCTCCTTATCCACTAGATCTGGAGAGGTCATGCACCTTCCATTCCTGCCAGCAGAAAAACTAGAGCAGATCTCAGAAGAATCAGAGGACAAAAAGACAAAACCTGACTACCTGCACTGGACCCCAGTGTTTGTTTGTTTGTTTGTTTGTTTGTTTTAATGATTGGTTAAAATAAATACACCTGTTGTCTATTTTAAATATATGGAACTTCCATTCTTTTTCTATACAACCATGCTGTGCACTATATCAAGAGGGCTTGAGCGCAAATGCCATGATACTGACATGATACTCAGTGGTGGAAAAAGTACTCAAGCGTTAAAAAAAAAGTAAAAGTATAAATACTGCAATGTAGAAGTACTCTGTTACAAGTAAAAGTCCGGCATTCAAAATTTACTTGAGTAAAAGTACAAAAGTATTGGTATCAAAATGTACTTAAAGTACCAAAAGTAAAAGTACTAAATGTTTGAAAATAGCAGATCTAAAAGCTCACAAATTAATTAAAAAAACTAGCGTCATTTGTATTGTTGACCTATTTCTGCCATATAGAGCAGGTTTCGTTCAATTTCGACCCCTCTGTCACATGGTACTAATGTTTGTGTCCAGAATCACTGCGCCGCGGCAGCCTACTCACGCACAAAATATATGACACAAAAATTAGTACCATGTGACAGAGGGGTCGAAATTGAACGAAACCTGCTCTATATGGTAGAAATAGGTCAACAATACAAATGACGCTAGTTTTTTTAATTCGTTTATTTTTAATGAGCGGCCCCCACCAAATCTACTAATCTACCGGAACTACTTCATATTTATCAGAACCGGACCATAACTCTGACCACGGGACTCGGGCAATCAATTAATACCTTTTGCAACCACTACATTAATGGTAAGTATTTCCTAGAGAAAATACTCAAAAAATCTGAACTAACCCTTTAAGTACAGAACTTAAGTAAATGTACTTAGTTACTTTACACCACTGATGATACTGATCATGCCTTTTATTTTAAAAAGTAAAAATTATAATGACCATATTTTTGTATCCATCTGATAAAGCCCCGGACCCCACTTTAAGAACCACTGAGTCAAACACATGCAAGTACTTGGCTTCACCCTTCACAATTTCTTCTTCTTCTTCTGATGTACAACAATGTAGTTGGACATGTCTTCAACTTACAGCCTGCTTTTGTGACTTTCTTAAAAGATTCATGAAATGAGAGATAAAATGAGGAGAAATAAAAGAAGCAGGAACAGGTCCTCCTAGCATTCATGATGTTTCTTTTTATTGTCATTCATCCAACATGGTGGCGTGTCCCTTGTAAACCACACAGGCAACTGCTCATTTAAATATTGGGTGACAAGCTGCTGTAGTAAAATGGTGTGAGAAGAAGAGACAGAAACGGCTGTTGACTGGAGGTGACCCCAGTCGTCCTGTAATGTTGCACAACACACCAACACCTAGACGGTTAATATCTGGAGAGGTCATGCAGTGCATGACATGCACCTTCCATTCCTGGCAGCAGAAAAACTAGTGGAGATCTAAGAAGAATCAGAAGAAAAACAAAGTAAAAACCCCGCTCAACCTGACTACCTACAGTACACTGGACCCCAGTGTGTGTGTGTTTGTTTGTTTGTTTGATTGGTTTATATAAATACACACGTTGTCTATTTGTAATAATATTACAAATTAATTCTGTTTCTATACAACCATGCTGTGCACTACTCCAACTTCTACATAACGAGAGTGCTTGGAGCGCATAGGGTGCAAGTGACATGATACTGACCATGATACTGACTTTGATACTGAGCAGATACTGACATGATACTGACCATGATACTGTCATGATACTGACATGATACTGACATGATACTGACCATGATACTGACATGATAATGACCATGATACTGACCATGATACTGTCATGATACTGACCATGATACTGACCATGATACTGACATGATACTGACCATGATACTGACATGATACTGACCATGATACTGACATTGATACTGACATGATACTCACCATGATACTGTCATGATACTGACATGATAATGACCATGGTACTGACCATGATATTGGCCATGATAATGGCATGATACATGACATGATACTGACCAGGCCTTTATTTTAAAAAAGTAAAAATTATATTGACCATATTTTTGTAACCATCTGATAGAGCTCATAGAGACCTTTAAAATGATGTGCAAAAGTCAGTTTCACCAAAAATGTCCATTGTGCACCACTCCAACTTCTACATATGAACTCTAAAGGCAAATCCATGCTTTGTTGAATGACCGTGTTGTATGAAGTATAAAATTAGCCTAATAACCTGAGGTGATTAAAGGGGTCAAACCAGTGGTTCTCAAATGCTTTCCTTTCAAGGACCCCCAGTTTGATATATTACTTACCCCTCTTCGTCCCCTATGGGACATAAGGCTTCAATGAGCGCTCTCCATTGCATTCGGTCCCTGGCAGCATGTTGCGCCTCTCCCCATGACAGGTTAATCTGTTCCAGCTCTTGTGTCACTGTTCTTCGCCAGGTGGTTTTGGGCCTCCTAGGTTTTCTTTTGCCCGGTGGTGTCCATCTTAAGGCGACCTTTGTGATGTGGTCCTGCTCCATCCTCAGCACATGTCCCAGCCATCTCAGGCGTCTGTGTGTAATATCCTTGGTGATGCTCCGGCTCCCTGTTTGTTTGTACAGTTCATTATTGGAGATTTTATTAGGCCAAAAGATCTGGCATATTCGTCGGAGGCATCTGTTGTGGAACACTTCCATTTTCCTCGTGTCTGTTTTGACCACTCGCCAGCTCTCGGAACCATACAGCAGAACAGACTTGACATTGCTATTGTATTGGAGCATCTTGGTTTTAAGACTGTATTGCTTTGATCTCCAGATTGAACAGAGTTGGGAGAAGGCGCCCTGAGCCTTTCCCAGCCTTGCCTTGATGTCCTTTGATGCCCCGCTATCCTTCCTGATAAGGCTGCCCAGATAAGTGAAATCTTCCACAAACGCAAGTGGTTCCTCATCAACCAGGACGGGTCCTGTGGGGATGGAGTTGACACACAACACTTGTTTTGGAGGTGTTTTAGGCCACGGACCCCCCATTTTCATTCAGGAGAAACCATGTAGAAGCCATTTGACTGTCTGTCTGTTTATTTGTGTTTTTGTTGGTTGTTTGATTATTATTATTATTATTTGGTATTATTAGTATAGTTTTAGTACTTATTGGTTTATTAGTTTACGGTTTGTGGGCGTGCACGCCTCTCCAGGGCTAATCTGGGACAGGTGATTGGGGAAAGGTATGCACCTGGGTGGACAAAATGTTTTTTTTACCAGAGCCAAAGAATGTCGTTCATTTAACTAGTTGGCACCAGTTGCTGAAATGGGAACAGATACCTTCTTTCACTTGTAGGCCACAAGGGGTCTGTATTGAGAAAAGGGACCCAGGCTGAATTCCTGCTGAGCTCTTGAGGGTGTTGGTTGAAAAATTGCCATATTTTAAAGACATAATCAAAAGCTACCTTGACAAATTCTATGATCTAATTACACATTTTCTGAATGTGATCTGGTATAGATGGTACAGTATCTATCACAGTATAGATGTTTATCTTTCATAATCTAATTACGTAATCCCGATTACATATAGTTAGTTACTACCTAACTTTTGCTGTTGGCTTCATCTGCCTTTTCTCTCTCCTCACAGTTCCAATGCAAGAGAGAAAAGGAATCTAAGCCTTACAGAGAGCGACAATGGAAGAAGTGATAAGGCCTTGTATTGCGCTGTCAAGGGTGAATGTTATTTCATACTTCCTAGTTTTAAAGTATCACATGACTTCTTTTGTGAGGAGACAACGTGTATTCATCGATGGCCTGGTACCCTGCATGTCGGTAAACGGGATAAAGCATTGCAGAGGGTGTGAAAGGATTGAATATCATCCATTGTGAAAGTGGACTTGATGTCTCAATATTCAGAACATCAGATGGACAAGTCTTCATGATAATAATATATTGTATTATAATATTTTGTCCTGTTTAGTTGTTGGGGGCATTTGCTACTGTACCTTTGCACTTAAAGGGATGGTTCACCCCAAAAAAATGTTCTTTTTTTCTATCGATTAGTCATGGAGACTTGAATTCATGGATATTTGTTTATTATTATTATTATTATATATTTGTTCATTCCTAAGCCAATAATTTGATGACCAGCGGACCGGTAGGCAGCGGTTCTGGTAGGAGACACAAAGGAGACTCTTTGTGTCTCCTACCGGAACCGGTCATCAAATTATTGGCTTAGGAATGCGACAAAAAAAATAATAATATCCATAAATTCAAGTCTCCATGGGGTGAGTAATCGATATAAAAAAAGTCATTTTGGGAGTGAACTATGTAGAATTTGCGTTTTGCATTTACCCTGACCACTTAACAATTACCCATCCTAACCCAATCGTAAATTAATGCCCTACTTAATCCTACTACAGTGTCACACAAATGTATCAATAGCAGATCCGCGAGCTCGAAATGCGTCTCGAAGCAGCACATTTCGAAGTGTTGCTGTTAATTTGAATCCTGAAAAGTTACAGTTTTCGGACATATGAGGTTTCCACCAAACAGAGATTTTAGATTTCAAATTAAATAATGCCATTGCTATTAAGTGGACCTGAGAAGGCAATACTAATATTTTGACTGTATTCTTAAGCCCCTTACACACCGGGGGCGAATTTTTCATGCGAATAATACGTTTTTTAAAAAAACCTTATAAAGTCCATGCAAGCTTACATGGAGTGAAAAAGCGTCTTTTAATTATTCGGAACGAGTCCGAATTTTGTGTATATTCGCATATTCGCATATTCGCCGGTGTGTAATGACCGTTTGCCTGTAACTTTCCTGTAACTTTCCATGATGAGGAAACATCATTTTCTATGTCTTTCAACAGGCAGACTAGACTCCTCCCACATGGATGTTTCCCTATAAAAGCAGGAGGAGTCTCAACACCTGCTGTTCATCCATGCTGCACAACACCTGTCTGCTGTTCTAACCTGGAGACTCTCACTGTCCAACATGCTTCTCCTTCTGGCCTTGTTGCTGGGAAACGCTGGTAAACAAGATTCCTTTTTAATACTAATATTATTATAATATCGTTGCTGTCGGGTTAACCTCTTATCTCCATTTTCTAACTTGTTGTGTTTTTTTTCGTAAATGAACGCCCTACTTGATCATACTACACAGTGTTACACAAAAGCATCAAAAGCAGCCGATCCACAAGCTCGAAACGTGGCGCAAAGCGACGCGTTTTGAGCTTGTAGATCTGCTGCTTTTGCTATTTTTGCATTTGAATCCTGGAAAGTAACAGTTTTGGACATTTGAGGTTTCCACCCGACAGAGACGATATAATATTATTGTTATAATTAACCACTTAAGCACTTCGCCCTGCCTGGCAATCCCGTACTTTTAAGTCCTTTCCGCCTCTCACGACTTGGGCACGAGGTTGGATTTTTGAGAGGCCACTTAACAAGCACCATTTTAGACTTATTGTCACGATCGTGAAATCGTACTATTTTACCCAAATAATTGCAATAAATGATTTCATTGTGTTTTTGGCATTCAATATCCATCCATCCATCCATCTTCAACCGCTTATCCGGAATTGGGTCGGGGTAACAGTTCCAACAGAGATTTCCAGTCTTCCCTTTCTAGAGCAACATTAGCAACTTCCTAATGGGGGATCCCGAGGCGTTCCCAGGCCAGTGTGGAGATATAATCCCCCAATCTGGTCCTCGGTCTGCCACGGGGTCTCTTCCCAGTGGGACTTGCAACGAGGATCTCCCTTGGAACATATAAATCAAAACTACATTTCTGAAAAAAATACGACTTGACATGTTTAATAACTGTTAAACTTTTAGCTCACAACGTTTTGCATTGTGACGTGTTGTGAGCTTGTAGATGTGCCATTTCCACTATTTTTGAAAATGTTTAAAAATATTATGACATGGAAACGATTATGACGATTATGCAAACATATTTGCGATTATCTCAAATAATTGCGATTAGGTGATTATGTAATGATTGTGACAGGTCTATTTATACTTTGGCTATTCGAAAATAGCAAATGTACAAGTTCACATTAACGCGTTGCATCACGATGTGTTGTGAGCGTGTCCGTGCCAAGTCTGCCAACATGCCCGAACCAGGGACAGCAGGGGTTAAAGTTGTTAGCCACTTAAACCCTGCATGGTTTGTTGAACGGTGTCCCCCAGGGGTCTCAACGAAGCCTGCTCTTTTTTTCCCCCTCCATCGACACCAAATCTCTTCGTCTCATAGATCGGCTATACTCTCGGCGGATGTTTGCCCCAGAATGGGGACGCACGCTAGCGTTAAAGTGGTTACGTTTCTTTCAATACAAATAATATAACTTATAATTATGTTTTTAACATTTTTGTCCTTATCCACAGCATTTACATCTGCGGCTGGATGCAAGGGTTATGTTCCCCGCGGTCGAACCACGGGTCCGAGCATCAGATGGTGTGTGAAATCCCACCAGGAATACTTGAAATGTACATTCCTAAATGTAGAAGACAAGTTTACCGTCTCCTGTGTACAGAAAAACAACACTCTTGAATGCATCAAGGCAATTAAGGTGAGAACGCTATAGTGTTAAAATATATAGTGTTAACAACTTATTTTAATGAATGAAATGTTATTTTAATGATCTGTATGGCAGGGTACAGTATATGTTAATACAATATAACAAGTACATCTGCAGTGGTTGGATGTGGTGTCCCTGCTCATCCATTGAGACCCTGATGATGGGAAGGACCCCTACTGGTTGACAAGTAGTACTGCCTGCCTGAAGCTCATATAATCGCAATCTCCCCTGGCCAAGCCAGGTATTGTCGCTTGGATGAGTGATAGATAGTCTAGATTGGTCTGGGAGTATAGGAGACGCGGGTTCGAATCCTGGGTAGGACATACAATTTGAAGATTGCAGTTTTAATCTTGAATTACTGCCAATACCATTGTAAGGACACAATCAAGTTTTTTTTGGTGCGCATTTCTACATAACCGACCAAGGCAAACAAGGAACAACAATGTTTGACCATTTAATTCCAAAACTACACTGGCAATGTTGGTGTTATGAGAGAGCTACCAGGCCTCTGCAAAATGTGCAAATGTTGTTTAGTAGCAAGATGATAAAGATGTGTTTTTGACAGGACAATGAAGCAGATGCCATCACTCTGGATGGAGGAGACATCTACACAGCTGGAATGTCTAACTACAACCTGCACCCCATTATTGCTGAGGACTATGGCCCAGGTTAGATGCATATTGTAACTGATGCAGCATCTATTTCTCCTAATTATGGCTAGATTGTTGTTGTTATCACTTTAACCTGTGGTTCAACCGGTGGTTCTCAACCCATTGTGCCAGGGACCCCCTGAAGATAAGATGTAAAAAAAATCTACATTATAAAAAAAAAAGTCAACATGCTTTGATATTTTTCATAGATCTTCAAAAATAGCAGATGTACAAGCTCGCAGAGAGGCAAGAAGTGACGCGTTGTGAGTTTGTTGATCTGCTGTTTTTGAATAGCCAACATACTGTACATGGATAAAGGGGTTAAAATGATTGTGATGCTACTTTTGCTGGAACACCCCCAAGGACCCCTAACCACTTAAGCCCTTGTGTCATTGGACGAACCCGAATAGCGCAAATAGCCAAACTACAAGCTCTTAACATGTCACAACACATTGTGAGCTTGTAGATATGCTAATTGTGAATACGAATTTTCCCTTTTTAAATCCTGTGCCCTCTGTATTGGACACATGCAGGCTCAGACACCTGTTACTATGCTCTGGCTGTGGTAAAGAAGAGCTCCAACTTCAGCATCAATGAGCTGAAAGGAAAGAGGTCCTGCCACACTGGACTGGGGAAGTCTGCCGGCTGGAACATTCCCATAGGAACTCTGCTCACCATGGGAGACAATGGGATCGTGTGGGCCGGCGTGGACAAGCAACCTTTGGAAGAGGGTGAGTTTTTTACGTTTATTTGATTGATTTGAAAGTCGGCCTGATTGATTTAAACATCGGCCTGTTATAGCGCCACCAGGAGACCGATTTTTGAAAAACTCTTAGGATTTAGAACAGTGGTTCTCAACAATAGCAGATGAACATCTTGTACAAATCTTCCCTTCTGGGGGTCCCTGGCACAAAACATTTTCAGATGGAGGTCCGGGGCCAAATACATATAAATTTGGGGGTCGTTGGCACGAAAAAGTTTGAGAACTAATGATGTAGAAGGCATTCGTAGAATCGGCCTCAGGTCTTAATGGGTTAAACAAGCCTATGAGCCCTACGTGCAGCTCATGTTTTTTTGGGGGGGGGGGGGGGGGTTCCTCCAAAAATACTGCTGTGGTAAATCCAGGGTTCCATTGGTGTTTCATACATTATCAATGATTACCCAGACACTGTGTTAAAGAGATGCGTACATTATCAATGATTAAACACTGTGTTAAAGAGATGCGTGCATTATCATAGACACTGTATACTGTAGCAGTAATGTCAGTGTTTCATAAATTAAACATGACTGATTATTCTGGCTTTCTAGCGGTGAGTAATTTCTTCTCGGCCAGCTGTGCACCAGGAGCTGACCCTGGCATGTTTCCCAAGCTGTGTCAGCAGTGTCCCAGCCAGGCCTCATCCAACGTGCCGAACTGTGATCGCTCACCGTCCAACCCTTACTACGGCTATGCAGGTGCATTCCAGTGAGTAAATCTCCCTCCTCATTGTAACATGTGCATCAACCTTTTGTGGATGAGGACAAATCTCAAATCTCGAAGGCGTTCGCGTTCGCGGCTCACCCATCTGACCACTTAGATGTTTTTGTTTGAGCTTTTCTGCCTTAATTTGTATCGTACAGTGAAGACTGACAGGAAACAGGGAGAGAGAGACATGCAGCAAAGGCCGCTGGATTCGGGGATCGAACCTGCGACTCACTGTCAGGCTGCATCAGAGCCTTTACTTTGGTAGGCGCCATGACCACTAGGCCATCGGCGCTCCACTGTTAAGTGGTCAGAACAGTGGCCACCACTGCGAGGGTGAGCGTCAGGATTCAGTAGGATTTCTGAGTTATCTCAGAAAGCCATAAACAAGGTCAAGGGAGTAAGGGAGAGCTCAAACCCTCCCTCTCTGGGGCCTTCAGTGGATAGCACTCCACAGCGTACAAAGCAGGCTTATTGTCTCCGCCGTAGGTGGAGAGTATGTTTTCGCTTCGTCCCGCCGTGTGTGAGCAAACATTGTTAGCCAAGCTAACATTGGTCAAGCTCCACGTGACACGTGTCAATATGTTGACACCAATGCCTTTGATTGGCTAGAGGGACGCATGACGAAATAAAATCCTATAAATAGGTGTGTCACTTCAAAAAAACGTTTACGTTTTTTGAAGTGAGGTAAGACAGGATCAATCAGTCTTGATTGGAACAGTACCTTCCAGTCCAAATCACCCGTCCGTGCGTGTGTGTGTCCCTCTGAGAACACCTAACATTGGTCAAGCAAAGGCGCAGAAGGCCAAAGCTAAGAAAGCATACTCATCTACAACAGTAACACAGAAGAGGACTATAGAGTTGAATTGATCCCACAACAACAAGGCCGAAGTCTTAATACTGTAACAATTGGCCACCTTGATCAAATACATTATGTAGCACTAGAGAAAACTGACATAGATCAAACACACCAATCAACTGCTGAAACTGTTCAAGACAACAATGAAGATGAAGAAGACAGACAAGTATTTGAACAAACCAGTCAATTACGACCACTCCCATATGACACATTGCTTCAAGAAGAACATTCTTTAGATGCAAACACTACATATTCAGTCGCCCCTGCAGAACACCAAAAACCACGCACATTCTACCAACAGTACCTTGCACTACAAATCACCCATCCGTGCGTGTGTGTGTTCCTCTGAGAACACCTAACATTGGTCAGTTTTACGTGACATCACAATATGTAATATAAATATATAAATAGGAGGCTGAGATCACACAATCAGTCACCCCTGCAGAACACCAAAAACCACGCGCATTCTACCAAGACGACCCGTTCTACCAAGTCTCTGGCGGAGACTTGTGCTCCGAGGAGCACATTTTCTAGTTAGTAAATCTATTCTAGCAAATCGTTCGCAGGTCAGTTTGCTCTTGTCATTTTCATTACATCATTATGCGGCCGTGGCGGTCCAGGCACCCTAGGCTGCAATGCCTGCCTGACAGCGTAAAGAAAGACAGCGTGTCGCAGGTTCAAGTCCCGATCCCGACGACCTTTGCTGCGTGTCACTCCCCATCTCTCTCCCCATTTCCTGTCAGACTGGTGTCCTATAAATAAAGGAATAAAAGCCACCCAAAAAAATCTTAAAATAAATAAATAATTATAATAACATCATTATACAAAAGCATAACAGCTTTATGGAATATTGTTTTGTCTTTTGCCAGTGTGTGATTGTTCATGCTTACACACCTGGGAGCCTAACAAATAATAAACCAAAAATGTACCAGTATTTCACATCAAACTATTAATTTGCAGATGCCTCATTCATTCGTGGTCTAAAATCAACCTCTTTTTCTAAAATAAATTATGTCACTTTATCGTTGCGTAATATTCACATTCTGTGTGGATGTATATGACACAAACAGCGGTGAAATAATCACAAAGATAAACGCAGCCGATGTGTGAGGACGTTCACTCATGCTTATTCCGAACTCACACTAGTAATTAGCTCCGGATAAGAACGTCTACTACGTAAATGCCTAAAATAAATTGTAAATTGTAATCGTCTCAGGTGCCTGGTGGACGGAAGTGGAGACGTGGCCTTTGTCAAACACACCACTGTTCCTGGTCAGTATTACAACATGTTCTACACTGATATGAAATAACGGCTGAGTTCATATTGATTTATATACACAAGGCACACAACTAAAAAAACATCTCTATTTCTATTCTAAATAATGAATGGGTGATGGTTTATTCAGATGAAGTGAAGGACAGCTATGAGTTGCTGTGTAAGGACGGCAGCAGAGCCAGCATTGACAGCTACAAGAGCTGTCATCTGGCCAGGGTGCCGGCCCACGCTGTGGTCACCCGCACGGACGACCCAGTGATGTCCGCCTTCATCTACACTGAACTCACCTCAGCTGCCAAAGTAAGACACAGCTGGCACACACACATATAAATATTGTTGCGGTCGGGCAGCTAGTATGGGTGTGATATGGTTCCGTTTCTTTGTATTAGTGAGCAATCTAGCAGCAGAGTTCTGTATCAGTTGCAGGCGGGATGTGACTTTCTTGCTAAGGCCGGAGTAGAGGGAGTTACAGTAGTCAAGGCGTGATGATATGAGGGCATGAATGACCTTTTCGAGGTCAGGGGCTGACAGGAGTGACTTGATTTTTGATGTTGTTGTTGTTCCTCAGCTGAAAGTAACAGGATTGGACAACTGTTGTTACTTGTCTGTTAAAAGAGAGGTCGGAGTCAAAAATCACACCCAGATTAAGGGCAGCAGGTGTGACATTTGCGGAAAGGGAACCAAGTTGTGAGTGGAGGGGAGAGCTAGGGTGGAGCTAGGGGGGCCAAATAAAATGATCTCTGATTTAGACTCATTTAGCTGAAGGAAATTTTGGGTCATCCAGTGTTTAATGTCGGAGAGACAGGCCAGAAAGGGTGACATATTTCCTGAACCAGGTTTGAGAGGAATGTAAAGCTGTGTATCATCAGCATAGCAGTGAAAGTTTATGTTATGGGTGCGAATATTGTTACCAATGGGGAGCATATACTGTAGATGGAGAACAGCAGTGGGCCTAGGATTGATCCCTGTGGGACCCCGCATGTGAAGGGGGCCCGAGAGGAGGAGGCCTCTCCGATTGTGACTGCAAAGCTCCGGCCCGTAAGGTAAGAGCTAAGCCAGTCCAGTGCCACCTCCTTGATACCCACCCAGTGCTCTAATCTCCCAATTAAAATGGAGTGGTCAACTGTATCAAAAGCGGAGCTAAGATGCAGGAGGAATAACACTGAGCAGTCCCCAGTTTTGGGGGTCCTTGACATGAAAAAGTGACATGAGAACCACTAAATAACTATTGAGTTGCTTTGTGCCTTGCAGGTGTTCGACCTGTTCTCCTCTAGTGCGTACGACTCAGGCAAGGACCTGATGTTCAAGGACTCCACACAGAGCCTGGTGAAGCTGCCAACTGACACTGATGCCTTCGTGTATTTGGGCGCTGAGTACATGAGCATCATCCGTTCCCTGAACAAAAGTAAGAATAGACGCACGCACGCACGCACGCACGCACGCACGCACGCACGCACGCACGCACGCACGCACGCATGCATGCACATAGAAACGTGTATGATCATCTATGACAGGCCGAAGACCGGGGCCAGCGATGTTTTCACCTGTGTGTGCGTGCGAGTGGGTGTACAGTATGCTTGTGTATGCTTGTGTGTGTGTATGTGTGAGTCCCTAGCTATTCTCGCAAACTAAACTAGCCTAGTACACCAATCCACGCCAAATATCTTGTGCACACTGCCAGCAGGCTAAGGAACTCACTCCCTGCATAATATATATTTTTTAATATCCACGCTCATGGTGCCGCTGTAACAACCCACTTTATGTTTTGGCGAAAGTCTTGAACCGCAGGTCGTAGTCTCAACATTTATTTTCCCCTGCATGGATTCCTCGGTTCATGATGCAACCAAAGTTTTCACCATTGCATTTTCTTCAAATTCTTGCTACTCTAGTCCACACTTCTCCTCCGTGGATTCCTCTGGTCTTGACAGCTGTAACCCACAACTTGGCCAACCACACTTTGCAATTTCTCAAAATTGTCTAGTTTGTATTACTTTCTTAGACTGACTGATTAGTTGGTTGGCTTTGTCACTTTGGCTGCCTGCTCCACCTACTTTGATATATATGTCAATGTGAACAGACATGGGGTCTGCTGTCATTTACATTCATCACGATTATGCTATAATTAATGTACCTCTATTTGCACTCCACTGAACGCCACTTCTAGTTGAAATTCGTCTCTGTCGAGTGGAAACCTCAAAACTGTTACTTTTCAGGATTCAAATTCAAAAACAGCAAAAGTAGCAGATCTACATGCTTGAAACGCGTCGCTTCGCGCCGCGTTTCAAGCTTGTGGATCTGCTACTTTTGATACTTTTGTGTGATGCTGTAGTGTGATCGAGTTAGAAATTAGAATATGGAGATCAGAGGTTTCTGCCAGACAGCGACAGATTATTTAATTGTTTCCTTTTTATTTCTTTGCTTTTCAGAGTCAACCGATGTCACTTCAAGACGTGGTGCCATCAGGTGGTGTGCTGTGGGGCAGGGTCAGAATGAAACATGCCACTCGTGGAGCGCCAGCGACCTGGTGCATGGCATCACCTTGATTAAATGTCAGACCGCCCCCACGGTGGACGACTGTGTGAAGATGATACTGGTAAAACACTTACAAGCTTGGTCTTTTTTTGTTTTTTATTGATTGAATACTTTATTAGTTAGAAATGTAAACAACACATGGTACAGTAAGACATCAAGGCTGAATGGAAAACACAAAAAAAAGTCCTGGGGACTTGTTTCCATTGTGGTCCTACGTATTCAATTCACCAGCATAACTTAACACATTTACACAATAATGCATGTAATCAACAAATACAAACACTGTACAAAGGAGAAAATGGAAAAACAACAGCGGTGAATTTCGATGGTTATTTACATTTACCTCCAGCAACTTCGCAATTGAGCAGTATTGCTGGGGGATCCCGAGGCATTCCAAGGCCAGCTTGGAGATGTAATCCCCCCATCTGGTCGTTGGTCTGCAACAGGGTCTCCTCCCAGTGGGACGTGCAGCGAGGACCTCCCTAGGGAGACACTCGGGAGGCATCCGTACAAGATGCCCGAACCACCTAAGCTGGCTCCTTTCTTTTTTGTCTTTTTTTTTGTCTTTGTCTATGTCTGAGAACCATGGCCTCAGATCTGCTTCCTAGAGGAACATAAACACATAAAGAATCATGTGACTGCATTCTCCTGTCTGCTTCCTAGAGGAACGAGGCAGATGCCATGGCCCTGGACGGAGGACATGTCTACACAGCTGGAAAATGTGGTCTTATCCCTGCCATGGTGGAGCAGTATGATGAAGGTAAAACACTGGTCTTATCCCTGCCATGGTGGAGCAGTATGATGCAGGTACCGCCCAGAAGAGAAGATCCCCCCCCCCCGCCAAGTACCACTAGGGGTCCCCGACTACCCGGACCCCACTTTGAGAACCGATGCTATAGAACAGCAATTCCCAACCTGTGAGCCAGGGCCCTCTGGTGGGCCATGAGAGTATTGCAAGTGGGACCCCAGATCATTGTCAACATACTATGATAATATAAAAGTAAACGTTTAAAAAAATAATCTTTAAAACCTTTAAAATTAGTTTTCATTGTGAGTGATACCAATATTTAAATAAGTGTTAAATAGCTCTATAGTCTCATATAAATTTCAAAACAACAGCTATAAATTTGAAGCTGATGAATAGGTACTCTCTCCTGAATTTTTCAACCCACCTGAAAATGTATTTTGGAGAGACGGGGAGACCCCTGTTACTGTTGCACAAATATCCAAGTAGTGACAGTTCGTCTGTCAGGGTTTGTGTGATGGTGGCTGTTTACGGTGAAACTGTCCTTCAAGTCCAGGAAAACCAGTGTGACATTTCCACTTGCGCACATACTGTATACTGTATAACTAATATGATTCTCTTTTATGTCTTCTATGTCAACACTAATATTGTTTACATCTCTGGCCTTCCTGACAGGACGATGCAGTGACCAGAATGGTGGTAAGTACTGTAGTGTACACCTGTCTGTACTACTACTTTATTTATTTATTTATTTATTTTGTAGTGAAGCTGCTAATGTCAGTCCATCCACAAAAAATATATAATTTATTGTGCACCTTAATGCTCCACTGAGGATGACTTTCAGTCAGCAACTGATGATGATGAATCTCATGAATGGATAAAATATTTTTTATTGAATATAAAATGAGCAATACATTTATTTTGGTTTGGCGATGAACTGTATCTGCTTTTATAGGTAGGCCTACTCTGAGAAAGCACATTACATCTCCTGACCAATAGGGACTCCGAATCCCCCAGTTCATAAAGATCCAAAACGACAGGTGGCACAGACAGACAGCAGTTGGCAGTAGCAAACGGCTAGCAAGGAATGAGCGATGCAACTTCCCCATTTAAATAGGATGCTCTATTATGAAGCGAGTATGTGATTGGTTGAGAATAGAAGCATGGAGCTGAGACCGACCAATGGTCGGCGAGCAGCAACTGCACTGAGTTCCCTGACAGAACGTGCTCTGCACATGTACAATTCGTGACCCTCATTTGATGTCCTCTAGCTAGCACAACCTTTGGTCACAATGTCCAGTCTGTAACTAATCAACTTTTTGCACCACATGTTTCTTTGGCTATCATTAGTATGTCTAATCCTTCACCCACAGCATCAGCCTCCTCTTACTACGCTGTAGCCGTGGTGAAGGGTGCGTCTGGGGTGACCTGGGCCAACCTGCAGGGCAAGATGTCCTGCCACACTGGCCGTGGCAAAACTGCCGGCTGGAACATCCCCATGGGCCACATTCATCAACGCGTTGGCAACTGTAACTTCAGTAAGTACAAGTACACCACCTGGAAATGACGCTAGTAAGTGTTAAATAGCTCTATTATGCTGATAGTACTCATTGCTATAGAGTGTTTTTTCAGTAACAGGAGTCTCCTTTATCAAACTGGAAATTCATTCAAGTGATGACACAAAGAAATGAGCAGACAAAATTGGAAGTGGAACACTATAAAATTTAAGCTGATAAAGTGGTACTCTCTCCTGATTGGCTGACATTTTGTCACCTACCTGACAATGTATTTTCTGTTTATTAAAGAGGAGAGATGGGGAGACCCCTGTTACTGAACATACACTCTGTAGCTGATTACTATCAGAATATAGTGCTTTAACCTTTTAACAAAAAAAAAACCGTTTTGTTTTAACCAAAGAATTATCACTTACCTATACCCTTTAAATCAATGTATTACTTGCTTACTCAATGAATTAGTTAATTAAATAATTAAACTCTTAAGATGCTGTGTGCTAGAGCTTTCCTTTTAAAGTGTGAAATTGGGAGACAGTGATGGATCTCTCGGCCACAGACTGAGTGTCTTCTCCTCTCTTAAGCTGAGTTCTTCAGTAGCGGCTGTGCTCCTGGATCTCCTGAAGGCTCTCACCTGTGTCAGCAGTGTATTGGCAGTAATGCTGAGGGACATGCTAAATGCCAAGCTAGTCCTGAAGAGCGCTACTACGGCTATGACGGAGCTTTGAGGTAGGGGGCGCCAGGGCAGTTTTGACCTGTAAAAAATTACAACAGGTGACCAAATACAACCACCCCAATTGAATACGTTGTATTGTATTAACATACTCATATGATACAGATTGGACAAAATAAATGACATAATAGAGCAAAAGCATAAAGCATAAATATATTGTACACTTTCTGTTGTTAATGCCATAGATGTCTTGCTGAGGGTGCTGGTGACGTTGCCTTCATCAAACATACCACTGTCCCAGGACTCAGTGATGGTAAGTACTCCCCATGTTCTCATGCAGGGCTTCTCCCAAACATATCTGCTATATCTGCTTATATGTAATCTTTTTGAAAATGTTTGAAAATATGTGTTTTATTTTGAATGTTTTATTCTTTTCAACAATAATGACATGCGCAATAATAGGGAAGGTCAGGTTGAACATGGTTAAACTGGCACAATAAACATAAATACGTAAATAAATACATTATTATTATTATTATTCTCTTTGCCCCTCCAGAGATTGAACTGAATTCTTTCATGTGACCTAACCTATGATGTACTGTACCTTGAGTTTCCTCTAAAAAACATTTCTCTTCTCAAGGCAACGGTCCCACATGGGCTCAGAATATCTTGTCTGAAGACTACAGGCTGATCTGTCCTGGGAGCGACACAGCCGTCCGCATCTCTGACTACGCCTCATGCAACCTGGCCAAGGTCCCCGCTCACGCCGTGGTGACCCGCCCAGAAACGCGTGAAGATGTGGTGCGCGTGCTCCTCTTCCAGCAGGTTGGTGGTAGCGCACCTGGTGTTTGCATTTAGAACGGCTGTTTTTTTAATGTTTTGAAAATGTATGAAAACGTAGAAAAGACTAGCAACCTTGTCGTTTCTGTTCAGGCCATGTTTGGTACCAACGGCACCGATGCCTCGTTCAGAATGTTCCGGTCTGAAGGAGCTCTTTTCAAGAGCAGCACCAAGTGCCTCCAGCAGGTACCAACTGGTACAAGCTTTGAGGGATTCCTGGGACCTGACTACATGACTGCCATGAACTCCCTCAGGCAGTGTGCTGGCACTGAATCAGGTTGGTATTACAGTATGGATAAAGAAATGCCAGAGATTACTACATTTTTAAACTACACGTATTTTATAGACTTTTAATTCCCATACTGTATTTGGCCGCAGACCCCCATCTGAAAAGATGTTTTGCCAGGGACCCCCATAAGAGAAGATTTGTGTTGTTAAACGTTAAAAAAACTTGTATTCCACATTTTCACAATCTTTCAAAGCTAGCGTTGTGAGCTTGTACATTGGTTTGAATAGCCGAAGTATGAAATACAGTTAAAATGGTTATTGGTTAAACTTCTCAAATCAAACGTTATTTATTAAGCACATTTACAACGACCAAGGTCGGCTAAAGTGCTGTACATGGTCAAATGAAAAACAAACAAGAAAATAAACAGTTAAAGGCCAGTGAAAAAAACATAAGTAAAAACTTTTAGTAAAAACCTCCAAAGAATGAGCCGAAAAAAATGTCTAGGTTCAAGGTGTTCCAGAGTCTGTGGCCGGCCGAAGCTCACACTGTTTGCAATATTAGTTTAGGGCAGTGGTTCCCGTACGTCATCATCATCATTGTTGCTGTCAGGTGGAAAACTTTGTAGACCGTTACTTTTTTTAATTATTTTAAAAACATTCTAAAATAGTGGGAAAAAAACTCATGCACAGAAAAATGCACAATGATAGTCTAAATTCTATTTTCTCCTAAATTCTATTTTCTCCTTATCCACTAGATCTGGAGAGGTCATGCACCTTCCATTCCTGCCAGCAGAAAAACTAGTGCAGATCTCAGAAGAATCAGAAGGAAAAAAGACAAAACCAGGCTCAACCTGACTACCTACACTGGACCCCAGTGTTTGTATGTTTGTTTGTTTGTTTGTTTTAATGATTGATTCATAGAAATACACCCGTTTTTGATATATAGAACTTCCATTATTTTTCTATACAACCATGCTGTGCACTATTCCAACTTCTACATATCAAGAGGGCTTGGAGCGCAAGTGACATGATACTGACATGAAACTGACATGAAACTGACCATAATGATATTCACATGAAACTGACATGATACTGACATGATACTGACCATAATGATATTCACGTGAAACTGATGATACTACCCCGTAGATTCAGAGTTATAGACCTGTAAGGATCCTAACTATCAATTATTTTGCTGGGGACCCACTGGAACCCCCTCAAGGACCCCTGGGGGTCCCAAGACACCACTTTGAGGACCACTGGGTCAAACACATGCTAGTATTTTGCTTCACCCTTCACAATTTCTTCTTCTTATGACGTATATCAATGTATTTGAACATGTCTTCAACTTACTGCTTTTGTGACTTTCTCAAAAGATTCATGAGAGGAGAGATACAATGAGAAATAAAACAAGCAGGAACAGGTCCTACTAACATACATGATGTTTCTTTTTATTGTCATTCTTTCAACATGGTGGCATGTGCTTGTAAACCACAGGTAACTGACAATTTAAATATTGGGTGACAAACGGCTGTAGTAAAAAAAAAAGAAGAAGAGACAGAAACGGCTGTTGACTGGAGCTGGAGGTAATCCCAGTTCTCCTATAGCTACATGATGTTTCTATGGTTACTACTGTAAAACAGATAAAGCCAACAGTTATTAATTTGGTGTGTGTGTGTGTGTGTGTGTGTGTGTGTGTGTGTGTGTGTGTGTGTGTGTGTGTGTGTGTGTGTGTGTGTGTGTGTGTGTGTGTGTGTGTGTGTGGCAAATAATAGTATTCATGAAATAATAATAATGTAATTCTTGGTACATTCCATTGGCAAACATTGATCAGTATAGTAGCCTACATGTACCCAGTGTTTGGACCATCACACAGCTGGAAGAGTGACAGAGAGCAATTACAAAAAACACTCATTCACGATCCACTCAGTTGACATGAAAACACTGACCTCCGGTGGTGACTGTTATCCATTACATTCATTGACATCATTATTCCAGACAGTGTGGCTTTCACCACAGGCCAACACTAGAACAGGTGAATAAATTGGGCGGCGGGCCTCTTCCTTACTTCCATCAGATGTTACCAATGATGCTAATGTGTTCCATTCCGGTCAAAGTAACAGAGTTGGGGTGCTGATATTGTGCATGTTGGCTCACTGGAAAGACTCAGTCAGTTACAAATGGTCCCTTAGGTCTTAGGATAAGTAACTTATGGGTAAGTTATGGGGGTCAAGTTTGAGAACCACTGTGCTACACTCAAGGGAATAGAGCCTTCATTTGAATCATTGGTAACACCTGTGAAGGAAGTAAGTAATGGGCCCAATTTATTTCCAATATGGCTGCTGTCCATAGCGCCTATTTAGTTAGAGCGACATAAAGCAAATACAGTTAATAGTTCACTGTCCCTATACGTTACGTTACCTCTTTGATGTAGGGAAGTTCAGGAAAATCCCCAAAAAGACCACTGGTGGACAAAGTATATACTCAAGTAAATACTTCGAGTCTGTCTCGCAAACCGCTAGAAGTATAGGCTACTGCTGCCATGCCAGTAGGCCACAGAACTACCTAGTATTCTTTAATTTATTTTTGGTTATGTTTTATATAATTTCTTATATTTTATGATTCAATTACTCAATGGGGCTTTTGAATGAATACTTTATTAACAGTTTGCAAAAAGTAGGCCTACAGTGGTAGAGTTTATACAATGATGCTAAAAGGATAACACAAAAAGCACTGAGGGCTTGTTTCCATTGTGGTCATCTTATGTATTCAATTCAACTGCAAACATGGTGCTCGTGTGCGTCGCAGACAACCCAAGGGAGTGAGTGCCCTGTCCGGCGTCGAATCGGTCAGATAGGTGGTTGTCCAGAACCACCGATCCGACCAATACACTTACATATTGATATTGCCGTATATGGAGATCTGGTTGTCCATATGGAGATCTGGTTGTCCGGTCAGACCGCTCTGCCCATATTTGGTCATACCCATATGACCGTCCGACTTCAATCTTGGCACACGCATCGGCAAGGACTCGAGGGAGTGTGGCGCGCCTGCCGTTGAGTTGTTCGGAACTTATCCGACCGATATGACCGTATATGGCCATGCATATATGTCATGGTACATTAAGTGTAATGCAGGTGTAAGACCTGTTGTGTTTGTATTATTTTGTGTTATAGTTATAACTGTTCCAAAATGCATAGATTTCTATGTATTTTAGGGGTTTGGGGGCTGGCTCCCCAATTTTCATTCTTAACAGATTTCATATTTATTTTTTGTTTTGTTTAACATTTCATAGATTTCAGGGGTTTGGGGGGCTTCCCCCCAAAAAATTTGCGTGGGAATAAGAAGTGTCCCTTATTTAAATTTCTGAAAGGTAGTAAGGAGTTAGAGTGTTAAAGGCTAGGTAAAGGAGTAAGAGTGTTAAAGGCTAAAGATGCTAGGTAAAGGAGTAAGAGTGGTAAAGGCTGTAAAATTCAGGGGCGGCCTTAAGGATCTGGGGGCCCGTTTCAAGGTTGGTTTGTTTGGGAAACAAACCCACTATTTGTTTCCCAAACAGTGGGTCAGGACCCATGTTTGGGTCGCGGACCAATTTGTATGGGTCTCAAGTAAATATTCACTTTTTTGTGTCTTCCATAAAATAAAATATTTCAAAAATAAATAAATAAAAAAGCTAAAAAGTTTGGGAACCACTGCTCTACATAATCCCTGCTCACCCATTACTGTGTGGCCAGAAACAGCTCAAACACCATCGTCCAGTTTGCTGATGACATGGCAGTGGTGGTTTAAATGTTATCGTCACAGGGCAGGGCTTCCCAAACATCGACAAGACCAAGAGCTGATTGTAATCTGTAATGTGTGAAGAAGCAACACTTTCTGGTGGTTCACACCTTGACTTCCCTTTTTAGTTTTGTTATTTTTAAATGCTTGAGAACAATTCTGAAAACAAGGTTGATTTTTTTTTTTGAAACACTACACACAATTCACACTACCACAAAATCAAGTAGCAGAACACCTCAGATCTCGAACTGATTGTTATATTGATATAGATTATTGATATATATTGTACAAAGCAGACAAATTCAGAAATGTTGAAAAAAAATGTTTTGTTGTTGTTGTCAATAACCTTGTACTGTACACCATGTTGTCTATAACACACTGTTAAGAGAGAACCAAAAATGGTGTGTGTGTGTGTTTGTGTGCGTGTTCACGCGTGTGTGTGTGTGCGAGTGTGCGTGCGTGCGTGCGTGCGTGCGTGCGTATGTATGTGTGTGTGTACACAATGTCAGCTTCTAGTCCATCATTAACAAAATAAACCACTCCCTGATGAATACATATTGAGTAGAGCTGACATGTCAAAACTACAGAGATATAAGACAGTACGTGTTGTTCAGTGAAGGTCCAGTTCAGACTAACTAGATCTGAGCATCATATCACTGTGTCTGTATTGACAGCTACAGACAGATATGAATCAAGTAACCTTTGTGCTCCTTCTGCTCTGGACAGCAGGTAAAGTACGACTCTGTTTTAACGATCCTGGTTGGGCGATGTGAAAGATATTGCAATTACAATTTAGGCATTTATGTGGTTACCTTGCTTATGTAAGTTACTTACAATGACTACAAGTTACTTACTATGTCACTCTTTCATGACAAAGAATAAAATAGGGCTTTATTTAGTGGTTGTTAATGCTCCGTAATATTGTAATTTGTTTACTAAATACAGTATGTGTTCAATCAGGTTGCAGCATATACACCCCACACTATACATTAGGTTGAATCGATTTCAAACAGCAGCAATTTGAAGTGTTTCTTTTTGTAATGTATACCTACAACATACAGTACATGTGTGTGCGTGTGTATACATGTTCTTCAGCCTGTGGTGTTCCTGCCATCAAACCATTAGCTTATTGTAAGTTACTTACAATAAGCAAGGCAAAGAGCAGTGGTTGAAAGTAATTGAGAATGTAGTGAAGTACTGTACTTAATACGTGCAATTTTGTTCTTGATAAGTACAGTTTGGAGGAACTTGTACTTAGCATTTCTATTTTACGTATACTTTATACTTCCAACTCCGACATATTTCAAAGGCAAATATGATGACAAGGACATACAGTATGATAGCTTTTCATGGGCTCAAAGTAGTAAATTGTGGCCTCAACAGCTTTTATTTTCTGTTCAATATCCACCCCAGGGTTTTGCAGTTTTATAATTTCGGTATATTTTTGTACTGTGAAGGTGAGATAATGAATTAGTAATAATTAAAATAATTTACATTAGTCTGTGTTTGAGGTCCATTCGTTGTAGTTTACAGTTTTGTTATCATCCCGGCTGTGATGAGCGTTAGCATTAGACAATGATGGAAAGTATTTTTGCTTTTGACTCAGATTTGTCAATTTGATGTAAACAATTCAGCCTCGGGAGTCACAGAGTGTAAGCTTCACAACATCAAATGTCATCATTTGGTCCAGAATACGATGAAGTCATTTTTTATTTTAACGCACAGTTTTAACTGGTACTCTCCATCTTTTCAACAGGCACAAACACAGCATCAACAGTCCACCTGCATTCCCCTGAAGATGTGACTACTGTCCACAATGATACCACAGGCAGATGTGAGTACATCAGCCAAAAACTGCACTCAGGTGTTTGATAATTTATGATTTTGATGTTGTTTTATTTTTATAATCAAGTCAGGTCACACACTACAGTATACATTAGGTTGAATCGATTTCAAACAGCAGCAATTTGAAGGTTTATTTTTTTATGTATGTACCTACAACATACATGTGTGCGTGTGTATACATGATCTTCAGACTGTGGTGTTCCTGCCATCAAACCAAAAGTCCCTGGATGTCCCCGTGATGGATTTGGTATCGTCAACGGTGAGGAGGCTGAACCTCACTCCTGGCCCTGGCAGGTGGCCTTTCAGGTACATATTCAACACTTTGTTTATATTTAACATTTCATTCACGATTAAGAGACCACACCTCTACTTAAGCTTAACAATTTATTGAAACGTATAGAGATGAATGTGAATGGGATGAGGAACCCAAGGTAGGGCGAGACTCAGGGTGGGGGCGTAGTCTCAGGAGCTACGGCCATCGTAGCTCGACTCCGTCACTGTCAAAATAGAGACAGAAGGAAGAAGGGCGAAAATCGAGGTGGAAGGAGGAGGTTGGGTTGGAGGGGGATGTGAAGCAGAACAAACGAGTCAATTGAGAGATTGCAGGTGTATTTATACTGTGGTGATTGCAACAAGGATTGGCTGAGGTGAGTGGAGGCAGGTGTAGTGGATACGGGTGATTGTGAATGGGGAGTGGCTAATGAGTGAAGGCAGGTATGGTAGATCAAGGAAAGTTTCGAAAGGACGTTCTGTCTGTGCGTTCTCTAGATGGCACTCATGGGTGGCAAACCTCACACCGGAAGTTTGAAATGAAATACATTGCAGTGGATGGAGCCGGCTGGACCAGCTCATGAACAAACATTATTTCTGAACGATTGCGACCTTTTCATTTAATCGGTTCAGGAATATAAAAGAAGACATATCACAGTCGGTGGATGAAAGAGAAGGTGTTTTCCATTTCATAATAGCTGAACAGTAAGTTAAATAAATCCTACAATTGCTAATGAAACCAATGTGAATTCAGGAATACAGCCGCCGGCATTGGTGTGGTGGATCACTGATCAACGAGAACTGGGTTGTGACTGCTGCCCACTGCCAGATCAACAGGTACTCTGTGTGTGTGTGTGTGTGTGTGTGTGTGTGTGTGTGTGTGTGTGTGTGTGTGTGTGTGTGTGTGTGTGTGTGTGTGTGTGTGTGTGTGTGTGTGTGTGTGTGTGTGTGTGTGTGTGTGTGTGTCACACACTTTGAGTTCAGCTACTCACTTTAATTTCTAACAATTTTCAGTAATACTCACCGTCTGATCCTCGGCCTGCACAACCGCAAAAACACAAACAATGTCCAGAACATGAGGATTGGAAAGGTAGGTGCTCTGTTTTATAAAATCTGATAGGGACACATGATTATTTTATTGTTTTATAAGATCTGATAGGGATACATGATTGTAATTGTTTTATAAGGTCTGATAGGGACACATTATTTTATTGTTTAAGATCTGATGGGGACACAACATTATTTTATAAGATCTCATAGGGACACATTATTTTATTGTTTTGTTCATTCACATGACAATCTGGGTAAAACTGAATCCATTCTCTTTGGATGCAGAATTAACCTCTGCCATTTTTTAATGTTCCTGGCTCCAGATTGTAAAACATGGTTGAAGCCAGACATTCTATCAACAAGCAGCAGCAACAACTAGTTTTTTTGCACATCTCTCCTAACAGCTAAGATGAATGTATAATTTCCCTGATAGGTCTTCAATCACCCTGACTACAGAAGAGCAACTCTTGACTATGACATCGCACTGATCAAGCTGCAAAGCCCTGCCCAGATGACCAAGCACGTGTCCCCTGTGTGTGTGGCTGAGACTAGTGACCTCTTCTATGCTGGCATGAAGTGCGTGGCCACTGGCTGGGGATGGACCCGCTTTGAAAGTGAGGGAATGACAGGAAACACACTTTCCTTCCATCAACCACAGTGACTGGACTGTTTTACCAGTTAGTTTAATGATTTAGCATAGAGTAGCATGTAACCTACAATTGGCTGTAGGTTACTGTAGAGCAAACTAATAGAGATTCACTTTCAAATGTTAGAGTCAGTTTGACACTTCTTGTCCAGAATATAGCTGTAAAAATGGCAAAGCTTCAAGACGATTTAAACCATTTAGACCAATTTTAAAAACATCTTCTAAATACTGACCTAAGTTAAAAAATCACACCCAGTGTGAAGTGGGCGGTGTGGTCACAGTGGTCATCACAGTGATGGAAGTTCACTTTTTTTTAAGTGCATAGTCCTATTTATAGGGCTATGCACATGTGTCATGTTTCCCTAGCCAATCACAGTCCTGAATAGACTGTGATTGGCCAATCACGGTGCAGGGTTAGGGGGGTACACTGGTGGCCAATCACAGCGCAGGATTTGGTGTGCAAATATCCAAACCTCACATATAGGGGCGGTTTCACCGCCCAAAAACTAAAATGACAGAGATGCTTTGCCAGATTGAAAGTATAACAACGTATAGGCATTTCCAGGTCTAAATGAGTCAATGAAAAATTACATTGAATTGTTCTAACAAACAAATGTCTTTTCTTCTCAAAAAGGATAAGATTAAGACCTCCTCTACTACTTAACAACAATGAGTCATTCTCTGTGTCCAAGAGCTCAAAGCTCACACCTAACCATTGAATTGTGTGTATGTCTTTCAGCTCGTGATGTACCTCTCAAGCTCCAGCAAGTTTGTCTGCCCCTCATCGGCCTCGATCAGTGCAAGAACAATATTGGCAGTTTCCTCACCAGTCGGATGTTCTGTGCTGGAGCTGCTGGATCTGTAACCTGCCACGTGAGTGATATGACCCTAACACAGACTTCAATGAAAAAAACAACATCAAGATGCTATAGAGCTCAACAGCAAGATGCTGGAACTAAAAATCCCATTCATTTTCTGCAGAGGATTTTATCATTGGCTATAATGTCGTAACTATCCAAGGCAGACTTCCAACCACGAGGGACAAATAATAATACTAATAATAATACTACTACTAATTACTACTATTACTAATACTACTACTAACAACAACGACAGCAGCAGCAGCAACGGCAACAACAATAATAATAATAATTTTGACGTGAAAGACATCAAAAACACAAGTGCTTGTTGTTACAGGGTGACTCCGGTGGCCCCCTGGGGCCTGTTCCTCAAAAGGTGAATTAACAAAGCCTGGCCTTAAGCCAAATCAAGGCTTGACAAAGTCGGGTCCGAAAAGCCTCGTTTGTTCCGTTCCTCAGACGCCAAGCCAGGCTGAAAAGGAGCAACTTTGTCGAGCTAGACCTTGTCAAGACAGGCTGTGTCCAGCCAGGATAATGAAGCCAGGCTGAATGGGCGGGGATTCGCCGGCGACGTATTTCTATAAAAGACCATGAACTCGAGCGCAGATTCCTTGAACTTGACCAATCACGGAGTCCAAAACCAGAGCAGCGTTCTTCTCTGTGGCTGAATAGCAGCACTGCAGCAGCTCATGAAATCATACAAGGAAGTAAAATGTATTTAAAGCAAGAAAGGAAACGCGACCGCAATAAATAGATCCAGGGAGAACACACTGTGTGTGTGTGTGTGTGTGTGTGTGTGTGTGTGTGTGTGTGTGTGTGTGTGTGTGTTTGAGACGGACGGGCAACGGGACGAACGGGACGAACGGGAACGGGACGGGACGGGGGGGGTGTACTGCGACGGGGGCCACAACGGGACAGGACGGGACGGGACGGGACGGGGGACGGGACGGGGGGGGGTGTTGACCGCGACAGGGGGCCGTGACGGGATGAGCGGGGGGGACGGGACGGGACGAGACACGCAATAAATAACCCCACATTTGCAAGACCACTTTGGTAGAGGTTTGGGTTGTGTAGTTACCTTGCCATCATGATGTAACTCCAAAGGTGGACAAGAAATACAAAATAATTTCTCCATTGACTAGAAATTGATAATTTAAAATATGCTCCTCATTGACTTACAAAGAGGCTCCTTTAAACCCATAACTAATAATTTATATATATATATATATATATATATATATATATATATATATTTATATATGATTAGTTACGGGTATATGTGTGTGTATGTATGTGTCAGACATTTTTTATAATATTTAAAAAAAAATGTATTATATTATCAAACATCTAACAACAAGATGAACTATTTCAGTCATATAATTAATTTGATTATATCTTATTGTATTGATTTCATTTTATTTGAATGCAGGGTCATTAAAATGAGTCCATATACAAACACATGTTTTGAATTAACTGTGGAAAAACTTGAAGAACAAGGCACTGGCTTAAGTAAGCTTGGCTGTTAGCCTGCTCCTGACCAGGCTAACTTCACAGCTAAATTGCCATGGTAACTAAGCTAGGCTTGCTTCAATTCTCTTTTGAGGAATCGGATAAGGCTAAACTTAGCCAGGGTGAACTGGCTAAACTAATCTTCAAGATAATTCACCTTTTGAGGAACCGAGTCAGCTCTAATCCTGGCTAAATTAAGCCAGGATAGGTGGTAAAGCCAGGCTTTAGCTCTAATTCACCTTTTGAGGAACAGGCCCCATGTGTGTGAGAAGGAGCCTGGAGTCTGGACCCTGGTTGGTGTGACTTCCTGGGGCACGGCAGGCTGCATCACCACTGAACCTGCTGGGTTCGCCCGCATCACAGCGCTGCGTGCCTGGATGGACCGGACCATGGCTAACAACTAAACTGTAAACTGCTGTTACTCTAGTTGTCAGCTTCATCAGTGATTCTCAACCTTTTATGAGCCTTGGACCACTAGCATATTTCAAACAATCAAACGACAAGTGTGCGACAATGAAATCAAGCCCCTAAAAGTTAATATTTCATTTCAAGCTTCTGCTTTTTTTGTACCCACACATTATGCCTATCCCCTCAAAATGTACTTGTGCAATATTATTTTAACTCATTTTTTAAACATTTAACAAAGGTACAAAACATTTTTTTAACATTTTAAAACATTTGAAACAAATGATGCAGTTGTCCGTGGACAACTGGTTGAGAAACAGTGATCTACATAATTAATAATACAATCATTGCAAATGCCTGGTGTATGTGTCCTTGAGGTGCATATTGTTTGCAGTGATAAATGCATATTGCTTATTGCTTGAATAAATCTTTGAATTGCAGTTGATTACCAGTGGTCTCAATCATTTTACCTGGAGATAAAATACATGTGAGAAAAGTTGATATTCTGTATTTATAGAGTGGATCAGCCCCATTAGTGACCTTCCCCTTCGCTGAAACCTCAGGACTCAGTCACATACATAGCATCACCTTAATAGTTACAGGAGACACCATGTCAGTGGTGACAGTGTGATAAAATTACATTCCACTGTGAAGCAACTGTTTAAATAAGAGTTTAAACAGTCACAGCCTGTGTCTGTGATCGGGAACACACTTCCATGTTACATTTTTTTTTTAAATACAATGTTCTGTGACAAGGTCAAAAGCTACATAGTCTAGGAAATACCCAAAAAGCATAAAGTAGACACCAAGTTTGCCAAAAATGACAAAGATTAAGGTAAGTAAAACAAATTTTCAAAACTAATATTTCTTTGAAATATGTAGAGGTCCAGCCACATCCAGTCATAAAGATACGCATTCCAACATGTTTCTAATTGTCAAAAAACATGATTTAGACACCAAGTTTGCATTTATAGCTCATCTGGTTCAAAAGTTATAGCCAAAACCGTTTTTTAGCTGTTCTGTCATAACATTTCAAATTAGAAATATTACACTTTTCTATGTTTCCCTAAACATAAGTATTCTGAACATTTTGAGCACCTCAGTAAATCTGTAGCTCCAACGGTTTCGCAGATGTTGGAACCATGTTGGAAGTAGTGCACCGGTTATGGTCATTTTAAAAAGGGCGTAGTCATTTTCGGGTATTTCGTCCCGGATAGAGAATTAGTCAAAGTTCCTAAGTTGTTCCCTGGGGTCAAATTAGCCAAGAACAGTTGAGATATTCTCTCATAAATTAAGTGCATACATATCTTAGCCAGGTCCTCTACTAACAGGGAAGGGGGAGCTCGGGGCTAAGAGTGGATACAGTATGTACTGTTACTGTATGATAGTGAGATAGGTAAAGGAGTAGGGAGGAACCTATAGTATTTCTTTATAGATAAAGAACATACTGTAAATATCAACTGTTTTTGTAGATTTGGTTGTCCTGAGGGGTCAGAAGGATGAAATGGAGCTATGTAGTAAAATCACCTTCGTCCAACCTCTTTAAAGATTTGTAGGACATCAAAGTAAGGATATTGCTAGTGTCTAAGTGAATTATGATGATGTATATTGAGCTAATACTGTTTCAAAGAAGGAAGGGCAACTAAAGTAAATGCATTAACATTTTTAAAAAGAGAAACCAATCTACAGTAATTGCCTTCTTGATTTAGGCTGCAACCAATTGAGTGAGGTGAACATGAGGCAGTGATGAGTTCCATTTAGACCTCAAGACAAACCTGCACAAGGAGTCATATAAAACATTAAGAGGCTTAAGATGAGTGTCTGTGGTGTTCTGCATACACAACATCCGCATAATCTATAATGGGAAGTAACACTTGAGATTATTATTTTCCTAACTTCAAATGAAAAGCAATTAACTGAACGGTAGAGTGAACTCAGGCAACCTAGCTATAGCTACTGTATATACACTACATTATTTTGTGAAAAGAATAGACAGACAGACAGACATAGATTGTCTGCTGTATATCTATGTCTGTCTGTCTGTGAAGAGAGATAAAAAAGGTGAAGAGAGATAAAAAAAAAGGGGGGAGGAAAAAAAAACCTAACCCTCCTGCAGTGGGGCGTATGGGAGGGTTATTCTCCAGAACACTATTGGTTGAACGTCTAGGTTGGAGTCTTGTTGTGATGCCAATTACCAATTCCTCCATGAAGCCCCTCCCTGACCACTGCTGATTGGTCTTGGGTATTAGATGAGTCATCTGGCTTGGTGTCTCCCCCAATGACCCCATGTGACCTAGGCAAACATTCAGCAGATTAGAAGATCTATAAGTTCATAGATGGAAAAAGAAATGGACCACGTATAGACTCTGTTTTTCAGACCAAGGACCCCTTAGCTGAGAGAGAGATGAAGTAGGGACCCCCACTACATATTGTAGTAAAAATTAAATTGAGTTGCAGATTAAACTCATTCATTTCATAGATAGCTTCATAGACTTGTTTTACAGCACTCATCAGTGTTGTGGAAATTAATATTCTTTATTTGTTTACATATCTTTTCTATTCATATGTTGGAGTCATGCTAATGTGTATTTTTTTATTTTATATATATATATTTTTTTAGGGAACATGGTTGTTTACTGTTGAGTGTACTGTTGCACATTAAGCTAATCATCTGGGGACCCCCCAAAATAATCTGGGGATCCCCCTGGGTGTCCCGACCCCCAGTTTGAGAACCACTGACCTAGAAGATGTTAGCCTTATTAATCTGGTACTGATAATTGATTTGGTTTTCAACATTCTATATTTTTTGGTCTCTTTACTTACTGTATGTGCATTGTAGAAATTGCTTTTTCAATCTATGTTCCCATCATGTTAACCTTTCAGGTCAGAACACAGCTCATTAACGTGTATATTTGTAAAATGTATAGCAGTGAATTACAGATTTATATTTCAAGACACAATTATATGATAACATAAGGTGCACCTTTATTGACTCCCAGAGGGGAAAATTCAATATACAGTATTATAATACAGCAACATTTCAGTATGAATAACCTACATGGTTATCAATTACTACATAATTGATAACCATGTTTTGCATTATTTCTGTTATTAGTCGTCTTGTCTTTTCCCAAAAAATAGTGGTAAGGTGATTTGACTGCAAATACAAATACAAGCCTATTAATTTATTCAAATACACTGGCGTGATAGCTTGGCACATGTGCTCATTTGTGGTGTATCCCCCTGGAGACAAATGCACCAATACAAGGCTATGGTAACAGTCATGTATACTGTTCACTTAACTAATATATAACAGAATACTGATATATTATTGATTTAAGCTGTTACAATTCCAAACATGCAAACATGACCCACTTTAATTACTTCAGTCTATATTAGTGACTAGTATTACAATATTATTGTCTTTTTTGTGTCCAATGTAGCTTGTAGATTGGCTATTTTTGCTACTTTTGTGTGACATAGAATGGCGAAGTACAGCATCAATTTACGAAAAAAGTTAAAATATGGAGATAAGAGGTGACTGCCCAACAGTATATGCAATGTGGCTCTCTGGAGTCAGTGTGGAAATATAATGGCCCTCTCCATCATCAAATTTGGATGGAGGTTCTGGCCAAGCCTGCCTGTTTCACCAAAGTTGAACTCAAATGCAAGGCATGTGATGTATTTTCATCAGCTTCACACCTCCTGCATAGTAAAATCCTCAGTGTTAATTTAACCAAGAGTGTACAAATGTAACCAAATGCACCCGTTACAGGTACACTGGGTTACAATTAAACACACACTTATAGTTTAACACTGAGGATTTTACTATGTAATTGGTAGAATAATGTTTCTCATGTTGTTCCTGCAATCACACACTGTTCCTACAGCCATAGAACCATGTCAGTCATAATTATGTGGGGTTGGGGGTGCATTTAGGCTTGAGGAGAGGCAGGGTCAACGTCACAACGTCCCGCTCCAGAACATCTACTAGGTGGCTGGGATGAGTGTAGGCGCCTGGTAGGTGCTCTCTGGTGTGAGAGGAGAAACGAGATGTACATCTGTTCGTCAGAGGACAAGCAGCAGGCCCTGAATGCAAAAAGGATATGTACATATAAAATATTAGATTTTCATCAGTCTATTTTGAACATCACACATAAAATCTGAATTATTAATTCTTCTATGTACACCGTCTTGCACACAGAAGTACATTTGACTTGGTGAGGTTGGTGTACTGCAATAAGCAGACAAACGTTTTGTGACGTTTTGCTCATAAAATGTCAATGTCATGAGAATGGATTTTTATTGCATTCATGTGTGAAAAGCTTGACTTACAAATATATTGATCCTAGATGGAAATTTAGCTCTGGAACCAAATGGACCAGTAAGCGTTAGAAATGAAATACAAGATGTGATATGATACAATACAACACAATACAATAACACAAGACATACCTGCTACTGGTGTCTGCAGGCTGGTATCCACGCGCTGTCCGGTTGTCAGGACCCCCCCCACACACACACACACACACACACACACACACACACAGGTGTTATTATTATAGTGTATTATTTACACGCGACGCACTGTTTTTGCAAGTGACGCTAGCCTAAGACTGGACAAAAATACGTCACAAATGACACGCGACCACAACCTGAAAAGGAGGAGTCACACATGTGTAGAAATGAGATCCACAAGCGTAATTTGTGCGTCACTTGTAAAAGGCGATCCACAAGCTGAAAAGGAGAAGTCACACATGTGTAGAAATTAGATCCACAAGTGTAATTCGTGCGTCACTTGTAAAAAGCTATCCACACATGTGTAAACAACAACTCGTAGTTACAGAGCTCGATTTTTTTTACTTGCAGATACCAGAAAACACGAGTGAAGCAGTCAAAACATTTGTGAATTCATTTGCGAGTTATTAGCCATAAAGATTATTTGCCAGGTGTAAATTACAAAGTTGGAGAGGGAGGAATTGGACATTATTGCGCAAATGTGAAATTCGTGCTTCACTTGTAAAAAGCAGGCGACAAATGTGTAAATAATAACTCGTAATTACAGAGCTTGATTTTATATTTACAATGCAGATTTGTTTTTGTGAGCACACTACAAAATACGAGTGACGAATGCAGAATATTTGCGAGGTTAAAAAAAATACGAGTGACGAATGCAGAATATTTGCGAGGTTAAAAAAAATACGACTGACGAATGCAAAATATTTGCGAGGTTCGAAAAAATCTTTGCAGATAATAAAGTCCAATAAAATCTTCCATACCCATAGTTCAAAAATCCACAGCTCACCACTGGCTACAACATACCTCCGTGCGGTGGGCGCCGTGCGGTGATAGCGGTCCAATACTGCTCCACAGCCAGGCCTCGGATTAGCACCGTAGCGTAGCTCCTCGTTACCACCATGGACGGCTGCAGGCGCTCCCCCGACGCAGCAGCAGAACGCAGTGGACAGGTGAACGTGAATCCTCTTCAACTCCACGGCAACAGCAGCTCCCCTCGTCCGTCCTCTCACGTCGCCTCTGCAGGTCCCAAACGTAGCGAAGCTCCCGCAGCTTCCAGATGAAGGTCCAACTGGAGCCAGGTTTTTGACTAATATTAAAGGAGCTCTCGTCTTATACGGAGCTACTGAGGAGATGAGCCCGTAGTTAGACCTGGCTGACGCGCCGATACTTTGCTTAATCTGATATCAACCCGCTCGCTGTGTCTCAGTGTTCCAATTCCAGGCATTTCTTCATATAGAAATATGTATTTATTTACTTCACCGTGCACAATAGCATCATTTGGGTTCCATAGACAGATGACTAAACTTTTCATACAAACATTTCGCGGTGTGCTGATTCAAACAGCGGTAACCTGCGGTCAAAAACCATTGCCCTTCCGGGTCAAAACCTCCTGCCCATGGCAGTGAACTTGACGCCTATATAGACAACAGCGCCACCCATGGTCACACCAATCAATTAAACATGTTTCACCCATTTGGCTCTTACATAGTCTTTAATGTCTCTTTTCGACTACAATAACTAAGTGAAGTGTGGTGCATCATGGAATACTCACAACACATTGTGTTGCGCCTCTCCCTCTCTCTCACGCACGCACGCACGCTTGCACGCACACACACACACACACACACACCCCTATAGCTAATGTCAATCAACTGACACCTGCTAGGTACCAGACAATATTTTCAAATATGGATGCATTATTTGCAGGCCTACAGAAAGCATAGATACAGTAGATAGATAGGTAGATAGGGCCATATGTGTAATTACTTTTGCAAGGTACATTTGATGGTGCGAACTCTTTAAGTAGATATCCTTATTAAACCTCTTGTCAAAAGGGACTTTATTTGTAAACATTAATATTTAGCAAATATTCAGAATTATACAGTCAATTCAGGGTTGTAAAATCTAGGCTACAGTTTGTCATTTCATATTACGGCAACCACAACTTGTGGTACTAATGACTGGTAAAAAAAAGTCATTAACCTCTGCTAATGGACAGAGAGGATAGAGAGGAGGCATGAGATTTATTTCAATAATGCTTTATTAAATCAGTTGAAATTATTATTATTGACATTCTAGGAAGACATCATTATTTTAATTGGTAAACAACAATTAACTGAACTCTTAAAATGTCATCATCTGATTACTTAATTTCATATAGTCTACACTATAATGTTTTCATACAAGAGTGAAAGAGGTTGTTGGTTTAAATGAGAACTTCGCTTAATTTAAAATAAAATTCATCTCAGGCACAAAGTGAGTTGCCATTTTATAAGTGAGGACCAATTATATGAAGATAATGTTGAAAATGAGAGGAGTTCTCCTTGTCAAACTTTACTTTATTTAATCACTTTATTTAACAGGGACAATGAACAATTTTTACACACATTTCAGCGATAGTATGATGCATTATACCAAAATATATCTGAGAGCCAATTTTCATCTGTAGTCCTTGGGTGTAGAGCATTAAAACAGTTCTCCTCGGATCACAGGTCTCTGCCAGGTCAGGTAGGTTATTGTGGGCCAGCAATGTTCGAAATTCGCCTTGATGTTGGAGGAGGTCGGCGAGTTGGGGGGATCCAGGCTGTTGAATGCCTTGTAGGTGGGTGGGAAGTATTTTGTAATTGATTCTTTGTTTGCCTGGAAGCCAGTGGAGGTTATGGAGAACTGGTGTGATATGGTCTCTGGAGTGTGTGCTGGTGAGCAGGCGGGCATCTGAGTTTATTGAGGACTTTGCAGGTGATGTTGTGAAGGATGCTGTTGCAATAATGCGTGTTTCAGCAGCAGAGAATGACAGAGAGGGTTCGAGACGGTGTAATATTCCAGGCAGTTTTAGTGATCTGGTTTACATCAGAGAGAGTGGCTGTACATGGGAGAAAGGTTTCCTCAACTTACACATATAATCTATGGCTCCACTGAAATAACCCTTCTGTTTTCCCTCATATTTCTTTCGCATGTCTTCCAGTATGAAAACCCGCTCTGTGTTCCCTGTTTCCATCTCCTTCTCAATCAGGAAGTCAAGATGCAGAAGAGTGTTCAGACTCTTGGCATTAAGTGCCAAAATATCCAGTTTGAGGATACACTCGAAGGCTTGGTCTAAAAATCCATGTTTGTTGGCCTCTTCTTGTTGCATCTCTGCCTGTAGAATCTTTAGTTCCTTTGGATCCGTCTTTGTGACCCTTCTGGTCTTAGTGACATACCTTTTAGCTTCTTTGACATGCTTTGTGTAGTGGCACCTATTAGTGCACACAGTGCAGTAGTTTTTTGTCATAGAACTGCACCATGAAAGATCGCTGACCCACCAGCAACCTGGATAGTGACAATTCTCCTGACATACTTCACAGCAGGTTGCCATTTGACAAGCCTCAGTGGGAACCTTTTCATTGTACGGTTCATCAGCTTCAAAGGTGAACTTCTTGCCTTCCTTTATCATATTCTCATTTCTTTTCACGGCATCTTGAGTCTGCTGCAGTAGTATCTGGTTGAGTTCTATTTTCTTGATCTTGTCTCGTATGTTGTAAATAACGGATTCCAGCTGCTTGCGATTTCTCAGAACACCCTCAGTCATCGTCAAGCTTCGTCCCTTCATTTTATCCAGACACGTCATCAATTTTTCCAAGTTTTCCACTCCTTTTTCCCATGTTGGTCTAATGGCCTCATAATCCTCCTCATCAGCAAAGGTCTCAAATAGACAATTGTCGAACAGGAAATGAACAGGTCGGCCTATCTCATTTTTGACACATGGAATCTCTGCCTCTTTGATGGCTGAAAACACATTGTTGGGGGGTCTGAAATTTGAGTGTGTTACAAATAACACAATATTTTCTGCTATGTCTTTGCCAAATAAGGACATAACTGTGTCAAATATGTATAACTGCCTGTCAGAAAGTCGACACTGCGATGCCATCACCACAAGGCCCACAGCATTAATTTCATGAACTCCATTTTCGGATCTAAACAACTGGAGCAGGAACTCTGCAGTCAGCTTGTCGGTGTCTCTGCCTTGAGTGTCTCCAAATCCAGGAGTGTCGATGATGGTAAGAGACGGGCCATTCTCCACAAAGACCTCATAAACACTGACATGAGAAGTTTGAGACTTTGTCTGAGACTTGTTTTCCTCCTCTGTGATCTCAAATACAACTTTGTCCTCCAATGTTATACCCAGGATGTAGTTGACCATGGTGTTAATGAGAGTTGTCTTCCCTGTTCCCGTTTCTCCCACTATCAGTATGGTTTTGTCGTTTTGATGGCTACCGTCTTTCTTCCCCAAAGTCCATCTTCTAATCATGGGATTATCATTCAGAATAGTCTTCACCGGGGTTAGTCGATAACGTACTGGCGGAGTTCCTTCACGTAATAGAAGACTTTTGTGGATTAAGGCCTTTAAGGCTGATGGTGTGATTTTGTTTCTGTAAAACAATTTAAAGCAATTTTGTTAAATATACAGCAACTAAGGTTCATATTTAAACCAGCAGTGATGACTACTTGTTTAGCAAATATAGTTTTCCTTTTGTTCGCACATTGGATATTCAGTGAATATGCAATAATGTAATAATGATGATACTGTACATTGTGTACAGGAAGTATTAAAACCCTTGATTTTCACATTTTCCAATTGCTGAAGAAGATTTATTCACCGTTTATTTATTACATTGTTATAACTGAACTAGCGTGGTCCTAACTTAGTTAATATCAAAGACAAACTTTTATTTAATTTTTTTTAAATATATTTGTGGCTTTTCTGCCTTTATTATGAACAGTACAGAGAAGATAGAACAGGAAACAGGGAGACAGAGAGAGAGACAGGGAGTGACATGTAGCAAAGGCGGTCAGGCTCGGGATCCAAACCTGCGACTCACTATCAGGCCTATTTGTGGTACGAGCCTTAACCAGTTAACTTTATTTCAATATCAGGTTCACCCAATTCATGTTTATGGGATGAAGCTGATATATCCCATGCCTAAACTGAAACATGGAAGGTGGTCTTTTTTAGTTAGTTTGTTGGTTTATTTATTAATTTTTTCTTGTAATTATTATTATCATTATTATCATTATTATTATTATTATTATTACTACATTTATAGCGCTTTGTGTCCACAAGCCATAGTCCCTATGCCCTGTGGACACGGACAATTTCTGGGTTCCACTGTACAGTCTGTGGGGGCGTGAAAATTCACCGGGGGGACTCTAAATTTCTTCTGGGCCCCCCTCTGCGTGTGGACACCACTTGTTCGCCCATCAGTCCCACGGATGATTTGTTTCCTTTTTTTGTATTTAGGGTCCTTTTCTGCAGTTCAAGCATAATTCCACAGTGTGGCAGGCTATTTTCCAAAACTATTGGAAGTGGACATGTGTACACAGCCAGCATTAACTATTGCCGGTGGACACAAACTCATGTAAAACTATTGACCGTGGACACAGTGGTTAATCTCAAGTGCAAAGGGGATACAGGGCTGACAAGAGCCTAGTACAGCCTAATAGAGCCTATTCTAGTCTAATAAGGCCTAGAACATTCTTGTCTAGCCTATTCCAGCTGGACCCAGCCCTGTCTAGCCTATTACAGTCATTTAACTACCCCCATACCCTAGGCTATTCTCCCACTGGGCTGGACTTTTGTGTGCTGGAATGTGCCGGACTGCTGGGCTCTAATGGGCTCTGGTGGGCTGTGCTGGGCTCTGTTAAGCTGTACGGGAAAGTACTGCACTATAGCCTAGACATGTTCATGTAAAACTATTGGCCGTGGACACAAACTCATGTAAAACTATTGCCCGTGTACACAGTGGTTAATCTTACGTGCAACAGGGCTGACAAGAGCCTAGTACAGCCTAATAGAGCCTATTAGAGTCTAGTAAGGCATAGAACACCCTAGTTTAGCCTATTCCAGCTGGACCCAGCCCTGTATAGCCTAGTACAGTCATCTACCTACCCACATAACCTATAGGCTATTCTCCCACTGGGCTGGACTTGGGTGTGCTGGAATGTGCTGGGCTGTAATGGAATGTGCTGGGCTGTAATGGGCTCTGGTGGGCTGTAATGGGCTCTGGTGAGCTTTGCTGGGCTCTGTTAGGATGTAAGAGGCATTACTGCACTATAGCCTAAAAATGTTCATGTAAAACTATTGCCATTGGACACAAACACATGTAAAACTATTGCCCGTGGACACAGTGGTTAATCTCAAGTGCAAAGGGGCTACAGGGCTGACAAGAGGCTAGTACAGCCTAATAGAGCCTATTAGAGTCTAGCAAGGCATAGAACACCCTAGTTTAGCCTATTCCAGCCGGACCCAGCCCTGTATAGCCTAGTACAGTCATCTAACTACCCACATACCCTATAGGCTATTCTCCCACTGGGCTGGACTTTTGTATGCTGGAATATGCCGGACTGCTGGGCTCTGGTGGGCTATAATGGCCTCTGGTGGGCTGTGATGGGCTCTGGTAGGCTGTACGGGGCAGTACTGCACTATAGCCTAGACATGTTCATGTAAAACTATTGGCCATGGACACAAACTCATGTAAAACTATTGCCCGTGTACACAGTGGTTAATTTCACGTGCAAAGGGGCTACAGGGCTGACAAGAGCCTAGTACAGCCTAATAGAGCCTATTAGAGTCTAGTAAGGCATAGAACACCCTAGTTTAGCCTATTCCAGCCGGACCCAGCCCTGTATAGCCTAGTACAGTCATCTAACTACCCCCATACCCTATGCTATTCTCCCACTGGGCTGGACTTGGGTGTTCTGGAATGTGCTGGGCTGTGCTGGGCTCTGGTGGAATGTAATGGGCTCTGGTGGGCTGTGCTGGGCTCTGTTAGGCTGTATGGGGCAGTACTGCACTATAGCCTAGACATGTTCATGTAAAACTATTGGCGGTGGACACAAACTAATGTAAAACTATTGCCCGTGGACACAGTGGTTAATCTCAAATGCAAAGGGACTACAGGGCTGACAAAAGCCTAGTACAGCCTATTAGAGTCTAGTAAGGCCTAGAACATTCTAGTCTAGCCTATTCCAGCTGGACCCTGCCCTGTATAGCCTATTACAGTCATTTAACTACCCCCATACCCTAGGCTATTCTCCAACTGGGCTGGACTTGGGTGTGCTGGAATGTGCCGGACCGCTGGGCTCTGGTGGGCTATAATGGGCTCTGGTGGGCTGTGCTGGGCTCTGGGCAGTACTGCACTATAGCCTAGAAATGTTCATGTAAAACTATTGCCGGTGGACACAAACTCATGTAAAACTATTACCCATGGAAACAGTGGTTAATGTCAAGTTCAAAGGGGCTACAGGGCTGACAAGAGCCTAGTACAGCTTAATAGATCCTATTAGAGTCTAGTACAGCCTAGAACACCCAGGTCTAGCCTATTCCAGCCGGACCCAGCCCCGTATAGCCTAGTACAGCCAACTAACTACCCACATACCCTATAGGCTATTCTCCCACTGGGCCGGACTTGGGTGTGCTGGGCTGCTGGGCTCTGGTGGGCTGTATTGGGCTCTGGTGGGCTGTGCTGGGCTCTGGTAGGCTGTACGGGGCAGTACTGCACTATAGCCTTGACATGTTCATGTAAAACTATTGGCCGTGGACACAAACTCATGTAAAACTATTGCCCGTGGACACAGTGGTTAATTCACACAGCCACCAGCTGGCGACAATTGAGTTAATTGATTGGAATGTTAGGTGATCAGCTTGCAAACACCTCTCTGAAGATGACAGCATTGGTCTGGCTATAAATATACCTGAACATAGCTGCCTGCAATATCCAAACTGTACTCAAAGATTACACACATTATGCATGAAAATTAATGTAGTTACGAAAATACACACATTATGCATGAAAATTAATGTTAGGAAAATATTAAGTATTATTATTCACTGATATTTTCTGAATATTAGATTATTGTTCATTATTGAACATAAAATAAAAATAATTATTGTCCTGCCTCAAACAATGTTTTGTAGCTATTTACAAAATATAGCAGAGACTGTATTAGGAATTGAATTATTCTATTATCAAATGGTTTATTCTTATTGGCACTTCTTAAATAGCTTCTCTCATACAACATTTCTTGAAGGCTGCAATACCAATAATGAAAGTAGCTATTTTACATGATAGTAATAAAGGATAAATAAATACAATGCGTTTCATTTTCTACCTCACTCAAATCACAGTATTCACATAATTATGTCTTCCATTGCTAGCCCCCTGTATCTCTTTTCATTAGTGGCAGAATGCCACATCATATTTGTGCACAAAGTGACCTCTGGCTTTTAGATAAATTATATATATACATCCACTGTGTCCACCGCCAATAGTTTTACATGAACATTTCTAGGCTATAGTGCAGTACTGCCCTGTACAGCCTAACAGAGCCCAGCACAGCCCAGCAGTTCATTACATTCCAGCACACCAAAGTCCAGCCCAGTGGGAGAATAGCTTATAGGGCAGTGTTTCCCAACCTTTTTGGTGCCAAGGTACACCTGGCATAGCCAAACGCTCCCAGGGCACACCTAGATATACGGGGTGTGTATATGTATATATGTATATATGTATATATGTATATATATATATATATATATATATATGTATATATGTATATATATATATATATATATATATATATATATATATATATATATATATATATATGTGTGTATGTGTGTGTGTGTGTGTGTGTGTGAGAGATCATAGGGCAGGTATAAAGAAACCTTGACCATTTAAAAATGTCTTTGGCCTACAAATATATAAACTGACGGTTATCCTGTATGACAAATCCAGTCCTTTGAGCTCCATCAACCAGACTAGAAAATAACTCTTCTGTCATGGGAATAGGTCAATGGAGAAACTGCCACCCACCCAAGATGCACTACTTAAGCATGTTAAGCGGGCAGTGTATCAAGCACTGCCCGCTTGTAGGCTGGGTGACCAGCCTACAAACAGAACAGAAGTTATTCCTTCCCCACATGAGTATGGATGGACCAAGGAATCTGAGGCATGGGTGCCAGTTTGGATGACAACTCTCCTGATCACAAAGTCTCCAGAGCATGCAGAGAGCTGATCAAATGCTCTTGTAAAGGGGACTGTTCCAACCTGCAAATGTGGCAAATCAAATGTGGACTGTTCTCCACTTTGAAATTGCAAATGTTTGACTCATATGACCATTTGTACTTAATTTGGTGTAAAAACAGTGGCATTTGTAGAATTTGTTGCGCCCCCTATGGGTGGAAGTGAAATCGCATTGGCTCTATGTTTATTATTGGCCCCTCAATGATATGAATTTGGGACAGATAGGACGCTGTGTTTATCATTTATGCCATTTTTTTTCAAACAGACCCTCCAACAAATTTCAGAGGCCAATCGAAGCCAATCCGAAGGGAATATGAAAAATCGCACTGATATATCTTGATCACATGACCAAAGACAGAGTGTGTGCCGATTTGGGCGAGTTTGGATAACAAATTGTAGGAGTAGTAGCAAAGTATGTGTTTTGAAGATAACGCAAAATGGCGGAGAATCTTGAAATTGGAAAAGGAGCGGGACCTATATGGGAAGTTGTGCCATGATCCAAGGAGTCCAGGGAAAACAGATTTTTGGTGCTATGACCTATGGTTCAACAGTTATAGGCCAAAAAGTGAATCGGCCTGTTTTTTTTTTATGAATATTGATAAGCCTAATTGTATGGAAAATATTCAAAATAAAGTTTGGTACCCAAGGCTAGAATCCATCAGTAGGTCCTAAAGAAGCCTCATGCAAAAAACCACTTTGGTAGAGGTTTGGTTTGTGTAGTTACCTTGCCATGATGTAACTCCAAAGGTGGACAAGAAATGAAATATAATTGCTCCATTAATTAGAAATTTATAATTCAAAATATTCTCCCCATTGACTTACATTGTACACTGAAACAGCTCTCAAAGTCACTCTTTTAGCCCATAAACGAACACAAACTAAGCTGATTCAGACAATATAGAACATCACCAAACCCAGTACCGTTTATTTTTTTAATAAAAATGTCAACTTCCTGATGATTTTACTATTTGAAGATCCGGATCCGGACCCGCGATCCAGTCCAGGTTTTCTTTCTAATAAAAATAGCTAAATCAACAGTAAGTTAACATTTTTATTTAAAAAAATACGTGGGTTTGGTGATGTTCTATATTGTCTGAATCGACTTTGTTTACATTCATTTACATGCTAAAAGAGCGACTTTGAGAGCTGTTTTACCGTACAATGTAAGTAAATGGGGAGCATATTTTGAATTATCAATTTCTAATCAATGCAGCAATTATTTTTTATTTCTTGACCACCTTTGGAGTTACATCATGGCAAGGTAACTACACAACCCAAACCTCTACCAAAGTGGTCTTGCCCTTTAAGTGTCCTAAACCTGGGAGGAATAAGGGCCTGGCAATTTGGCTACGGGTCCTTTTTAATTAGCCCCGTGGATTTTTGTGGATCGTTATTTGAACTCATCAGAATGGATGCCTCAGCAATTCACCCATTTCATGTTTTTGTTTTTAAGTACATTTTGAAATATCTTGACATTTTACTCAACTTTGAATATAGTGCACTTTGCATAGATTAATTAGTATTAAATATGTTTGATTTTGAGCTTTCAACATAGCAAAATGTGAAAAAATCTGAAGGGTGTTAATACTTCCTGTAGGCATATAAGTGGCATTTCCCTAGGCAGCCACACAATAGACACGCCCCTCGCCACACCTCGACATTCACAGCTGGCAGTAATTGAATAATTCATTTCCAGTGTTCGGTGTCACTTCGATGTTGACCGGGTGTTAAAACCTTTTATCTGTCTTTGAAGCGCTGGTAGCATAATTTAGCAAGAGGCACCAATGTTGTCTCATTTAGTATTTAAAATATAACCTGTTTGAACCACTACTATGTTGTGTAACTTCAATAACTGGGTATTTCAATTAACTTTTTTAAACCATGTGTGTGACTTGTGTTTGCTAACTTATAATGTACTGGTAAACAAATTTGAAAATCAAGTTTTTAAATTCTCATTGCATGATGAGAGCTAGTGAAGTTGGTGAGGTTTGACCCATATTTAGTACAACATTATAACACTCACACATAAGCCATGATGAAGTCTGATCTTCTGTTGGCACAGTCAATGGATGCTGGTCGAACTGGATAGCGGTCTGAAAGTGAAGCATTGTTGGAGAGGGTTTAGAAAGGACTGTATAATCTGAACTGAGTCTGTAGGGTAAGTTTCATTCGCCCCCGGGGCGTCGGTCAGGACACATTGACAAGGAGATTTGATGGGAAGGTTTATGACAGCTTTACTGGTGTTGTAGGCACAAGGTGATACAGGCATGGGTTTGCAGAATGAATGGTGGCACAAGCACTGAGTGCGACTTATTTGAATATGGTTCTGCAATAAACACACAAATAACAATAATGAATACAAAACCCATACATAAGCCTCCAATATATCACATAGTCATATCATGATACTATCCTAAATAGTATATAGTATGCATTTACAGTGCACAGTTATGAGATGTGATCAGATATGCATAATATCACTGATCTACAATAGTGAATTAACTACACCATACACCTCTAACAATACACCTTCCATGAGCTGCTAACATCACACAACCAATTATGGTGATAATCACCGCAGCCCTGGACTGCGTTAAAGTGGCTTGGCTAAAGGGGCTTAATTGGGCCAACCGCAGCTGCAGGACGTTGCGCTAATGACTGCGCTCGTCAGATCCACATGACATGACCAAACATTTCCCAGATCTGACGTGCTATTAAGTGCTTAAACATATAAACGTGCACGCCAGACCCAAATACACTCTTACATTACATGTTGTATAAACGTAAGGAAAGTTTAAAGCACACAATGTGGGGAACCAACATGAACAAATGATACTATCAATAGCTGTCACTCAAACCAGCACCGGAGCCCAAATAAAACATACAAAAACGTCAGTCACTCAAATAATCATGGTAGATGACAACTGCAGACATTATTGAACTAAATAATGAACTTACTATAGTCAATGACGCATACTGGCAGTGGCACTGCAGTCCTGCACAACTTTAGAATGTTTGCAGTGAGGTGAAATCCACGCTCTTCTAGGTGCGACTGAATGAATGAAAACGCCCCAGAATGCATTGCGCAGTTAAGGTGGGCAGGTGCATATTACTCTTAAGGTGGAACATAACAATTGAAACAACTCAATTGTGACTGCTGCCCACTGCCAGATCGACAGGTACAAACTGTGTGTGTGTGTGTGTGTGTGTGTGTGTGTGTGTGTGTGTGTGTGTGTGTGTGTGTGTGTGTGTGTGTGTGTCACACACTTTGAGTTCAGCAACTCACTTTAATTTCTAACAATTCTCAGTAATACTCACCGTCTGATCCTCGGCCTGCACAACCGCAAAAACACAAACAATGTCCAGAACATGAGGATTGGAAAGGTAGGTGCTCTGTTTTATAAAATCTGATAGGGACACATGATTATTTTATTGTTTTATAAGATCTAATAGGGACACAACATTATTTTATAAGATCTGATAGGGATACATGATTGTAATTGTTTTATAAGTTATGATAGGGACACAACATTATTTTAAGGTTTAAGATCTGATAGGGACACAACATTATTTTATAAGATCTCATAGGGACACATTATTTTATAGTTTTGTTCATTCACATGACAATCTGGGTAAAACTGAATCCATTCTCTTTGGATCCAGAATTAACCTCTGCCAGGCCAAAGACTTCACAGTCAAAGTGGGTGACAATGTTATCACAAGGAAAGAAGAAATGACCTAGCTGGGTTGTATCTTAGAGGAAGATCTTTCCAGTGAAAAAATGTCAACCAAAGTAATCAAATAAGTCAACCAAAGAACAAGATTTTTTTTAGCAGGGGCTCCTCGTTGGTCAGTAGGAATGCACTGAGGACACTAGCTGGAGCACATACCAAAACAAAACTGGTCAGTCTACTGCTTGGCCTCACATCTAGAACTCTCCTAACCCCTGCTCGGTTAAATTTGTTCTACTGCTACTGTATGTCACCAAAATGTGAAATGCCCTACCAACAGTCATACAAAGTGTGACTCCTTACCCTCCTTCAAAACCACCATTAAAGCTTATCACCAGAAATGACCCCCCCCCCCACCCCCCAAATGTTTGCTGCACATATTTGACATTGTGTGTGTTTACATGACTGGATACGGCAAAAATCAAGCAACGCAGATTGATATGAGTAGGTGCTCTGAGTCTTTGATTATACAGTGGTCTGTTGTTATTGAGTTCAGCGGTCATTATTCAGAAATAACTCACCGCTGAATTCAGTGACTGACCAATCAAAATCAAGCATTCAACCAAGCCGTGTAATAAAGTTTTATAAGATCTGATAGGGACATTATTTTGTTAGATTTTATCAGGGTCCTCTCCATTAACCTGCTAATAATTTTTGCCATTTTCTGTTTAATTTTTGGGCATTTTTAATGTTCCTGGCTCCAGATTGTAAAACATGGTTGAAGCCAGACATTCTATCAACAAGCAGCAGCAGCAACAACTAGTTTTTTTGCACATCTCTCCTAACAGCTAAGATGAATGTATAATTTCCCTGATAGGTCTTCAATCACCCTGACTACAGAAGAGCAACTCTTGACTATGACATCGCACTGATCAAGCTGCAAAGCCCTGCCCAGATGACCAAGCACGTGTCCCCTGTGTGTGTGGCTGAGACTAGTGACCTTTTCTATGCTGGCATGAAGTGCGTGGCCACTGGCTGGGGATGGACCCGCTTTGAAAGTGAGGGAATGACAGGAAACACACTTTCCTTCCATCAACCACAGTGACTGGACTGTTTTACCAGTTAGTTTAATGATTTAGCATAGAGTAGCACGTAACCTACAATTGGCATGTACTGTAGGTTACTGTAGAGTAAACTAATAGAGCAGATTCACTTTCAAATGTTAGAGTCAGTTTGACACTTCTTGTCCAGAATATAGCTGTAAAAATGGCAAACCTTCAAGACGATTTAAACCATTTAGACCAATTTTAAAAACATCTTCTACATACTGACCTAAGTTAAAATAAATCACACCCAGTGTGAAGTGGGCGGTGTGGTCACAGTGGTCATCACAGTGATGGAAGAAGTGATGGAAGAAGTGATGGAAGAAACCATAACTTAAAAAAAACAAATTTATGGATTTTTTTAAGTTATGGTCCTATTTATAGGGCTATGCACATGTGTCATGTTTCCCTAGCCAATCACAGTCCTGAATAGACTGTGATTGGCCAATCACGGTGCAGGGTTAGGGGGGTACATTTGTGGCCAATCACAGCGCAGGATTTGGTGTGCAAATATCCAAACCTCACATATAGGGGCGGTTTCACCGCCCAAAAACTAAAATGACAGAGATGCTTTGCCGGATTGAAAGTATAACAACGTATAGGCATTTCCAGGTCTAAATGAGTCAATGAAAAATTACATTGAATTGTTCTAACAAACAAATGTCTTCTCTTCTCAAAAAGGATAAGATTAAGACCTCCTCTACTACTTAACAACAATGAGTCATTCTCTGTGTCCAAGAGCTCAAAGCTCAAACCTAACCATTGAATTGTGTGTATGTCTTTCAGCTCGTGAGGTACCTCTCAAGCTCCAGCAAGTTTGTCTGCCCCTCATCGGCTACGATCAGTGCAAGAACAATTTTGGCAGTTTCCTCACCAGTCGGATGTTCTGTGCTGGAGCTGCTGGATCTGTAACCTGCCACGTGAGTGATATGACCCTAACACAGACTTCAATGGAAAAAACAACATCAAGATGCTATAGAGCTCAACAGCAAGATGCTGGAACTAAAAATCCCATTCATTTTCTGCAGAGGATTTTATCATTGGCTATAATGTCGTAACTATAAGGCAGACTTCCAACCACGAGGGACGAATAATAATAATAATAATAATAATAATAATACTAATTACTACTATTACTAATACTACTACTAACAACAACGACAGCAGCAGCAGCAACAACAGCAACAACAACAATAATAATAATAATTTTGACGTGAAAGACATTAAAAACACAAGTGCTTGCAGGGTGACTCCGGTGGCCCCCTGGTGTGTGAGAAGGAGCCTGGAGTCTGGACCCTGGTTGGTGTGACTTCCTGGGGCACGGCAGGCTGCATCACCACTGAACCTGCTGGGTTCGCCCGCATCACAGCGCTGCGTGCCTGGATGGACCGGACCATGGCTAACAACTAAACTGTAAACTGCTGTTACTCTAGTTGTCAGCTTCATCAGTGATTCTCAACCTTTTATGAGCCTTGGACCACTAGCATATTTCAAACAATCAAACGACAAGTGTGCGACAATGAAATCAAGCCCCTAAAAGTTAATATTTCATTTCAAGCTTCTGCTTTTTTTGTACCCACACATTATGCCTATCCCCTCAAAATGTACTTGTGCAATATTATTTTAACTCATTTTTTAAAAATTTAACAAAGGTACAAAACATTTTTTAAACATTTGAAAACATTTGAAACAAATGATGCAGTTGTCCGTGGACAACTGGTTGAGAAACAGTGATATACATAATTAATAATACAATCATTGCAAATGCCTGCTGTATGTGTCCTTGAGGTGCATATTGTTTGCAGTGATAAATGCATATTGCTTATTGCTTGAATAAATCTTTGAATTGCAGTTGATTACCAATGGTCTCAATCATTTTACCTGGAGATAAAATACATGTGAGAAAAGTTGATATTCTGTATTTATAGAGTGGATCAGCCCCATTAGTGACCTTCCCCTTTGTTGAAACTTCAGGACTCAGTCACATACATAGCATCACCTTAATAGTTACAGGAGACACCATGTCAGTGGTGACAGTGTGATAAAATTACATTCCACTGTGAAGCAACTGTTTAAATAAGAGTTTAAACAGTCACAGCCTGTGTCTGTGATCGGGAACACACTTCCATGTTACATTTTGCACAGGCTGTAAAAATACAATGTTCTGTGACAAGGTCAAAAGCTACATAGTCTAGGAAATACCCAAAAAGCATAAAGTAGACACCAAGTTTGCCAAAAATGACAAAGATTAAGGTAAGTAAAACAAATTTTCAAAACTAATATTTATTTGAAATATGTAACGTAGAGGTCCAGCCACATCCAGTCATAAAGATACGCATTCCAACATGTTTCTAATTGTCAAAAAACATGATTTAGACACCAAGTTTGCATTTATAGCTCATCTGGTTCAAAAGTTATAGCCAAAACCGTTTTTTAGCTGTTCTGTCATAACATTTCAAATTAGAATTATTACACTTTTCTATGTTTCCCTAAACATAAGTATTCTGAACATTTTGAGCACCTCAGTAAATCTGTAGCTCCAACGGTTTCGCAGATGTTGGAACCATGTTGGAAGTAGTGCACCGGTTATGGTCATTTTAAAAAGGGCGTGGTCATTTTCGGGTATTTCGTCCCGGATAGAGAATTAGTCAAAGTTCCTAAGTTGTTCCCTGGGGTCAAATTAGCCAAGAACAGTTGAGATATTCTCTCCTAAATTAAGTGCATACATATCCTAGCCAGGTCCTCTACTAACAGGGAAGGGGGAGCTCGGGGCTAAGAGTGGATACAGTATGTACTGTTACTGTATGATAGTGAGATAGGTAAAGGAGTAGGGAGGAACCTATAGTATTTCTTTATAAATAAAGAACATACTGTAAATATCAACTTTTTTTGTAGATTTGGTTTGCAAAGACACTTGATGTATTCAAATGACCCACCCTAGAAAAAGTATACAGTAGGGGAGTGGCTGACATCAACACTTTTGTACTTGTACTTCACTCAAAATCCATCCTTTTTATACAGAAAATGTACTGTATAATATCTGAAATTGTCGACATTTATCAGTCTATTGTGACTTTGACTTGAGCGTACGGGCCGCTCAAATCTCACGTCTGGTCTCAGGTCGACTAGACTATAGGCTATACCTGTTTGTTCCATCGTAGACATGCGGAGCAGCATTTTAACATTATGCAGCAGCCAATATTCACTTAAAATGACGTAACTGAACATCAAGTAGCTAAGTAAGTATCCCTAACATAAATAAGTAGTTGTTGTAATTACGGGGTTAACAGGTGACGTAATTACAATCATTTAAAAGCAAGGTATTCTTAATCAGTCACCCATTTAACAGTTACTCAGATGTCTCGACATTTGGATTTATTAAGACCTACAGCATATAAGGGCTTGCGAGGGGATTTTTATTTTGCAAACAGCAACGCACATCCTTCTCCAGGGCGCCCGCTAGGGACAGTCATATAATTGGTGCTTGGTGAAATTGATATTCAAAACTTTTCCAACCATAACATAGCCTACATTTTGGTGTGATTCCTGTAGTTTGACTTTTTCCCACCTAATTATTCCCACATGATGGGCTATATGATAATCCCACTTGCAAACAATGTGGAACTACGAGTGCATGTTCCACAGTGTGCCAAAAATATGCATGGCCGGGCCACGGTGGAATGTGTTCGGGCTTCAAATGGTCAAGGGGGAACTCGACTATAGGTACATGCTGCCATGCCAGGTAAAGTGTCAGACATACAGTATGTGTGGGGTTGTCGACGATATTGCTTTAATATTATTGCTGTGACATGAAACGGACTGTTATGGGCCTGCTATCTGAGGACTACAGATGGACATTTGCATTCTTGCTAAATCCGTTTTTATTTTATTTACATCACATCATGTATATTGGTCATTAATATGTATAATTTGCAAATTACATTAATATGTCCTGTGCAAATAAGCAAATTAAGAGAACCTCCCTGACAATATCGCCGAGACAGTTTGTTTATTTTTGGACCACAATTCTTATATGAGACGATTCTATGATGAGCCAATGTTATTCTCCATAGAGAAATTACTTTACGACCCAGGGGATGGACGAGTGACGTCAGGACTTCTGTACTCTATTGGTCCAGTGGTGCCTGAGATTGGACGGACATATGGATTATCTCTGGCCTTCAGGCAATGGGAGATTTGTCTCTCCGAAGGTACTGTAAAAAACGTTCATTTCAGTGAACGAACGATTTCATTCACGTTCACAGCAATGATTCGTTCAAATGATTTGTTCACGTTCTCGTTCAGTAGCGCTATTTTCTAGTGAAAACTACTTACTACTACTAAAGGATAAGAACTGCAATTTGAGTTACAGCCGTTGCATGAACAGTGCCATGTTTTTCACATTAGGTTTACAATAACATGAATTAATCATCAAGGGAGGAGAAAATAAATGTCCGCAGTTGGTTACTGTGGACGTGTTTTTTTCTCAACTTTTCTAAGTAAAGCGAGAAGCTTCTGGAAACTAAGCTGACCACAATGTCAGGGTACACTTTGGTCCCTTGGCTTGGTCTCTTCTACAGTATGTAGGCCTACACAGAAGTGTTAAAACCACACTGCTCAAGTTAAGCACCCGCCTTTCACACATACATCATGTCAACATGTTTATAGCAAACAGCTAACTTTCCAACCACAAATGCAATTTACAATATAGGCATTTAGCAGACACTCTCTTAATTCAGAGCGATTTAGGCAAGGTAACCACAAGGTAAAACATCAAATGCATAGAAATAGCCATCTGAGATAATAGGCAAACAAAGAACCTATCATCAGTACTCTAAACATTATAATATCAACAAAAACAAATCTGTACATTGAAACTGCACAATGCGTTGATGTTAAAATCATCTGTGTCAAAAATGATATACTATATTTTCAAATATTTGGTGACCCAAAATCTAATGTTTTATGGTCATGATTCACCAGGAGCCTGGATGGCTGAGTTCCAGGGTTAAAATATTTTATATTTAAATATTTTCGGAAATCTCTATAGGAAGAATTAATGGGTTTTCTATCTGTGGAACCACAAAATGGCAGCAACTGCTGTGCCCTATAGGCCTGTTATCTGAGGACTACAGATGGAAATTAGAATTTTTTATAAATCCAGTATATTTACATCACATCATGTTTGTATTGGTCATTATCATTAATATGCACTGTCCTGTACTGTAATTAAGTAAAATTTTGAGGTATTTTTTACTTTCTTCAGGAAAATATTGTACTTACTCCATTACAATTATATGAAAACTTTAGTTAGTAGGCTAGTTACTTTGTAGATTCTGATTACACAACACACATTACCCACCTTAGCCCTACTGTATACACATTTCGGCCATTTGAAAATAGCCGATCCACAACTTCACAATGTGTCGCGATGCGACGCACTGTGAGCTTGTAGATCTGCTATTTCGCTGGAAATGTACTGCTGTGTGGCTTTCATAGAACTCCCACAGCCAGGGGAGGGGGTCCGTGCATGTAGTCAGTGGGAGGGGGGCCCGTGCATGTAGTCAGAGAATAGAATAGAATATACTTAATTTGCCATTTTGCACAAATACATAGGAAGCAAGGGCGGACGCTGGGCCAGTGGGCCGCTGGGCCACCCATTTTAGGATTATTGCGGTCATTTCCGGGTCGCGCGGCCCAATTATTAGTTACGTTAATGTTTGGGCTGGGATGCTTTCCAGCAGTGGCCTCAGTGCGGCTGCAGAGTTCATGTGCAACCTAGGTGGTGGCCTATGCTTTACATAGGGCTGCTGGGCTAAAACAGTGAAACGTGTTTTTTTTTTCAGGTTGCCGGGGCTGAATTTTGGTCCCAGTCCGGCCCCGATAGGAAATAACATACATACGAAAGAACATACATCTTACAATCCTAAAAAACTGTTAAAAAAGCGTGTCCTGTGGGTGTAGATGCTCTCTGGCCTGTGTCTCAGGTTGCCACACAAACGCACGCACGCACGCACGCACACACACGCGCACAAACGCACGCACGCACGCACACACGCACACATGTTCCCCACAGCCCTGTGTCTTGTCAGTCTTATAATTATATATAGTTTGTGGGTGTTAACTTGCTAAAGATGCACAGAGCCTCTTTGTGACTAATATGAGGCCCTCTGGACTTCCTCTTTCCATATGCCTTGCATTTGAGGCAAATTCACAATTTAATTAAAATATAATATATACTGATTAACCACAATAAACATGCTAGAATCTTACACTGCAAAATTAGTTTACTTTAAATACACAGGTCAAGCATCTAAGCTAGCACACAGTGAATATTAGCTCTCAAAGAAATGGGTTAACCTGACTCAGCCAGATGAGGGCGGTATTGAGTTTCACAATACACAAAATGTGTGTCGCAATCTTCTTCCATTTGGCGGAGTCAGGTTAGAAATGGGTACCATGTTTTATTTTTTTCCAATCAGTTTAGCTTTTCAATTAAACAAATACAAATGCAAATTAGTTCATGAAATGATGCACATGCAAGTTAATATTGCACAGAATACCATATTTAAGCCAAAAAACATCAATATCTGCTTTGCTATGTTGTTCATCTAAAGAATGATTCATATATTAACAATACATTTAAAGAATTACCTCGTTTGCATAATTGATCTCCTAATCTCACCTAAAAACCTAATTTCACATAAATATACATTATATTTGATAAAATGTGAATATTTTGTGCCCTTAAAGGGATACTCCACTTTCAAATAAAATAAACATTTAAAAAATATATTAAAAATAAATGAAAAAAGTAATGGAAAAATCACGGCCCCCTCACGCATTAGAGTGTCCTACTAATGTGTGAGGGGGCCGTGATTTTGCCATAACTTCTTTCATTTTTTCAAAATATTTTTTTTTAATGTTTATTTTATTTGAAAGTGAAATATCCCTTTAAGATATTACTCTGTCAGCCTACTGCCATATTATCCATACATATTTATTATATCATTATTTCAGCTAATGTGTCTCATATGCAAATTACCTAATTAACTATGCGCAATACAAAAATGTCCCAAGCAGAATTAGATTCTACGTCAAAAATCACATTAGGAACAACTGAGAGAAATTTGATACACCCGTTTATCAGGTTGTTATAGCTTTTGCCCTGTCTAATACTGATGACATCAGGGGTCTCCATATATGGGCAGAAAATGGACACGGACGGACGGACTGGTACAACAGGTATTGCATAACTGGGAGGGCAGGCAATCCAAACTTGCATTGTTCCCGACTTGCATCGGTGCCCAGACATATTATACAGTACATGTGTCAATGTAAACTGCATGTTTGAAATAAAAGATTGTGTCCCATCGCATAACCATAACCATCCTGAGGTTAAAACTAAATAGGTAATGTAAAGAAACATCTGGCGAGGTGGTTACCCGATATATCGAGGTAGAACAATTTGAAGTCAAGATCAGACTCATATAGTCCAGATGTTGTCAAAATGTTCAGATTAATAGATACTTTTACTCATCTCTTCTCCTCTCATCTGCTCTGTCAACGTTTTTTCTTCAACTCATTCTAAAAGATGGAATCTTTAAGTGAGAATGTAACATTGTTCAGTCAAATATGCAGCTATAATTATAGCATTATTGTCTCCGCCGGAGGCGGAGAGTATGTTTTCGCTTCGTCCCGCTGTGTGTTCACCTCCCTCCTAGACAAGCTAACATTGGTCAAGCTCCACGTGACACGTGTCAATATGTTGACACCAATGCCTTTGATTGGCTAGAGGGACGCATGACGAAATAAAATCCTATAAATAGGTGTGTCACTTCAAAAAGCCATTTATGGTTTTTGAAGTGAGGTAAGACAGGATCAATCAGTCTTGATTGGAACAGTACCTTCCAGTACAAATCACCCGTCCGTGCGTGTGTGTGTCCCTCTGAGAACACCTAACATTGGTCAAGCAAAGGCACAGAAGGCCAAAGCTAAGAAAGCATACTCATCTACAACAGTAACACAGAAGAGGACTATAGAGTTGAATTGATCCCACAACAAGGCCGAATCTTAATACTGTAACAATTGGCCACCTTGATCAAATACATTATGTAGCACTAGAGAAAACTGACATAGATCAAACACACCAATCAACTGCTGAAACTGTTCAAGACAATGAAGATGAAGAAGACAGACAAGCATTTGAACAAACCAGTCAATTACAACGACTCCCATATGACACATTGCTTCAAGAAGAACATTTTTTAGATGCAGACACTACATATTCAGTCGCCCCTGCAGAACACCAAAAACCACGCGCATTCTACCAAGACGACCCGTTCTACCAAGACGACCCGTGCTATTAAAATAGCACAGGTCTACTGGCGGAGACTTGTGCTCCGAGGAGCACATTTTCTAGTTTATTTTGTTGCTGTCGGACAGAAAAATTGTATCTATTTCAACTTTTCATGTTTCTTCTTGTAAATGAAAGCCTTACTTTGTCATAGTAGTGACACACAAAAGTAGCAAAACAAAATTGCAGATCTACAGTGAGCTTATAGATCAGACTGAACCAATTGAAAAGTATTAACAAGAGCTTGTGACTCAATTAACTACATCGGATCCATTTGAACAGGTTTGTTTTCCCCATTTCCTGACAGGTGTCACAGTTGTGGACATACAAGGTTTCCACCCAACAGCGACGATGTTTATAATTTAATGTGGCAACTCGTGGGGCACTAGTTGATAGTGGGCACCACACGACGGGCAGCGCTGGGCCTCGCCCTGGTGAAGCCAGAACCACACCACGGCCGTGTTGTCCTCCTCGCACACACATCCCACGATCCGCTTGTTTGTGACGGAGGGCACGAGATGGGGGTCGGCCTTGGAGCCGGCGTACTGCTTTGGCCTCAACATGTTGTACGGGTCCTTGCCCTCTCTCGTGGCCTCCATGATGGTCCTCTCCATGCCGGTGGCTTGCTCCTCATTGGTCGGAATCCCTCCGGCGGCCGCCGCCATGCTGCGGGTCAGAGCGGGGACGAGGACCGGCCGGTGTCGTGTGGTTGCAACAGCCCGGTATGCTGAACGCAGCAGTAACCTTGCAGCCATATTCCTTCCCTCTTCCTTCTGTCGCTCTTGTGAAAAGCTGTTTTAAACAGGTTTATTGATGGACAATTCTGTTGAAAAGTGACTTTTTAGCGGTCTGCTATTGGTGGACAGACCTCAATGCGGTGTCCACTGGCCCCTTTTATATTATGTACGATTGTGACGTGGGTGTGACATCAGCGCAATGCGGGATGTCCATATTTGGGCGTTCAGATGCGGAGGTCGCCGTGATGCACATGTCCATATTTGGGCACTCGATAGATTAGTGGTTCTCAAAGTGGGGTCCCGGGACACCCAGGGGTCCTTAAGGGGGTTCCAGGGGGACCCCAGTCAAATTTGATAATATAGCATCAAAGTCAATTCAACCACTTTAACACTATTATACGCTATGTGAAAATAGCCGAAGTACAAGCCCACAACGTGGTTGATGCAACGTGTTACGACCTTTCAAAACAAGCTTTTAAAAAAAACGGAACATTTGGGGGGGGGGGGGGGGGACCCCCAATGTTTTTATTGATTAGCTTAACTTTTGTTATTGATGAGCTGATCCTTGAGCGGATGCTTTGACTGTGCTATTCAATCTTGATTGATATACTTATCACTCACAGACCACACCCTTACCACACCTACCTGTGATTATGATGTGACCCCTTCATATTTGACATGATTTCACACACTTAAAAAATAGCTGTTTGAAGGCATTCAAACTATTATATTGCATTGTACAGTGGTCTCCCTCCTCAGTAGTTGTTTTTGCATTGGATTTCTTTGCCTCATTGGGAACCCATTAATCTCTCAAGAACAGATTGTAAAAAACAGCAGAGGGCGCTGTTTTTCCTTTTCATTTGGCGATGGGTTCTCACTTTTTTTGTGGGGTCCCTGTGGTGTGGGGTGAGCTTGTAGATCTTTTTTTTTTTTTTGCATGATAAATCTTTTGTCTTTTGGTAGCCTACTTTATAGTAAAGTCTATAGTAAAACTTTAACTTAAGTATTATTTCGATGCCTTTGTACTTTTACTCAAGTACAATTTTAATACAGGCCTTTTACTTAACAGTCTGACTATGTTTTATATTTAGCTACTTTTACTCTTTAGTAAACAATCTGAACACCACTGGTAGATACACATCACCCCCCCCCCCTCCTCTTGGGGGTAAACCGGCCATTAGCCTTGAATTATGGTGCTGCTACCATCACAGCCAATTGTCCGGATAAAAAACAGACTCTGCCTCCCTTATGATTTTGCATTATGCCTCGACAACAACAACAGCTGTTTCAGCTGCAGCATCAGCTCCATGATGGTTTAGCATCATAGGGAAAGGTAAACACAGGCAAACCCTGCACTTTAGGAGCCATTGATCGGGACATTAGCCTAATATTTCCATTTTAGAAGAGAACATTGTTTTCCAGTCGAACTGCTTCAGGCAGAGAGAGACTGAGAGTGAGGGGGGGAGAGACAGAGAGAGAGAGAGAGAGAGAGAGAGAGAGAGAGAGAGAGAGAGAGAGGGGGGGGGGAGAGAGAGAGAGAGAGAGGGAGAGAGAGGAGAGAGAGAGAGAGAGAGAGAGAGAGAGAGAGAGAGAGAGAGGGGGGGGGTACGGGATGGGGGGCTAATTTATGCGCCTTCGCACGGCGGTGTCGCGCGTCGAAAACAGTGTCGCCAGGTCTGCTTATTATAAGCGACTTTGGGCTTGTTTCTGTAAAGTCCCTTGTAAATATTGGTAGTTGCTGGTTTCATTTTTTGGGGGCTTGTTTCTAAAGTGTAGTTGCTTACAGGCACGTGCGGGGCGGGGGGGACTTTTGTCTTTTGCTGCTTGAGCACATGACCTTTTGCCTCAAAGTGCCCTTTTCCCAAAAGACAAAAAAAAAAAATAATGGGCCCAACATCCCTGGCCCTTATCAAGACAAATAATTATAATTTCACCATCATAATTATTATTAATTAATTATAATTTAAATTAGCTGGTTTAATTTACCATCAGTCAGTTTTAGTATCACTTTTCACCTGATGTAGTGATGTCAAGTGCCCTCCCACCTCGTTAACCTTGCAGCTGCTAACAACTTGATTTGAGACAGGCAGCTAGCATGGTACGTTCACTCCCCCATCAATACATTGTTGGTTTTACTTTACACTTCACATTTTGTGCAGATTAGCTACAAAACGTAACTGAGATGTGTTCATTTCATGTGCTTTTGTTAGCTTAGTTTGTACAGAGTCAGGTTAATTTTTCCACCTATTTCAAATCCATGTGATTACTAGCTCCTGTCTGTAGCTGCAGAATTATTTCTCCCTGGTCTGCTACTGAAGCATGCATGTAACTGCATTAGCTGTTTCTCACCTCAAATGTTTTCAGATACATATTTTAGTACATTTTGATCTTCACCTGACTTTATCTGTTTTATTTGATCATTAGTATTGAAGAATGCAAATTGCAATGATGGCCAATAGGCTACATAGAGAAATGTTGCTTATTTTACTGCAATTTGCACTGATGAAAGTCCCACATGGACTGATCTGTCAAATGATTAATGAAACTAGTTACTTTGCCCTCATCTTAAAGTTAACATGTTAGGCTGTTTGTGGTATGATGCAGGGGTAACAAGATAGGTGGGCACTATAGGGACATGGGCACCTCGATGTAAAATTGGCTATTTTGTCCAAAATGTAAAAAAAAGATTAGAACATACTTAAACATTCGGCAATTAAGGTCTAATATTTCTACAATTACAAATTGCTACAAAACCTGTTGTTGAAGTTGAAGGATACAATTAAGTCTGATAATGATGTATTCTTTACATTACTTAAGACCATTTTCAAATATTAACATTAACATTTTAATATCAAACATTTTGGACAATGTGGGCACCTCAACATTTTACATCGAGGTGCCCAGATGTCCCTATAGTGCCCACCTATCCTGTATCCGATGCAGGAGGCAGAGTAGCCCCTTTCGGGACCCTGTTTACCTTTTTTTGTATTTGGGAAGGCGGTATCCAGGGTCCCTTGTCGCTCAAACCACTCTCTCTCGTAGTCGCGGCTACCACTCTCTGGTCTCGGGCTAATAGCTCGTCGCTTAGAAGTTGCAGAGATTTCTCAAAGGTACCCACAAGAGCAATAGTAGCGCGCCAGAAAGCTGCATTAATCCGCACGGATCGGCGATGCCGTTTAACATTTTTAATAATTTAGTAAAACTTAAGCTCCTCTCTCACACTCTTCTCCACTGCCCATGTCCCGCCTCCCCGCGTTGTGATTGTCATGGAAGCATGTAGGAGCTCGCCAATCAGAGGCAGTAACGTAGGACCATAGAGTTATGGGTAGGACGCGCAGCTTGTCAGTCACCGCGGGGAGGCGGGACATGGGCAGTGGAGCAGAGTGTGAGAGAGGAGCTTAAGTTTCACTAAATTATTAAAAATGTTAAACGGCATCGCCGATCCGTGCAGATTAATGCAGCTTTCTGGCGCGCTACTATTGCTCTTGTCGGTACCTTTGAGAAATCTCTGCAACTTCTAAGCGACGAGCTATTAGCCCGAGACCAGACAGTGGTAGCCGCGACTACGAGAGAGAGTGGTTTGAGCGACAAGGGACCCTGGATACCGCCTTCCCAAATATAAAAAAGGTAAACAGGGTCCCGAAAGGGGCTAGAGGCAGAGGAGAGTGTAATGGCAGTAATGACATGGGCAAGTTATTATGGAACATCTTGCTCCATTAGCATAAGACATCCAATGTAGCCTACTACATTTCTGGTGTGAAATGGCACGAGGGACACCCACAAAAAGACCACCCCAAAAAACTTATTTGGGCTTATTTCTAAAGTGTAGTTGCTTATTTGGGCTCAACTCAAATCCCACCTGGACTGCAATAACCTCTATGAATCCCTCTCCATTCTCATCCTCCTCGATCTCAGCGCCGCCTTCGAACCCGTCAATCACTCCATCCTCATTGCACGCCTCCACTCCTCCATTGGTCTATCAGGCGCGGCCCTCTCCTGGATGAAGTCATACATCTCCGACCGCCAACAATTCGACGCAATCGACAACAACTGCAACTCCTCCACTGCCCCAGTTACCCACGGTGTCCCCCAGGGCTCAGTGCTTGGTCCCCTGTTCTTCACCATATATATCTTACCCTTCCGACAGATCCTCCGCCACCATGGCCTTCAATTTCACTGCTATGCAGGCGACACACACCTCTTCACCACGACCATCACTAACTACAGCCACCCACTCAACCCTCACCACCTGCCTCACAGACTTAAAAACCTGGATGCAGAAGAACTTTCTCAAACTTAACTGCAATAAATCAGAAATCATTATCATTGGCCCCAACTCCCTTGCCCGCTCCACCCAGGACATCTCACTTAACATCAACGGCTCCCTGGTCACACCCTCCACCCGCGTCCGCAACCTAGGTGTCATCTTCGACCCCACCCTTTCATTCCTCCCCCATGTGAACCACATCGTCAAAACAGCCTTCTTCCACCTTAGGAACATTGCCCGTCTCCGGCCCTTCCTGACACCCTCTGCTGCCGAAACACTCATCCACGCCTTCATTCCAGACTACTGCAATCCTCCATGGCATCACCTCCAAAGTCCTCAATATACTCCAATATGTTCAAAACTCAGCTGCCCGCCTGCTCACCCACACCCGCTCCAGAGACCATATCACGCCAGTCCTCTACGACCTCCACTGGCTGCCTGTCAAACACACCACCTGCTCACCACCAACAAGGCACTGCACAACCATGGCTCCCCCCTACCTCGATCGAGGTCCCCAAGACCAGGCTCCGTACCTGGGGCGTCAGGGCCTTCTCTGTGGCTGCCCCCTCCCTCTGGAATGCACTCCCCAGACATATCAGAGACGCTCACTCCCACCCTACCTCCGAAACCGCCCTGAAAATCCACCTGTTCAGAATGGCCTTTCCGAGTTGACTTTGATTTCAACTCGTTATTTTTAGTGTTGTATTGCTTATCTGAGTTTTCCTAATAAAGTTGTTCTTTATTTGTCCTCTCCCCTGGCCCCTCACACATGTAAAGCGTATTTGAGTACTTAGAAAAGCGCTATATACATCCCAGATATTATTATTATTTGGGCTTGCTTCCAATTTTTTTGATTATTGTTTAAACCAGTGGTTCCGAAACATTTTCATGTCAAGATAGAACCACTAAATTAATGTATTTATTTGTCAATGGACCCCATCTGAAAAAATAAGAATATATATATATATATATATATAATATATATATAAAAAAGCTAAATGTGGAATATTTTTGAAACATTTAACAACACAAATCTGTTACGGTAACGGGGGCCCTGGCAATATATATATATATATATATATATATATATATATATATATATATTATTATTGGGGGTCCCTGGCAATATATATTATATGTCACGCGTTGTGAGCTTGTAGATTGGCTATTTTCATATAGGGGACGGTTTTGTAGTGCTCATCTGGCCTAATATTTAATAGTTGCTTCTTTTGGGCTTGTTTTCATAGACCTGGTTGCTTATTTCTCTCGCAGGATCTGGCAACACTGGTCAACCAGCAGACCCAGTACAAGCTGGCAAGACACCGTCGTGCGACGAAGTATGAATCGGACTACAGAGAGACAGACAGACGGGCTCAGATGCGCGTGCGCGCACCAGTGCAAGAAGCAGGGTTTCTCTCCTCCTCTCCTCTCCTCCGGGAGAACTCCATCCTTTATAGAGGCTTATCATCATCACTGGACTGGGGAACCCTGGATAAGAAGCAGGGTTTCTCTCCTCCTCCTCTCCTCTTCTCCTCCTGGAGAACTCCATCCATAGAGGCTTATCATCATCACTGATCTGGGGAACCCTGTATAAGAAGTGGGGTGGATGCTGCAGAGTGTGAGGTTCACCAGACACTGCATAGAGCAGCACCTCCAAGAGAGACGGCCGGGAGAAAAGTAAGTGACTCACGGTATTGATTTAGCCTTTTATCTCAGCTGTTTTAAGATGCCTAAGAGGGCTGCACACTTGCACTGCCGGTCAGCTGTTCTATTGACAGGACTAGCGGAAGATACCACATCATCATCACTAAGACAAAATGTAGGTTATAGTAGGCTATTATTATGGTGTCAACTTTACTTGGGGGGGGTGGGGGGAGGGGGGCTACAACTTGTAGGCCTACTTTCATTTATCATTCATTTATCATGACATGCTCGTGTCATGATTTTTGGGGATCACATAGTAAAACTACAGTAGGAATAATCTACATTGTGGCGACCTTTTCCTGTTGAAGTGGATAATTTAATACATTTTTTAAAATTTTATGTTTGACAAAGGTTTTTTTTTTTTTGGAAAGAATTACAATTAGAAAAATATTCCTGTTGGGGTTAGTGTTGGAGTTGGTTTTAGGGGGAGACGGATTTTGAGGGAAGGGTTGGTTAGGGAGAGGGATTTTGAGGATAGGGTTAGTTTTAGCCCTACATTAAGTTAGTCAGTAGAAATTGGCTTACAGTCAGAGGTAGTTTTAGGGTTTATGAAGAAGGAGTTTGAGTTCAAGGTTAGTGTTAGCCCTAGCTCGGGTTCAATAGAAATTGGTTAGGGTTAGAGATAAGGATTTTGAGGTTAAAATCCCTATCCAAGGTTAAATAGAAATGGGGTAGGTTCTTCTTGAACCCTAGTGATCTTATTCTGTGGCAAACATTTGGCAAAAATAGCAGGTCAGGTTTTGAGCTTGTAGATCTGCTATTTATAGGGGGTCCTCAGAGATGCTGAAGGGGGGCTTTATTATTCTTTATTTTACATTAACCACTTGAACCCTTGCATCCCTATTCTGGGATCCTATATAAATATCCTCTTTAGCCGAAAATAGCAGATCTACAAGCTTGTAGATCGGCTATTTTCGGCGAAGAGGTTTGGTGCTCAGGGAAAAAAGAGCAGAACAGAGCCTTAAGGTCAAGTTTACAAAGTATTGAAGGTTTACGTTGTTAAATGTCTCAAAAAAATACACATTTAACATTAATCCAATATGTAGTGGGGGTCCTTCATCTCTCTCTCAGCTAAGGGGTCCTTGACCTGAAAAATGTTGAAGACCCCTGTCCTACATATTAGCTATAGGATTTTGATTTTGAATGATTGATTGAATACTTTACTAGACAGAAAAGTAAACAGCACAAGGTACAGTCAGACATTTTGGTTAAAAGGATAACACAAAAAGGTCCTGGCTACTTGTTAGTGTGGTTGCCCTAACAGGGCAACCAGACTATAGTAATCCTCACACTTTATTATTAATATAGATAAACAATAGTTTAGATCGTCTCTCCTCCCACAGTTTTTATTCCCCAATTTAGTGCCATATCTCAAAATGACCGTCTTGACCTGGAATCGTGCGCTTGTATTTTGCTAAGAGATTGGTTAAATAGTTTAATTGATATTGATTTATTAGTGCATTAAATTTCCCCATCCGCTTTAATGAAAAAGTGAAAAAACTCAAATTCAAGTATTTTTTTCTCAGAAACCGTAAGAGCTAGAGTTACCAGATTTGGAGGGGAGGTTCCTAATTTAGTCCGAAATTATTGATAAAATAATTACACTAATCGGCCACATGGTGGCACTATAACAGCCCCCTTTACGTTTTGGCCTATAACTCTTGAACCGTAGGTTGTAAAATCAAAATTGCCCTGAATTGCGACGCGTCTAGTTTCCATTGTGGTCCTTACTGTTAAAGTGGTTGATGAAAATGGCTTTTGACATCCCCACAAAGTGTGTGTGTGTGTGTGTGTGTGTGTGTGTGTGTGTGTGTGTGTGTGTGTGTGTGTGTGTGTGTGTGTGTGTGTGTGTGTGTGTGTGTGTGTGTGTGTGTGTGTGTGTGTGTGTGTGTGTGTGTGTGTGTGTGTGTGTGTGTACACAGTACATGCACATGTCAGTGGTACAGTATGTAGGCATTGTCAACTAGGGTTTTCACGATCATGACATTCTACTTGACGATTAATTGTCATAAACACAATGCGATTAACAATATCATAGTGTTTTTTTGTTTGTTTTTTAACATTGCAACGTGTAAATAAAAAAATACCTTTCTTGTAGGCTTCATAAACAGATATTGCACAGGGCAGATGTGACAAATAACTTAAACCTACACAGAAATGACTGACATATTGAATAACTTTATATTTTCAAAATGTAAAAAATAATTACAGGAAATAGCCGATCTACAAGCTCACAACGCGTTGCAAGCTTTGCTAGATCTGCTATTTCCATTTGAAAAAGTATTTTTTTAAAGGAAACGATTTTGACGATTATGCAAAAATAATTGCGAAGATCTCAAATAATTGTGTTTAGGCGATTGATCTGCAATACTTGTGACAGGCCTAGTGTGACAGTAGGATTCTCAAAATCCATCACGATCATAACCACCTGTACCAATATGTTTGGCTTAGGTTTCCCCTCAACTGAGTTATGGGCTGAGGGCAACGGCAGCACAGATGGAGACTGTTGATCTACTTAGAAAGGTCGATGCGAAGGGGCCATTCACACACACGCACGCACGCACGCACGCACGCACGCACGCACGCACACACACACACACACACACACACTATACATTACTATACTTGTGGGAACATCAACATTTTAGTACAGCAGTTTTATTAACAGTATTTTTTACAAATATTTGCCATTGTTAACATGTAACCTAAAGCTGAAAAATAGCAAATCTACAAGCTCACAACGTTTGTGAGCTTGTAGATCATTTTTCGGTGCATGACACTGGCATGCAACTAAGTATGTAAATCATGTTTAACTCTAATTCCAACCCCTAACCCTAACCTCTAAATGTTGTAATACTAATCCTAACCCCCAATCTGAATCTTTTTCTAGTCGTAAACGTAACTCTACAAATCTTTTTTCAACCATAAGTCAAGGAAAGGAAATAAGGAAAATGGTCACAACGTCAATGTCTCATATTCTACTATTTTGTCCTCACAAGTACAGTAACACACACACACACACACACACACACACACACACACACACACACACACACACACACACACACACACACACACACACACACACACACACACACACACACACACACACACACAGCTCAGAGCAAACTCCTGCTCGCTGGGCTGTGATTGGCTGTCTGCACCTGCATGGTGCCCTTTTGGTTAAGTGATCCATCATCGGCTGTGGACAGTAACTAAGTACATTTACTTGAGTACTGCACTTATGCACATATTTTAAGCATCTTTACTTTACCTGAGTATTCGTATTTTTGAATACTTTCGCTCCACTATGTTTCAAAGACAAATGTACTTTTGACTCAACTACATTTCTAGGAAGGGGAAAAGTATATGAATTAGGAATTAACCGCTAAGCCCTATTTCAAATATAGTGAAATTAGCAGTTATACAAGCTCTCAATGTGTTGCGACACGCTGCGAGTTTGTAAATCTGCTATTTTAACTATTATTAAAGGTTTTTGGGAACTTTCTGTAAAATCTCTGTTGGGTGGAAACCTCACAAGTCCAAAACTGTTACTTTTCAGGATTCAAATTCAAAAACAGCAAAAGTAGCAGATCCACAAGCTCAAAACGCGCCGCGTTTCGAGCAGCGTTTCGAGCTTGTGGATCTGCTACCTTTGCTACTTTTGTGTGACGCTGTAGTATGATCAAGTAGGGCGTTCATTTCCACACAAAAAAACACAACAAGTTAAAATAATCGAGATAAGAGGGTTTCTGCCCAACAGCAAAGATGTACGAATTTGACTGAGAAACTTTCACTTGTAGTTGAGTAATATTTGAATATCTATACTTTAACTCAAGTTACTGGGGTTGAGTACTTTGTACACCACTGTTTATGAGCCACTAACCCTGCATAGCATAGCCTGCTATGTCTTATTATCACCCATACAGATATGTGATAGTAGGGCTGTAGCCTTTAGGTGGAGAGATGGACACTGCTTTCCATAGAGAAATGACGTGGTGCTCAGTAGCCCCTGACTGTTAATGATTGACCCGGCCTCTCTTAACGCTACAACACTCACAGGTAGGGTTGCTATGCAGCTGCAGATGGAATAGCTTGGTAACCAGCTCCACCAGGGATTATATCGGCTTTGCAGAGACCCGTCTGACACATAATACAGGTAGGACACAAGAATTATCATGGATGTACACAAGGTTGTTTTCCTGCACAGCAGGGGGTCTTCAACGCTTTTCAGGCCAAGGAGCTGAGAGAAGACGATGAAGCAGGGACCCCCCCATTACGTATGGTATAAAATTGTGTTGCAGATTAAACTTTTTTTCTAGGTTTCATAGATAGCCTCATAGACTTGTTTGACAGCACTGTCAAGCGTTGTGTTGGATTCATGTTAATGCGTATTTTCAGACATTTAACCACTTGAACTCACAACTCACTTGTGAGCCTGTAGATCTGGTATTTTGGCTAAAGTTCTCAAAATAGGGATGCTATAGGCTTAAAAAAAAATCCTAATACACAAAGATTTAGCGGTGCCCCTGTAGTAACTCTGATGGCCCCCTTAGGGTCCCGGACCCCCTGTTGAAGACCCCTGCTGTACGGGTTAAAAGATACAGGTGTAATAACACGTGACATGATGCTGACCTTATATTACACTGTGATGTAAGCGACACAGCTGCAGCTAATGCAATTAATAATGGCTTTGTTAGAGAGTATGTGTGCCAATGTGCAAGCATAGAGACACAGTAGTCAACAGTACTGTCAATTGCTTGCACACTGCAGGGTGCATCTAAATCTAACACACCCATTATTAATGGTATTAGCTGCAGCTGTGTTGCTTAGACATTTTCATGTCCATGTCCCCCTAATTGATTTGTACGTTTTTTTATGTTCCACATTTTTCATTTCAGTTTCTAAAAATAGCTGATGTACAGCACATAGGGTTGTAAGTGGTTAAAGTGATGTTGATGCACTATTAACTAATTTTGCTGGGACCCCCTAGAAACCCCTCAAGGACCCCTGTGGGTCCCCATACCCCACTTTGAGAACCAGTCTGACAAGTTTTTTTTTTTTTACCCTGCTGTAGTTTTGAACCATGAACTGGGGGAATAAAAACCCTACAAAATCAGCCTAGGGCTTCATGCCCCTATAACTCTGAGCGTATACTAATGTCACTGTCCATTTAGTGACATTATTTGTATACTATCAGAGTTACAAATTAGCACTGAGGATTTTAACTGTATATTTAATGTAGCAGAAGGTAAATTCAAGACGAAGGAAAATCCATTGTGTTTGCTCTGCATGGTAAAACGCTGCGTGTCCTCAAGATCGTTGTGATAAACCGGCGAATGGAAAAACGATGTAATTGAAATGCATACTCACATAGCGTCGCTGCCTGTCGGGCAGAAACCTCTTATCTCCATAATCAAACTTTTTGTGTTTTTCTGTAAATTAACGCCCCCACTTGATCATACTACAGCGTACTACAACTCACACAAAAAGCATCAAAAGTAGTCTACACGTTTTGAGCTTGTAGATCTGCTACTTTTGTCACTTTTGAATTTGAATCCTGGAAAGTAACACTAAACGTCATTACACACCGGCGATTATGCGAATATACGCGAAATTCGGACTCGGCCCGAATAAATAAAAGGCGCTTTTTCGCTCCGAAACTGATGTGGAAGTTTGCATTGACTTTAAGATAAAAAAAAAACAACGTATTATTCGCGTGAAAAAATTGTCCCCGGTGTGTAAGGACCTTAACAGTTTTGAACATGTGAGGTTTCCACCCGACAGAGACGATATGCTGTGTCTCTGTAACTGTGGCCCCCAGTGCCAGGGCTGTCTGTCACCATGACATTAGGAGGTTTCTGCCCGACAGCAACGCTATAACAAGTGTGACCCCATCATCTGACATGTGTCTGTTGGTTGGCATCTCCTCCAGTAGAAGATGGTGGGCCTGAGGAACCGCTCCACGTGGGCACCGCTGCTCCTGAAGGCCTCCTGCATCAAGTCCTGTGCCAACGGCTGCTCCCTGGGCATCACCGCACACCTGACCTACGCCAACGCTGACACCGAGTCTGTAGAAGGCGAGTTATACGCTTCACATTCACCGACTTAAAGTGATATTTCACTCTCAAACATGTTTGTGGTCATTTTTCACGTCTGCTCAGGCTTTTGTGAGACTTGTTTTTCTCACAAAAGCTCTTTTCATTTATTTGTAGCATTCTTTTCAAATATAGTGAAAACAGCAGATCTGCAAGTTCGATGCAACGTGTTGTGAGATTGTACTGTAGCTATTTTCACTAAGTATGTTTAAAAGTACACATCTGACTGAGCAACTTTCATTTGTAGTTGAGTAATATTTGACCAGGAATATCTATACTTTTACTCAAGTACTGGGGTTGAGCACTTTGTAGAAGCCATTCTACAAAGCCATTCTGTTTGTTTGTTAGTTTTTGTTTGATTGGTTATTATTATGATTATTAGGTGTTATTAGTTTTAGTTGGTTTATTAGTTTATTGTTTGTGGGGGGGGCACACCTCTCCTTATCTGGGACAGGTGATCGAGGAAGGCTATGCTATGCACCTGGGTGGACAAAATGATTTTTTTTTTTACCAGAGCCAGAGAATGCCAGAGCTGTTTTGTACTGTCTATGTTCACGTTTTTTGGATCAGTAACTGTGTGTGTGTGTGTGTGTGTGTGTGTGTGTGTGTGTGTGTGTGTGTGTGTGTGTGTGTGTGTGTGTGTGTGTGTGTGTGTGTGTGTGTGTGTGTGTGTGTGTGTGTGTGTGTGTGTGTGTGTGTGTGTGTGTGTGTGTGTGTGTGTGTGTGTTTTCCAGGTGTGTTTGTGTACCCTCTGGGTGAAAGGGAGGTGGTGGTGGGCTTTGAGGCCATCATCGCGGGCAGGCTGGTGGGAGTACAGATCCAGAGCCGGGGGAAGCTGGAGGACTGCTGTCTGGACTGCTGCCCAGGATCGGGGCTCGACGGCCAGTGTGGGAGCAGCCGCGAGTGGGGCTGCTGCGGGAGCTCCAACTTAGACATGCAGTGCACAAACGGTGAGGGGAAATGCTCTTGTCTGCGACTTTATGCAAGATTTTCTGGGAACTCTGCTTGCTCTGCCACAGACAGACAGACAGACAGCAGGGGTTAGTGAAGGAGAAAAAGTCCAGCAGAGGCACCGGAGAACTGATGAGGTTGTACATACAGTACAATACATTTAACAGTGCAGAGCTCTGCTGGCATTTGAGCTATTAATTACACAGGGATGCTTCTCCAATCTCCACAGGGTTTGATTTACTGGGGGGAATGGGAGGGTGGTGGAAATGCCTCTGCTTTTGATATCCAACTCTGGTCATTCATTTTTACTACTCGAGAACGATGCAAGGCAAGGCAATTAGTACATTTCAACCACAAGACAATTCAATGTGCTTTACACAAATAAAGAAAATAAGTTTTATGTTAACATACTCTGGAACGATGCAAGTCAGGAACGATAATAAATAAAGTACATCAATCACACGATTGAACCCTGCTTCCCTGTTTCTATGCAAAGGAGACATAAGAATCATGTGCTGTATGTGTTGAATTCTTCAGCGTTGCCAATGCCCCCGGCAGAGCTCCAGAACCACACACTGCTCTGGAACCTATAGTAGCCTCCAATAAATCACTCAGATAATCATGGTGCAGTAATGAGACTAATCTATTTATGGAGTCTGTGAGAAGTCATCAGTGCTCCTCAGTCACCAGAATAGATAGATAGATAGATAGATAGATACATTATTACTACAACTACTATGTGTAATGGAAGCAACAACAAAAACACATTGAACGACTTCAATCTCAACATCTCTAGGGATAGAGGTATATTTCACTTTCAAATAAAATAAACATTAAAAACATTAAAATGTCCTACTAATGCATGAGGGCGGGGCTCTGAGTTTTTCATTACTTTTTTCATTTATGTTTTATATATATTTTTTATGTTTTATTTTATTTGAAAGTGAAATAGCTAATAGATTTAGATTTTTATAATCAACAAAATGTATTATGATCAACCACTTAATAACTATTTTACTGTAAGTCGTACAACGGTGCCGCGCAAAAATACTGAAAATGTATGAATTTGATCGGCTGCACCCTCCATGCAGGGCATCTCATCTTGGACGAAGACCTGGAGAGAACGACGTTCATCGTGGGCACGGGGGTGATCGGTCCCATGGACATCGTGTCGGTTGTCATCAGCACCACGCTGGAGCTGCCCACGCTGGACAACGGAGCCATCCACATCGTCTACCCCCCGCTGCTCACCCCCATCGTCACCGGACGCATGACGCCAAGCAAGGCCGACAACGGGGGGAAGTCTGAGGGGACCGGGTGGGCTGCACAGATATCATTATAGCTGTATATACGTTTCTTTATATAGTTATATATAAATAAACCTCCATATTATCTCCATATATATTTATTTTTTTCGTACATTAATGCCCTGCTTGATCATACTACTGTGTCACAGAAAAGCATCAAAAGTATCAGGTATCGAGCTTAGATCTGCTACTTTTGCTATTTTTGAATTTTAATCCTTAAAGTAAAAGTTTGGACATATGAGGTTTCCACCCGACAGAGACGATATATAGGCCTGTCACAATTACTACATTATCACCTAATCACAATTATTTGAGATAATCACAATTCAAATCGTCCGAATTGTTTCCATGTTGAAAAAATGTCATACATTTTCCCAAAATAGCAGAAATAACGTGTAGATTAGGGGGCACGGTGGCGCAGTCGGTAGCGCTGTCGCGTCACAGCTAGAAGGTCCTGGGTTCGATTCCTGCCGGGGACGCTGTGGGTGCTGGGGGCGTGTCTTCTCCTCCGCGTCATCAGCGCCCATACCCTAGGTGGGGTTGGCGAAAGGGCCTACTCTGTGTGGAGTTTGCATGTTCTCCCCGTGTCTCTCAGGGTAGTTAATACCCTCACAAAAACATGCAGTAATCCTGGTTGCTATACCGCCTCCCCCATGACAGCCGGGGCGCCTGATGGAGGAGAAGGGAACTGGTTGGAATAACGTGTTCCTTCCACGCGCTACGTCCAACCGGGGAAACTCCCCCCTGTCAGGTGACAAGAAGGTCAGTTGACTCTCATGCATTGAAGGAGGCATGAGCTCGGCCCTGGCCTCCCTAGGCTGGTGAGGGGAGTGTAGCGCCCAGGGTCACTTAGAAAAATTGGCACCGGGTGAAAAATAAGGGTTACAAAATCGTGGGATAAAAATTATTTAAAAAAATAAAAATAAATAACGTGTAGATTGTCTATTCCCGCTATTTTGTTTAAATATTTTGAAAGTGTAAAATTATTAAATATATATAATGTATTTGTCATACCTGCCCTGTGCAGCTTTGGTTGCAAAGCCTAAAAGGCAAACAGATGTAATTTTGTATTCATACTGTGCCAAAGTTCAATGCCAAAAATGACAATTAAACCGTTAATCGCAATTATTAGTACGAAAATGTATCGTAAAATGTAATGATTATACACAGCGATGTAATTGTTTTAAACAAACACTTGAATGTAAATTTGTTTAAAAAGTTTGAAATTATTTAAAGCTGCAATCCGTAAATGTTACGTTTTACCCCCGTAAATTAATGCCCTACTTTTATCGTACAAGAGTGTCACACAACAAAAGTAGCGAGTAGAAAATAGCTGATCTACAAGCTCACACGGCTTTGCATCGCGACGCGTTGTGAGCTTGTAGATCAGCCATTTTAGCTATTTCTAAGCTATTTTGAAAGTGAAAGTGGTCTGTGCTGTGGGCTTCATGAATATTGAACCAATTAAAACGTATTAACAAGAGCTTGTGACTAAATAACTACATTGGATCCATTGGAACCAGGGCAGGAATTTCACGGAGGCCATGAATGCCATGACTGCTGTAGCCCCTCAGTTTGGCCTTTTGCCCCTCAAAAAATGATATACCCTGAGGCCACAAGAGGCCTTGATGCCAATACATTATTTTTATTAAATAAACAGCTTATTTATTTACTTATTTCACTGATAGTTATAACGTGATTTATTGAACATTTTATAAATAAAATACAATTTTCGTGGACAAAATCATTTGATGGCCTTCCTCCCCTGGCATTTGGCCTTTGTGCCCTCGACAAATGTACAATACCAAAAGGCCAAGTGGTCTTGACCCTAAGGACATTGCAGCGTTCCGTACCAGAGTACGCATCAATCGGACCCCAGACTACCTCCCCAGGCGTTCCCGGGTACGGTTCGGCGTTCCGTGCGGTACGCAGTTTCACACTAATCGCAACATCTGGCAAGTGGACTCGGTACCATAGTCTGAATCGGGCCTAAAAGGAGGAAATTCCAGGCCTGACGGGTTCTTCTTTTCCATTTCCTGCACGTCACTTCATGCCACGATGTGAGCTTGTACATCTGCAAACAAATTTAACACAAATCTTCTCTTTTGGCGGGTCCCTGGCACAAAACCTTTTCAGATGGGGGTCCGTGGTCAAATCTATATCAATTTGGGGGTCCTTGGCAAGAAAACGTTTGAGAACTACTGATTTAGAAGGCATATATTGTAGAATAGGCCTCAGGTCTTAATGGATTAATGACATAATAATAATCTCTCCGTGGTTCTTTGTCCGTAGACAAACCAGTTGTTTTGGTGCCACGTCCGGCAAGCAGGAGCGGGCACTGGGCTCCGAGCAGCAGCAGTGTGTTCATGCCATCTTCACCAGCCCGCCTGCCAACCTGGCACCCTATGAACTCAACTTCCAGCTGCTGGTCAGAGGAGCCTGCCTGCTGGCCGGTATGACCCGTCTTCTCAATGTTCTCTAGCACTAAAGCCTCGTTGTCTCCGCCAGGCCGAAAGGCATGGCCGAGACTACGTTTTGCACCCTGTCCGTCCGTCCGTCTGTGTGTCCTAGGCCAAGGAAGAAATGCCACCCTTTCACGCAAATATTGTACTTTTACTCCACTACAATCATTTGCCGATCTTGTAGAAGTAGTATTTTCAAAAGATTTTTATACATTATTTACATTTGAAAACTTGTGAAATGGGACAGTCTACTGTACATAATGAGTACTTTCTACTTTTGGTACTTTAAGTAAATTTTTATACCAATACTGTTGTACTTTTACTCAAGTACATTTTGAATTCCGGACTTTTACTTGTAACAGAGTACTTCTACAGTATGTTGCAGTATTGATACTTTTACTTAAGTAAAACATTTGAGTACTTTTTCCACCACTGTCATCTGTTAGGCCTGGAGAGTCCCACTCATGCTCTGAGGGCGGATGCAGACCCCAGCGCCCAGAGCGCCTCTGCCACTTACATCACCCTGGCACAGGAGCACCCTTATGACCGACACATCGAGGTCATTCTGCACCTGAGCGGTGAGTCACTCCTAAAAATACAACCAGTGGTGGAAGATGTACTAAGATTTTAGTTGTACTTAAAGGTAGGGTAGGTGATTTTCTTTGGTTAAAATCAGTGTTAAATAGCACTATATTCTTATAGTACTATAGTATTACTATAGAGCTCTTCATTAAACTGAAAATGCATTTTCAGGTCGGGACACCAATTTTATCCAATCAGGATAGAGATTAAACAATTGAAGTGGAAGTGATGACACAAAGATATGAGCAGACAAAATTGAAACTGGAACACTATAAAAAATGAAACTGATAAATGGGTACTCTCTCCTGAGACATCAAGAACTGCCAGCCAGCTAATTGTTGCTGTGGGAACCAACGCACGCGCGCAAAGTACCGACGAACTGGCCAGATGTGTGGAGAACCGGCATGACTGGAAGCAACGATGGAGGGCTCGTCTGAGGACGACCTAGAGAGAGAGAGAGAGAGAGTGTCCTGATTGGCTGACATTTTTTCACCTACGTGAAAATGTATTTTCTGTTTATTAAAGAGCTGGAGAAACAGGGAATCCTCTGTTACTGAACAAACACTCTATAGCAATGATTACTATCAGAATATAGTGCTTTAACCTTTTAACAAAAAAACTTTAGTTTTAACCAAAAAATACCACTAAACCTACCTTTTAGTAAAAGTAGCAATAACTCAATATAAAAATATAATACGATCTTACAATTAAAAGGCCTGTTTGTATGTTGTTTTGCTGTTTCCCCCAAAACGTGATTTGCCTTCTACAAACTTGACAGAAGCTCACAGCCCATTGGTTATCCTGGAGAGGGGCCGGCTCTCCTTCAGCCAATACGAACAGCAGATCTCTTCACGCCGTGATTTCATTCGCTGCGTCCGCAAAGACTGTGATCCTGAGAAAAAGGTCAGTGGATAAGTGGTGGGAATTGTCTTTATTTTCAGTGACTCTGGTCATTTAGTTCCTGTTCACTGAAAAGATTATAAAACGTGATGATTGGCTCATCGTTCACCGCTTAGCGCTTCCGGTTCCGCCCTCCTCTCGTCCAATGGCAAAAGAGGAACGTCTCTCTTCAGCCAGTCAAAATGCTGCATTTGACTGAACCTTGCGTCACCAGGCTTTCCACACAACGATTATTTTTGAGGAAGTTACTGAGTTCGTTCCCATTCACCCAAAAGAATGAATCACTTTGAACGAATCGCTCGCGAACGTCACAACAGTGGACCCTGTTTTTGTCTGTTTTTGTTTTTTCCCCCACTGCCCTGTCTTTAAACATTACTGACAACCTTTGTCCTATGCAGTGGTTGACAGTAACAAAGTACATTTACTTGTAAATTGACATGACGGTGACAGCCCTAGTTATGCACAGAGCCTATAGATTGTGTGTTGCTTGGCAGTGTGAGTTTGTGAGGAAGCGGCACCATAAGGACATTCTGAGCGGGCCGGTGCTGATGCTGAACTTCTGTCCAGATGTGTTGTGTGAGCCTGCAGAGCTGCACCGAGCCACCAGGGAACTGCTGTTCATCATCGACCGCAGTGGCAGCATGAGTGGCACCAACATCCAGCGCATAAAGGTGACTTAGTTACATGAGTGGCACCAACATCCAGTGCATAAAGGTGACTTAGTTACATGAGTGGCACCAACATCCAGTGCATAAAGGTAAATAACTTAGTTACATGAGTGGCACCAACATCCAGCGCATAAAGGTGACTTAGTTACATGAGTGGCACCAACATCCAGCGCATAAAGGTGACTTAGTTACATGAGTGGCACCAACATCCAGCTCACAAAGGTGACTTAGTTATATGAGTGGCACCAACATCACACATAAAGGTGACTAAAGCTGGACTCGGGGGGACACCAGCCTACTGCAGATAGGGAGCGAATGTCGGGCATGATTATCCTCCAGTGTGAACTGTTCAAAGATTGAAATATTTGAAAATAAATTGTGTCTGTGAGTTTTATAAACATTATTAACCAATGAAAAGTATTAACAAGTATGACTAAATACTGTAATAACTACATTGGATCGATTGGAACACAGGTTCTTTTTTTTCCCATTTCCTGAAAAGTAACAGTTTTTCCACCCTAACCCAGCGATATGAATGTATCCATATGCTGTGTCTTTCAGGAGGGCATGGTGGTAGCCCTGAAGAGCCTGCCGCCTGGCACCATGCTGAACATCGTAGGCTTTGGAACCACCGTCAAGACGCTGTTCACCAGCAGCAAGCTCCTCACTGACGTGAGTTCCCTTCTGTCACCTGTCTCAGTGCTTCTTAAACCTATTCATGTCAAGGACCCCCAAATGAAGTATTAAGTATTTGGCTGCAGACCCCCCATCTGAATTTTTTTTGTGTCAGGGACCTCCCCCCCCCCACACATACAAGATTTGTCTCCAAAATAAGCACATTTTTTTCAAGACTTTAAATAGTTTAAATCTACAAGCTCACTGCGCGTCGCAATGTGACGCGCTGTGAGCTTGTAAATCAGCTATTTTCAAATGATTAAAGTGTTGGGTTAAAGTGGTTGAACAGATTGTTTTGCTATATCAACGAATTTTGATGGGGACCCCCTGGAACCCCCTCAAGGACACCCTGTCTCCATTCCATTTGTACACTCTCCGAGTTACAGACCCGTAAGGGTTTGATTTTGGAGGCTATCTACTGCTTGGTTAACATGCGTGAAAGGTCACCATATGGTCGGTTTAACATGATGTGCTAAAGTAGTGTTTGTCCTCCTGGCAGAGCCCACGTCTGGCTTAACCCATTCAATCTGGGAACGCATCTGTGTCACTTTACATTTCTTTGGCAATTAAGAAATAGCAGATGTACAAGCTGATGAGCTTGTAGATCTGCTATTTCTGGAGGGAAAAAAACGTTAAAATGTGTGCAAATCTTTGAATATATATATACCTGTTTAACTCAAGTCTTTGCACTAAAGCTTCGCTTTAAAAAAAAATCCATGATTTTTCAAAAACAATAGCCAAATAAATCTAAAATGACCCAGATGCGTTCCCGGTCTTAATGGGTTAAACCTGATCCTCCGCTGCTGCTAAGGCAACGCAGGGAGCTGACCTGCTGGCAGGGCTGGACAGTAACTAAGTACATTTACTCCACCAGCCTTGATTCATTTTCCTGATCCAATGTTCCAATATGTAACTAATTGTAAATAGGAGGCCAGGGTAAAACTATATAATAAATCAATTTTGTATTTAAACTCCAAAACAACTCTGTGAAATCACAGAGTTCATCTCTCTGAAAGGTCTACTAATGGTGCTGCTTATAAGTGATTGTTTTTAATATAATGGGCTATTGCTCTTCTTAAGTTTGACTTCCTATTTACTTCAATTAAACCACTTGAAGTGCAGTCGCAACTCAGGTCTGTTTTACTAAGGCTTGGGGGCTTTAAGTGGTTGATTTAAAAAAAAATATATATATATATTAAAATATTGGATTAGGAATGCAACAAAAACAAACAATGAAGATCTCCATGAATTCAAGGCTTCATGGGGTAATTAATTGATGAAAATTAAAATTATTATTTTTTGGGGGGGGGGGGGGGGGGGGTGAACTATCCCTTTAACACACCATGTGGAACTATGGTGGCCTTTCATGCATTTTCACCAATTAGAAAGCCCCCCCCCCCCCCCCCCCCATCGAGGATGTTTTCGATCTACCAAAACAAACTAAATATACCAAAATGCAACTATATATTATGTACCCAAGTAAAAGTGCTCAAACCTTTCCAAAAATGGCAGATGTACAACACCATCGATCATCTCGATGCGTTGTGAGCTTGTAGATCAGATATTTTATATATATAAATAAATAAATCAGTTACTATATCATAGTAACTAAAGTTTCAATTGTTTGTAGTGTAAAAAGAGGGAGAGTAAAAAGTAAAATATTTACCTCTGTGGTGAAGTATGAAGTATTGAAAAATGGAAATACTCAAGTAAAGTAAAAATACTACATTTTGTTTACTTAAGTACAGTACTTGATGCAGTGCTGTACATTTACTTAAGTACAGTCCCCCCCCCCCTCCTGTCAAGCCGTGTGATTGGCTGGTGCTTCAAGGCAGGTGCTAACATAATGAGTTTACTCTTTGCTTATAGATGGGAGAGAGAGGCTAATTAAATTCTTGCCAGGACATCTGATATCAATAATGTACACCATGATATTTACACAGCCAATGACATACAGTCATTGGACGGTTGATTCACTTATTAAGCGCCACTCACACTGAGCACACAGTGATAACTATGGCGGTAATCAAGTCGCCGTCCACGCCGAAGAACGATAAAGTTCTGTAAACAGTGCATCTGCGCAGTGTACAGTAGCTGTATCAGGATATACAGTAGCCCACACGGAGGGAGAGAGGGGAAGAGAGAGAGATCTCCTCCTCCGTGGGGCTGAAAGACGGGATATAATTATGGATAATCTGACTGATTATTGATGAATTGATTAATGATATTGATTATAAGTAGGCAAGCCTACCTGAGGTAATGCCAGCCAGCGTTGGCTATTCATAATCGTCTCCTAACCTCCGTTAACAACCCATTAAAACCGGGAAAGGATCTGTGTCATTTTAGATTTTATATATATATATATATATATATATATATATATATATAGCAACATAGGTTTTTCAGAAAACTCTTAGGATTTTAGAGCAGTGGTTTAGAACAGTGATTCTCAAAAATAGCAGATCTACAAGCTCGCAGCTTTTTTTTAGGGAAAAGAATCTCCACGGCCAAATACATATCATTTTGGGGGTCCTCCTCGCCATGAAAAAGTTTGAGAACTACTGATTTAGAAGGCATTTGTAGAATCGGCCACAGGTCTTAATGGGTTCATAACAAAACTGCATCCCCCCCTTCCCATGGATTTTGAATGGTTGTCATTATGTTTCTAGCGTTCATAAAATTGCGCTGAAAGTGATCCAAACGATATCGTCCACGACAATAGTTCAGTCAGATAACTCACGAATTTTGAACCAATATTTTATTATGAATGTGAATACAAGTGTGTATATAATAATTTATCTTGGCGTTCGGCTCTGCAAATATTTTTCTCCCTGCTCGGCACAATCATACAGACATCATTAACCATTAAGAGCAGGGAGATAGATATACATACATAACCCCCCATGGGGAACAGAACCAATAGCAGAGCCCACTGGTGGTGCTGGGGTGGTGGTGGGAGTAACAGTTGCATTCCAACAACTAGGGGTACAAATGACAGCAGAGAATGAACGAAGACTGAGGTGAGCTTAAATAACCCGCTGATTGGTCAGCTGATTGTCACGTCAGCTCTGACGTAAGACTGCGTAATAGTATTGTAATAACTCTGTATGCACCCGCATAGCCGCAGTATGTAACCTCTCGAGTATATGCTGCCTGAACTAACTCGCAGGCTACGTCTCATTTGTCGTTATAGTTGTGGCGTGCACGTTGTCATCCATTTCACTGGAACGATTTTTAAAACGACATATTTATAGTTCTATTGCGATGGTTATCGTGCTTGCTGTGAATGGCCCTTTAGACCGGTTTTACAGGCTGCTCTCACTCTCTCTCTTACTCACTCTCTCACTCACACACACACACGCACACACACACACACACACACACACACACACACACACACACACACACACACACACACACACACACACACACACACACACACACACACACACACACACACACACACACAGGTGACTCTGGCTCAGGCGTGCGAGTACATCCAGAAGATGCGGGCCGACATGCGGGGCACCAACCTGTTGGGTGCGCTGTCGTGGGTGTACCAGCAGGGGGGGCAGCGGTCCTGCCCGCGCCAGGTGTTCATCGTGACGGACGGCAGTGTCGGCAACGTGGGCAAGGTGCTGGAGCTGGTCCGCAGGAACACATGCACTGCCAGGTACCAGCCATTTATCTACAATTCACCATTTAGGCATTTAGCTGCTAAATGGCTACATTTAAAATGCTACATTTAAGCAGACGCTCTTATCCAGAGCGACAATAAGGTGATCACATACAGTACACAGAATGCATAGACAATAAGATCCCAGGTAAACCAAGAATCAGTCTAAACCAGGGGTCTTCAACGTTTTCAAGCCAAGGACCCCCCTAGCCGAGAGAGAGATGAAGCAGGGACCCCCTCTCTATATTTTATAAAATTGTGTTTCAGATAAACATTTGCTGCTCTTTTTTTCCCTCTACACACCTGTAACTCTTTGCCAAAAATAGCCGATCTACAAGCTCACAACGCCTCGCAGCGCGAGGCGTTGTGAGCTTGTAGATCTGCTATTTTTGGCCAAAGTTCTCCTCAGAAAAGGAATACTAGGGTTCAAGTGGTTAATGTAAAAAAAAAAAATCATATCACACAAAGATTATGGGGACCTCCTGTAGTAACTCTGAGGACCCCCTAGGGGTCCCGGACCCCCTGTTTGAGACCCCTGGTCTAAACAATATGCTATCAAAAAAAGCAATCTGTACAAATGCTATCCAGACCACCTGAAACTATAGCATGTTTCAGTTTTCTTTTTAAATATATTTTTTTATTGGATATAGTACAGTGAAGATTGACAGGTAACGGGGGGAGAGAGAGGCGGGGGAGTGACAAACAGCAAAGGTACACCGGGCTTGGGAATCGAACCTGCGACTCGCTGTAATCATGCTGCATTGGAGCCTATAATGTGGTATGCGCCTTAACGGCGACGGCGCCCCCAAACCTATAGCATCTGTTTAAGTAACATGCTATCTAAAGGACATTCTTGTGATAAAGAAAACAAACCTAAATTACTGTACAAAAACATGAGAACGTGTTTGTATGCCAGCCATATCTTGAGAGAGAGAGCGCAAGAGAACTGAGAGAGAGAGACAGAGAGAGAGAGAGAGAGAGATGTATTGGGGGGGGGGGGGTAGAAAGAGAGAGATGTATTGCTGAGCCACACCCAGTAATCTTGCTAAGTGGTCTGTGCGTGTGTGTGTATGTGTGTGTGTGTGTGTGTGTGTGTGTGTGTGTGTCCACCTCTGGTCTCACTACGCAGTCAGTCAGTCAGTCAGTCCCTCTACAACACCCCCCCTGGGCATCGCTCAATAACTACATTTATGCCTCATTAGTATTCTCCTGTTGGACCGCCTGGGCGGTGGTGGAAAAAGTACTCAAAATGTTTTACTTAAGTAAAAGTACCAATACTGCAATGCAGAAGTACTCCGTTACAAGTAAAAGTGCGGAATTCCAAATTTACTTGAGTAAAAGTACAAAAGTATTGGCATCAAAATGTACTTAAAGTACCAAAAGTAAGAGTACTAAGATATTTGAAAATAGCCGATCTACAAGCTCACAACGCGTCGCATCGCGACGCGTTGTGAGCTTGTAGATCTGCTATTTTCAAATAGCCTATGTATAAAATAGGGCTAAAGTGGTTAATGTATGTTTTATAATCATTTATATCTGAAAAGTAACTAGTAACTCAAGTTTTCAAATAATTGTAGTGGAGTAAAATTACAATATTTGCCTCTGAGATGTAGTGGAGTAGAAGTAAAAGTATTGGAAATTGGAAATACTCAAGTAAAATACAAATACCTCAAAATTGTACTTAAGTACAGTACTTAAGTAAATGTACTTAGTTACTTTCCACCACTGCGCCTGGGTCTGTCACAGCAGCACGGCCATGACCATGGCTGCTGTGACAGACCACCACCATCATCATCATCATCATCGTCATGCTGCTGCTGCTGCGTTCACACTGGTACTGTAGCTACAGGCTACCATACACTTTCAATGGAAGTGAGCGACATGAAGATGCAAAGCTATACAGGCAAAAAAGCTATAGAGGGACCACCCTGCACCCAAGCATTTTCAATGAGTCTGTCACCCGCATGCTTTCTTCAAACTCTCAATTAGCCAAATGGCTTCTGATCGCTGTCGCTCTGTCACAAATAACAGTTCTGTTCCAGAGAGAGAGAGAGAGGCAGCATATATTACGCCATTACGGTTTACAGCCCTATAAATATTTATGTCCTGATTGTGTGCGAAAATATCTGACGGTTTAAATTAACATGTGCATGACGTTTGAATAAAGATACGGGCAGAAACATCCATATGCCAAGTAGCACACAGTATCAACGGGCACATAAAAAAAACTGTGACAGACTTTGAGTGAACTGACTGAAGATGGCTCTTATAATTTAAGGAGCGCTTCACCCCGTTTTCAACCGTATCTTCATAATTGGTCCTTGATGATGCTCATTATAAGATGGCACCATTTCTGTCTACTCAATCTGTAGTCTCATTGGTGGGTTGTGGACAGTTCAGAAACCTGCCTGCCATTTTTTGAGTGTAGCCTACATCGTACACCTGAATACTTTTCCAGATGTTTTGGTGTATGAAAACCCGAATGTTAGATTAATTTCCAGATGTTTTGGTGTATGAAAACCTGAATGTTAAGTTTATTTCCAGCTGTTTTGGTGTATGAAAACCTGAATGTTAAATTAATTTCCAGCTGCTTTGGTGTGCATCGTAAACCTGAATGTTCAAATACCTCTCCAGATGTGTTGGTGTATGTCAGTGGTTTTCAACCAGTGGTCCTTGGGGGGGGGGGGGGGGGGGCGGGTACCAGGGGGTCCCCAGCAAAATGAGTTAACATAGCGTCACAATCATTTTAACCACTTAGCTTTGGCTGCCGCGCTATGAGCTTGTAGATCTGCTATTTTTGAAAAATCTTTAAAATGTGTGCAAATCTTTGAGTATATATATTTTTTAAAGCACATTTTTAATTCAAATCTTTGCTTCTGGGGGGTCCCTGGCACAAAAAAAAATCTGATGGGGGTCCGCGGCCAAATGTATATCAATTTAGGGGTCCTTGGCATGAAAAAGGTTGAAAACCACTGGTGTATGTAAACCTGAATGTTCAAATACCTCTCCAGATGTGTTGGTGTATGTAAGCCTGAATGTTACATACTGTACCTTTCCAGATGTTTTGGTCTGGGCTTGGGGCCCAGAGCATGCCGGAGGCTCCTGCAGGGCGTGGCCAAGCTGACAGGAGGGACCACGGAGTTCCTGGAGGATGAGGAGAGACTCCAGCCCAAGGTTAGACACATGACTGTACTGCCATCTAGTGGACAAAATTTTAACTGCAGATCAAGTACAAAATTAAGGGGATATAAGCTCTGTTATACAGTATGTTCTTTGGGGCTATAGGTTTTGTTTTCAATCCATGAAAAGCCTATTAGCAGTATTTATATATATATATTATACATTCTATTTATCAAAATATTATATCAAACTAAATATAATGAAGGTCACTCTCAATTTCAGTTAATCAAGTCCCTGAAAAAAGCCTTTGAACCCGTGTTGACCGACGTGCGCATTGACTGGTACCTGCCGGACAACATGGAGGCTCTCCTCTCACCCAATGAGATTCCTCCTCTCTATCCAGGGAATCGCCTGATTGGCTACTGCACTTTGTATGATATGTCTATTTTTAAAGGCAAAAACACTGAGGTATAACAAATGCTCTCTGAAATTCGCTGTGTGTGTGTGTGTGTGTGTGTGTGTGTGTGTGTGTGTGTGTGTGTGCGTGTGCGTGCGCATGCCTGTTTAAGAATGGATGTATTCTTCTATCCATGTGTTCAACCAGACTCCTTTGTGGGGATGTCACAATCATAACTTTTTTGTTGACGATTAATTGTCATACAAATCATTGATTAATGATTTAATTGTGTTTTTGGCATTGCATGTTTGAACATATGGAAATAAAACTAACATTTCTGTTTGTGTAAAATGCACAGGACAGATATAATGCATAACTGTAATATTATACAAAGAAAGTATTGACAATGACTGGCCTCAATGGTCAAAATGAACTATGTCTGCTATTTTGAAACCGATGTTATACAGATTAATGCAAAACGATTGTCTATTATGCAAAAGCAAATGCGATTATCTCAAGTAATTGTGATAGGGCGATTGTGTAATAATCATGACAGGCCTCTTGCTTTGCTCTAGGCTGGTGGTGGGCGGGGCTTTAAGGCCACACACCGCGGCTCCACGGGCTCCGTGTTCGGCCTGTCCAATGACGAGCTGTCGCCTCCTCCTCCTGCCTCAGACCTCCTGGCCTCCATGACGCCTGCTGCCGAGGGGGGAGGAGGAGGAGGAGGAGGAGGAGGAGCGGACCTGGAGGAGGCCTTGAGGGAGATCTCCAGGGAAATCTCCTCAGAGTTCTCCTGCGCCAAAGACACCGACACCACCACCGGCAGCCCAGGTCTGACGACTGTCGCTGACACCTGGTGGTCAGCGGTTGAATGTCACGCCTTGCTCAAAAGGTCACATTTTGACCCATTAAGACCTGAGGCTTATAAAAAAAAGAAATCTTCTAAATCCTAACAGTTTTATGAAAAAACTTATGTTGTTACAGTGGTGTGTTCAAAACCTTTTCATGTCAAGGACCCCCAAAATTATATGTATTTGGCCGCGGACCCCCATCTCAAAATGTTTTGTTCCAGGGACCCCCAGAAGCAAAGATTTTAGTAAAAAGTGTTATATAAAATATATATATTCAAAGATTTGCACAAATGTCAGATATACAAGCTCGGTGCCGCGCTATGAGCTTGGATATCTGCTATTTTTGAATAGCCAAAGAAATCTAAAATGACACCAATGCTTTCCTGGTCTTAATGGGTTAAGACCTGAGGCCGATTCTACAAAATGTCTTCTAAATCCTAACAGTTTTCTGAAAAAAACTATGTTGCTATAATATAAGTGGTTCTCAAACTTTTTCATGTATTTGGCCGCGGACCCCCCCCCCCCCCCCGCCATCTCAAAACATGTTGTTCCAGGTACCCCCAGAAGCAAAGATTTGAGTTAAACATGTTCACTTAAAAAAATTATATATTCATTGATTTGCACAGATTTTAACGATTTTTCAAAACTGCTCATACAAGCTCATAGCGCGTCAGCTTGTATATCTGCTATTTTATGAATAGCCAAAAGAATCTAAAATGACACAGATGCGTTCCCAGGTTTTAATGGGTTAAACTAGAAAGATTACAAACTCTAACATCCGTTGGCAACAATTATGCTGTGTGTGTGTGTGTGTGTGTGTGTGTGTGTGTGTGTGTGTGTGTGTGTGTGTGTGTGTGTGTGTTAATCTGCTATCAAAATGAACACTGGTGTGTGCAGGTTTGGAGCTGGACTGGTCCAGTGACGTGAGGAAGAGGATCCAGCGGAGCTCCTACATCCAGGAGCAGTACGTTCTGACCCGCTGCTCCGTCAGCAGTGAGCGCAGTCTCCTCCACACGCACAGCTCCTCCACCTCCGAGGCCACAGGTACTGTAGGCCGTTTTGGCCATAGTACATTATGTTGATTATTGGTACAGTTCATTGTCACTTTCTCTGTAGAGCCTGTAATATAAACAGGAAGAATCCTAACCCAGTTTAGTAGGCCTATAAGCAGTATTATGTATTATTTCTTTCTGTCAGACCATAGAATAATATGTTATAAACCACCCAGCCAAGTTATAATGATAAAATATAGTAGTATATAAAAGTATATAAAAATTGGTTTCAAAGTCATGACAAATAAGCAGTTTTTCTGCTGATGAGCACTGAAGGCAATGAAAAAAGTATTATAGCCAAATATTAGCAATGCACTAGGGCAGGGGTCTTCAACCTTTTCAGGCCAGGGACCCCCAAACTGATGGGGAGATGGAGCAGGGACCCCCTACCTCGTAGGGTAGGGGGGGCTACCACATATATTGTATATTTATGTATACAATTGTGTTTTATATTGCCTGCTCCTATACGCACCTGCCCCAGTAGGTGTGCAAAATAAAAATTCGCTACAAAATATGTATAAACATACCATGTTATTGTGCATTGTGTCTCCATTTATCTGTTTGCTATGGATTCATGTAGCCTGGTAAACCCTCCCTCCGGAAATCTCATTTGTAATTTATTTCAGGAGTGAGTCTGGCATGATCGCCCATTCTGCAATTTTGGCTGTGGGCTCGAGTTGGGCGGGAGTAATACCGTTGACTGACAACCCCTTCAGCCAATCAGCTGTTTCCCACTTCAGCCAGTGCATTTTTACCACTTCCAGACTAATGTGACGCAACGGGACTTTTGAGACGGCCATGCCCAAAATAGGTTGCCTTATTCGGATACATGCGTGTCACTGCCCGCCCCTGCCGGTTCTCTAAATTTTTATTTTTAAATAGGCTCTGTCATGATTAATTGACCACGTATATGAAGTTAAACAACAAAATTCTATCCAAGCGATATCTTATAAGTAAATTCCGTGCCTCAAAATAGAAGTTTGAGAGCTTTTTGAAGTAAAAAAACAGCAGAGAAAATAGCGCACAGAAAAGATGGCTGCCGTTCGTGTTTTGTCGGCTGCATTCAGGCTGCATTCGGTGCCATTCGGGCTCACTCGCCACCTGATTGGCCAATTTTCGCTGTCAATCACAGAACGATGAGCGACGACGCTCATAGGCTCGGTTTTTTGGTAATGCGCTAGAAACGCCCATACAAGCCTTCAGGCCAGACTCCTTCCTGAAATCAAATGGAAATGAGATTTTCCGGAGGGAGGGTTTACCAGGCTAGGATTCATGTTATGTTTAAAGACAATTTGACATTTTGGGGGAATTTTTTTTTGTTTTTGTTTTGTTTTTTTAAACAAAAATATTGTTTAATCAAACAACAATTTTGCGGACCCCCTGCAGTACCTCCGCGGACCCCCTAGGGGTCGCGGACCCCCTGTTGAAGACCTCTGCACTAGGGTATAGCGTCAGAAGACTGGTGTACCTTGGCAGAAGACTGGTGTAGTTAGGAATTATGCCATATTATGCCATCATTTCAGTGACATCACTGAAACGCACCTGAGTGTGTCATCAGGTTAGGTGTTTAGCCCCGCCCAGAAAAACTGCTCTAAGCAGGAAATGCCCAAAACAGGGCATTTCCCGTTTACGGGCTCTTTAACTAACCGATTGACTGCCAGAATTATTTCAGATTTTTTGCTGTTTTCTGCCAGAGATTTTTCATTGAAAAAACAAAAAGTACTCAGGAGCCGAGATACAGAATTTTTTAGTTTCAAGTTAACAAGGAAGTGGATAGGAGTCTAGATCATATCTCCTTGGTCTTTGGGTCAAATTTTTTTTTTCCTTTCCTAAAAACGCATATATGCGTTCTTGGCAAGCAAGTGATGGATTCTAAAGAACGCATATATGCGTTATTGGCAGGCAATGTTAAGTTATTTGTCATATCTACCATGTGCAATTGTTTATTCACAAAGCCTAAAAGGCAACACACTGTCAAAAAGTGACCAATGTCAATAACACAATTATAAATCCTTAATCATAATTATTTGAATGACAATGAATCGGCACGTGGAATGTTGTGACGGTGACAGGCCTGGCCGCAGGCAGCAGCAGCAGCAGCATGCCCTTCCACTCGGAGCCCCTTCACGCCGCCCCCTCCTGCCCCGGGGTCCTGCTGCGGGACACGGGCTCCCTGCCTCAGGGCCTGGAGAGAGTGGCCCCCCCTCTGCAGCACAGGTCCTCCCTGTCCCGATGGGCCGACTCCTCCTGGCAGCAGAACCCCTCCACCGAAAGCACAGATGACGGGGCTAAGAAGGTTCATTGCTTGCTCATCATTTTTTTATAAGACGTTAAAGACCGTTTGTTTTTCAAACTCTTTCATGTCAAGGATCCCCAAATTGATATATATTTGGCCCCCATCTGAAAGTATTTTGTTCCAGGGACCCCCACAAGAGATACTTTTCAGTTTGTGTTTAGCCCTAGTATAGGATTAAAGTTGTTGAATTGATTTTTATGCAATATTAACTACTTTTGCTGGGGACCCGCCTGGGACCCCCACAAGGACTCCTGGGGGTCCCCGAATGCCACTTTGAGAACCACCGATGCTAAGAGGTCTCAACATAATTTTAAGATGATTTAAAGACCTTTTTCTCCATACAGTGAGAGTGAATGGAATCACTTTGGATTTCTCGCCCACAGAGCGCAGAAGCAACAGATAATAAAGATGATCAATAGCATCTGGAATTGCCTGGGTAGCTATGCAATAAAAGAGGGTTGGGGGCGGGGCGCAGAGGATTGCCACACCCACACGGGGCTCCTTCTGTGGAACTCGCTGAAGGAGTGAGTCCAATTACAGACATGACATCTGACCTCTTCACACTTCTCTTCACTTTTCCTGATCTTTCCCTGTTAAGTCTTCCCCTCCCCCCCCATTGTCGTGCCTGATTTGCCAGGTGTGAAATGTCGGCCAATTCGCACCTGTCACCATTTCACACCTGGTAAATGCCCCCCTTTCTCTGTGACTAGGCTTGGACTATGATGTTCCACTGAACTAAAACTATGACGAAAAATGTTCGTCGACTACCTTTTTTCACTGACGAAAACTAACTAAGCTACGATGACTAAAACTCAGACTAAATATACTGAGAACTTCGTCAACAAATAAAAAATACACTAAAATGTTAGGGAGGGACTAATGGAGAAGAGATCCAGTAGAACTAAGACAAGTCATTTTGTGTTTGGTTGCGCTCGGGTGTTGCACTCTGAAAATAGCAGATCTACAAGCTCACAAGGCGTCGCGCTGCGACACGTTGTGAACTTGTAGATCGGCTATTTTCAGCATGCAACCAAGTGTAAAATCAGCCATTACGACGCCATCAAGGCACCGCCACAATACATTTTAGTCGACTAAACCAAATGTAAATTTAGTCGACCATAATCTTATGATATGTAGTCGACTAAAACTAGACAAAAACTGAAACATTTCAGATGACTAAAATATGACTAAAACTAAATGGAATTTTATTCAAAAGACTATGACTAAATCAAAAATGGCAACACTGCTGTGGAACAGCTGTGTAGCTACGCGAGACTAGTGTGTACACAGCCTTTGTCTTTTAAACACAGTGTTTTTGTCCGCGCAGAATGGCCGCCTGTGCGGTGGCGAGGAGTCTCGTAGGAGACAGAGGACGCTGGCTCGTTCCACCATGGCGGCGCGGAGCTTCTCCTCTCCTCAGGGGGAGCTGGACATGCATCGTCTGCGGAGGGCGCTAGAGAGGGTCTCCTTTGACCAGACCTTGGGGGGGAGGCTGGAGGAGAGTGACGGGGAGACGCAGCCCGTCTCAAGAGGAGCGCTGTCCCGCAGGAGTCTCACCGACTCCAGTAAGTTATACTGCATCCATTCATCCTTCATATTTTTTGGAACATTTTAACGACACAAATCTTGTATGGGGGTCTCTGGCACAAACGCTTTTCAGAAATACATATCAGTTTGGGGGTCCTTGACATGGAAATGTTTAAGAACCCCTGATCTATGTCTAGTCTCATGCACGTATACCTGTGTTCTCTTTAACATGATTCTTTAATGTTTGATTTTTGACTGGGGTAACCAGTCCTACATTTAGCGGTTTCTTCAAAATGTGGGCGTTTCGCTGGACTTTTTGATGATTGGTTCGCTATCGCTTCCCTAGTTCCCATTCTCTGGAGGGACGGCCACAGCGCTCCTCAAAGCGGACACAGGCGGCTTTCGCTGGCCGGTGCTTGTAGATCTACGCTACAAGAGTCTGCCCTTCGCTCCCTGGTCGGCCTGTGCACGAAAACCCGCCTCCCATGGAGGTTGAGGAACCGCCCTGTTTTCAGACTGTTATCACAATCATAATTTACATTTATGTCATTTGTTCTTCTTTCTCCCTGTTCTCCCACTCCCTGCCCCCATCCTTTTTCTTCTTCTCCCTTTCTGGAAAACAACAAAATGATGGAGAACCACGCAAAAAAATTATAATAATAATAATGATTTACCCACTTCTTCACACCTGTAAATCTGTGACGTGACCATAAAGTTGATTGTTATCTATTGATCCATGTGTGTCTGAACCCCTCCTCAGATGGGCTGCTGTTCCCAGCCTCCCCTCTGGACTGGGACAGTTTCACGGACCCCCAGTACCTGTTCACCGCTGCACCCCCCGACCCTCCTCCGGGCCACTGCCGCGCCCTCATCCACGGCCTGCTGGGAGGCAGGCCTCTGTCCTGGGACGTCACCGTTGACCTGGGACACCTCTGGACCCCTGAAGGTCAGGGAGGAGGAGGAGGAGGAGGAGGAGGAGGAGAAGAAGGAGAAGAAGGAGGTGGTGGTGGAGGAGAGCCCTGGGAAGAGATCATTCACCAGCTCACCGCCCGCTCCGTCATCAGAGACTTTGAGAAGATGGCGGAGAAGGAGAACGATATCGAACACGGTGAGTGTTGCAGGATTCGACTTGACGAAACTGTGACCTGATTGTCTAGCTCCAGGGGTTCCCAAACTTTTTCAGAAGTCAATTCAATAACAGCCCTGTTCCAAACATAGTCAAAATAGTCAATCTAAAAGCTCACAACGTACGATGCAACAGGTTGTGAGCTTGTAGATGGACTATTTTCACTATTTGTGTATATTTTAGAGCATTTCTGGAATGTTTTTTAAATATCAGACTTTATTTTAATATCAGAAAATCTTTTGAAAATAATAATCATATTTTACATACAAACGCGTCTGTGACCCAATGCTCGGGAACCCCAGATCTAGCTATTAACCACAGCGCCTCATGCTGTTCTGGTGCATAATGCACGGTGGTTCTTTTCCCATGCAGGCCCGGCTAAGCGGTTCCGCATGAAGGCCATCCAGACCAGTAAGAGTTGTAACATCATCTGCATGTACACTGCCTTCAAGGCCACCGGGGGCAGCAACAACCCCAGCAAAGACCTGCCCGACGGCAGCGGCGAAATCAAAGCCACAGGTGTGTGTGTGTGTGTGTGTGTGTGTGTGTGTGTGTGTGTGTCAACATCACACAAACATGGTGGTCCACAAAGTTACATGCTGTGAAAATTATAAAGCATTTGTGTGTGCGCGTGTGTGTGTGTGTGTGTGTGTGTGTGTGTGTGTGTGTGTAGGGGTGCGTTTGGGGAACAGGCGGAGCTCTCAGTCAGGCAGCAGGAGACAGAGGGCCTACTCTGTTGGTCTGGGTCGCCGGCGCTCCAGTAAAGACAGCGAAGAGACAGAGGACCTCTGGAACTCCACAGGTATCGACAGTACCACCACCACGTGCCATGCATTTCATATTATTCATAACACAAAAAAAGTCATATAACACAATACTTGGCACAGATATTGTAACATAACTTTTTTGCTTTTTGAAATATGTAACATGTTACCTTTTCAAAGTAACATCCCCAACAACACAGATTATGCATCATTATTGCGTTGTTGCCTTTTTGCATCTCTCAGACAGGGATGACACTCCGGCCTCGCCCTGTAGCCTCACGTCTTGGGATTCCAGTAAGTGCTGCTCCTCCATTGCTCAGAAAAAAACAAGAAAAAAATTATAGTCATAATTTATACCAGCTATACCAACTGTAGTTTTAAATAACACATGCAACTCCTTTGAACACTGTTTCAGAGACAGCTCATTTCATTCTTATTAATCCATTTTTTCCCCCTTCCAACTTTACAATCTGTAGTTCAGTTATTTGGCCACCAGATGGCATCCTGGCCTTTGATGGCATCCTGGCTTTTTGTTTTAGCATTGATTAAGCCAAATATATTTCAATTTGGCGGTCCTTGGCATGAAAAGGTTTGAGAAGCACTGACCTACACTGTATGTGTGCCAGTGTTCATTTTGACAGCAAATTCTTATTTAGTTTAGTCATCTTTTGAATAAAATGTCATTTAGTTTTAGTCATATTTAGTCATCTTAAAAGTTTTAGATTTAGTCTAGTTTTAGTCGACTAAATATCATAAGATTTTAGTCAACTAGATTTTAGTTACAATTTTGTAGTTGAAAATAGCAGATCTACAAGCTCACAACGCGTAACATTTTGGTCTAGTTTTTATTTAAAAAAAAAGGTAGTCGACGAACATTTTTGGTCATAGTTCACCCTGATATGTACAGTACAACCCTCCTGTCAGATTCAGGGGGGGGCGTCTACCCTGCCACCAGCCCCTCTGCCATGTCTACTGGTCCCTCCACACGCTCCCAGCGCTCAGTGGAGAGCCGCTCCATGGAGAGCTTCTTCAGCTCCAGGTGGCGCTCTCACACACACACGCACGCACGCACGCACACACACACGAAAACGAACTGTTATTATACTTTTAAAATATCCATTAGTTTATTTCGTTTTCTTTCAATTTGGTGTATGATTTCAGTTTAGTCTCGGTTTTAGTTTTTCAGGTATTAAAGGAAAGCCTTGATTTATAGAAGCTTAAAAATGGAGATTTAAAGGTAGGGTAAGTGATATTATTATTATTATTATTATTATTATTATTATTATTGTTAAAAAGGTTAAAGTACTATATTCTGATAGTAATCATTGCTACAGAGCGTTTGTTCGGTCACAGGAGTCTCTCCAGCTCTTTAGTAAACAGAATATAGTACATTTTAAGGTAGGTGACAAAATTTAAGCCAATCAGGAGAGAGCATTGAAAATGCATTTTCTGTTTAATAAAGAGCTGGAGAGACATGGGAGACTCCTTTTACTGAACAAACACTCTATAGCAATGAGTATCAGAATATAGAGCTATTTAACACTTATTTTAACCAAAGTAAATCACTTAGGCCTACCCTACCTTTAAAGAATGTATGATATGATCAGATATGATGTAAACAAATATATATATATTTTACATGCAATTCTGTGTCATTGTAGTAAGTTTTGCATTGTTCATTTTAGTTTTTATTTTTAAGATTTTGTTTTTGTTTTCGTTTCAGTTAACGGCAGCATTTTTCTCAGTTTAAGTTTTAGATAACTACAGTACTGTGCTATGAATAACTTGCGTGTTATTCATATCCATGTGTCTCTCTGTACTTCCAGGTTCCCTCTGGGCAGACTGAGGTCTTCCATCTCATCAGGGAAACAGGTTCCTCTGAAGTCTCACTGTCTGTCTGCAGAGACGGACAAACAGGCCGACACAGAGGCGCCGGACTACCTGCCTCTAGTGAGACACACACACACACACACACACACACACACACCTCATGTATTTTTGTACCACACCATTGTACGACAAAGTATACAATATGCATTTGATGTATTACCTCGTGTTTACCTTGCTTACTGTAAATCGCTCTGGATTAACCCATTCAATCCGGGAACATCTGTGTCATTTTAAGATTTCTTTAGCTATTCAAAAATAGCAGATATACAAGCTCATAGCGCAGCACTGAGTGCCGCACTATGAGCTTGTATATCTGCTATTTTATTTATTTTTGAAAATGTGTGTAAATCTTTGAATATATATATACACTTTTACCTCAAATCTTTGCTTCTGGGGGTCCCTGGAACAACATATTTTGAGATGCGGATCCGCGGACAAATACATATCATTTTGGGGGCCCTTGAAATGAAAGAAGTTTGAGAACCACTGATATTATAGCAACATAAGTTTATTTAAAACATTTTAACCGTCGTTTTTGATTTAGAAGACATTTGTATGTCCCCAGAAGCAAAGATTTGAGTTAAAAAAATTGCTTTAAAGAAATATATTCAAAGATGTGCACAAAAAAAAACAGATCTAGCCGAGTTACGAGCTTGTATATCAGATTTTTTTTAATGTCCATTAGCCAAAGTATAAAATGATGGTTTAAGTGGTTACACGGATGCGTTCCCGGTCTTAATGGATTAAACCCATTGAGACCTGAAACCGATTCTACATGTCTCCTAAATCTCAACAGTTTTCTGAAAAACTTGTGTTTCTATATCAGTGGTGCTCAATCTTTTTCATGTCAAGGACCCCCAAAATTATATGTATTTGGCCGCGGACCCCTATCAAAATATTTTGTTCCAGGGACCCCCAGAAGCAAAGATTTTAGTTAAAAATGTTCGCTTTAAAAAAACATATATTCAAAGATTTGCACACATTTTTCACGATCTTTCAAAAATAGCAGATCTACAAGCTCGTAGCGCGGCACTCGGTGCCGCGCTATGAGCTTGTATATCTGCTATTTTTGAATAGCCCAAAGTGTAAAACAATGCTTTTTAACTCAAATCTAAAAATGACACAGTTCCAGGTCTTAATGGGTTAAGAGCGTACTGCTAAATGCCCAAATTGTAAATGGTAGGAGAGCATATGCCGTCTGGTCTCCTTCAGGTGCATCTGCAGCTGGCGTCGGGAGCCTTCCTGCTGACCCAGAGCTACTCGGAGCGCATCCAGATCCCTCTGGACCGCCTGAGGAGGGCGTCGCCCTACAGCCTCCACCGCAGCAGCCTCAGCCCGCCGTTCCGGTGCACCTCCCCCAACGCCCCTCCCCCCTCTGTCCCGCCCGGCGCCGCCGCCGCCGGCAAACCCCGCGCCGGTACATCGTCATCATCACCCAATCAGAACGTGTCCTCCCCTTCATCCTCCTCCTCCCTTGTCGTCAGACCCGCCCCCCCCCCCTCGATTCCTCCTTTCCACCACACCCCGGAGGACACGCCCCTGACTCTGGACCCCAGCAGGGGGTCGTCTCGCCGCCGGGGGGGCCGAGGGGGTCCCGCCCCCGCCTTGTCCCCCGCCGTCACCTCGCCCTCGGACCTCCTCAGCTCCGAGGAGGGCTCCCCGGAGCTGACGGCCGGCGGACGCGGCCAGGCGGACAGCGGCCGCGGCTCGGAGACGGACGTCTGCGAGGCGGGCTCTCCGGTGGACGCGGCCGTGGCAGAGTTCCAGGCAAGGTTATTATAGTTAACTATAAGACTAAACCAAGTGACTACAACTTAAAATTGAAAAAGTATTTAGTTAACCCATTGAGACCTGAAGCCGATTCTACATGTCTCCTAAATCCCAACAGTTTTCTGAAAAACGTATGTTTCTATATCAGTGGTGCTCAATCTTTTTCATGTCAAGGACCCCCAAAATGATACGTATTTGGCCGTGGACCCCCATCTCAAAATATGTTGTTCCAGGGACCCCCAGAAGCAAAGATTTGAGTTAAAAATGTTCGCTTTAAAATATATATATATTCAAAGATTTGCACACATTTTCACGAATTTTCAAAAATAGCAGATCTACAAGCTCGTAGCGCGGCACTCGGTGCCGCGCTATGAGCTTGTATATCTGCTATTTTTGAATAGCCTAAAGTGTAAAATAATGCTTTTTAGCTCAAATCTAAAAATGACACAGTTCCAGGTCTTAATGGGTTAAATGAAATAAACATGAAAATTAGGCTTTACTAAAAAAGAAATATCTGAAAAGGTGTTGTGTGCTTAGAAAACCTAAAAACTAAATCAAATAATACACAAAATGTCCTTAATTTTTGTCTTTGTCAATTTATTTCATACTGAATAAGCCTAGTATTTTGGCTTCATATTAAATCTATCTTCCATTTGTTTCTACTGTGCCAGCTTTAACACAACGTTTTTTCTGACATTTTTGACTCTCACCCCCCTGATAAGTATTATAAAAACAACAAATCAAAAAAACAACACTAAAACTATGCATTTTTCACAAAAGGAAAACTAAACAGCAACCCTACTTTTAAAAATGAATTAAAACGAACTGAAATTGAAAACAAATGAAAATGAAAAACGAACAAAAAAAACTCTAATACTCATTTGGTTCCAGGGGAGTGGCGGGCCGGCCCAAGGGGACCTGGAGGGCTCCAGCTGGGCCACGGCCGTGGCTCTGGCCTGGCTGGAGCACCGCTGCGCCGGATACTTCATGGAGTGGGAGCTGGTGGCGGCCAAGGCCGACTTCTGGCTGCGCGGCCAGGAGCTGCCGGAGGGAGTGGACCTGGCCGGGCTGAAGGGAGCCGCCAGGCAGCTGTTCCTGCTGCTCCGCCACTGGGACGAGAACATCAAGCTTAACATGCTGTGTTACAACCCCAACAACATGTAACACCAACGCGCAACTTATAGAGGCCGTAAACAGGAAGTACCCTAACCCAGTATGAGTAGGCCTATAAGCAGTATTATGTATAACTTTTTTTGTCAGACCACAGTATAATATGTTATAAACCACCCGGGCCAAATTAGAACGATTTCAAATTGTGTATATAAAAACTGGTTTCAAAGTCATGAGAAAGAAGCTGTAGTTTTTCTGCTAATGACTGTGACCAGTTTTCTACCTTGGCAGGAAACTGGTGTAGTTAGGAATTATGCCATCTGTGACTGATGACATTTCTGAAAATCACCTGAGCGTGTCATCAGGTAAACTGCTCTCTGCAGGAAATGCCCTGCCCTGTTTACGGACTCTTTAAGTGTAACGGGGGCTTTAAGCCAATCCGCAAGGCAGAAAGAAAGCCACACCCACTCCTCGACAGTGATCCAAGTGTTCAAGCCAAATTCTGAAAAACTGTCATCAACTGTGGCATCTAGGGGTGCAACTGTAACAGTTAATCGAAACAATCGATTCTTTAAAAATATATACATTTTTGGGGAAAGTATAAAATTACTTTTTATGTTTAATTATTTATTTTTTAAATAGCCTACAGTATAGGGCTTTCAACCTGTCATCACTGTTTTTTTTCACTATGGCTTTTTCCTTAGTTTTTTCTTCAAAAATATACAAAAAATTAATGATCAATTTTTTGTATTTTTGCACGAAAGTATGAAATAGTGCTTAAGTGGTTAATCAGACTAATCAATTTAGTCACTTCTGACCTGTCTTTGTGATGTCAACAAAGCAACGCCTTTACATTGAAACTATATCTTGTACTGTTTCTTCATGACAACAAAGCAATGCCTTTACATTGAAACTATAACTTATCGTATTGTCTCTCAAGCCAGACAACTACTCCACAATCTCCGAATACTATATAGTCTGTAACTACACCTCCTGAAAGACGCAAATGTAAGCTGTCATCTGTTAAGTCATTGTCGTTCACGAAAAAAAATAATCTTCAAAATATATTTTTAAATTTACATTTCTATTAATTTATTTAGCTTTTTACCCCTTTTGCTCCCAAATGTAGTCGTTATGCCAATTAATTCCTCCCCACACACGTGTTTGCATTTGCTGTTGTATCCTACTGACTCGCCTGCCAGTGAGGAGCCCCAACCGGGAGGACGTAGAGCCTTCATCCTACTCCTCCCGCCCAACACTCCCTGCTGACAGGTGCCACTCGTAGGAATACATGCAGTAATATCACCCTCACCACCCGTCTTCCCTCCTCCGAACACGGGCCAATTGTGTTCGTATGTAGACGCTCGACAAAGCCACATGCGCCACAGCGGATTCAAACCCACAAACTCCGTGGTGGTGGGCAGGCACTTAACCACTGCGCCACTCGAGTGCCCCCTAAAAAAAAATCTGCTTTGTAGGACAAATTTACAGGAAAGACGAAACAGAAGTGGGGTCGAGGGCGGACATCTGCTGTAGTTTCAGCGATCTAGTTGCACAGACTGTATGAGGGAAGTAGGCCTATTTGAAAATTGTTTGAGTAAAGTGTCTGGCTCTGAGACTATTGCAGGGGTAACAGATGCCAAGTTCCTTGTAATACTTAAATGTCATAACTTCTGATGTATGGTATTTTCTATGCGGCAGAATACCCCTTACTTGACATACCCAAGTGTCCTTTTATTAAAGTAAAAAATATATATATACATTATGCAATCAACACTATGCCTTGATTACCTGTAAAGGCTTTTAACTCAGTGATTTTAGCTCATAGCCATTGTAGCTACTTTGCCAAATGATCGTAATCGAGTTATACTGAACTAGTGTCAGTTTGCAAAATAAATGGATTGTTTGATTACAGAGATGACGTTTATTAACCTGCAAAATAAAGACACAAATTGACTGAATGAGTTTTATTTCAAACATTGAATTTGGAAAATCAGTCCATGTGTAACAAAACATGCATGCAAAAAATAACACGGCCAGACCCAAAGCTGAACTGACATATCAGCTGATTACAAAACAAATCAAGGTTTCAGTCATATACAGGTATTGAGCCACACTTGCAATTGAAGATAAATCAATGAAAAACAAAGATGGTAGACATGCAGCTTATGCCTGATTTAGACTTTGCTTCATACTGTCACACACCGAAAATAGTTGATCTACAAGCTGACAATGAGTTTGTTTCATACTGTCACATAAAAAATGGCTCATCTACAAGCCGTGCAACTAGTATAAACCGGGCGTCAGTTCTAAAGAGGAACGCTAGATACTGCAGCTGGCTGTAGCGGGTACAGATTACGGAATAGCTCTTGTACCCTTGTGGAAATGCTGCAAGCTTATCAGAGATCTGCACTGAATCATACTAGGTTACACTTACAGCATGCTCAAATTCCTTTGTATGAAATATAAATGACATTCTTGCAGTACAATACCATTCTTAACTATGTACACAGTAACCATTTTGTGCATCGGTTTTGCACAATAAATTGAAAAATTCCTTTGTATGAAATATAAATGACATTCTTGCAGTACAATACCATTCTTAACTATGTACACAGTAACCATTTTGTGCATCGGTTTTGCACAATAAATTGAAAAATTCCTTTGTATGAAATATAAATGACATTCTTGCAGTACAATACGATTCTTAACTATGTACACAGTAACCATTTTGTGCATCGGTTTTGCACAATAAATCTTGAAACCTAGTGGCGATTACAGGAGCAGGTGGTGGATTTAAAATACAATAACTGGTAGTGTGTAATGTAATTGTTGCTGTCTGGTTAGATGGCGATTGTAGACAGATCTTGATAAAAAAAAATAATAATAATCTTATCCGAGTCACAGGAAGACACTTGAGATTAGAAATCTAAAAAAAAAATCTTCATACTTAGTTATTTATAGGCTAATCAATGCTGCCACTGTTAAGGCACTAGGTGGGCCAAATGCTACACCTGTTTAGTCTTCTACAAATAATTTACAATTCAAACAGTGCAATTTTACATTTGTTAAAGGACAACTTTGTTTTTTTACAACAAAGGTTTATATTTTAGCTTGTAATTAAAGTAAATAAAAGATGAGTGTTATTTTTTTTCATGTACTGCTTTCTATAGTTTTAGCAATTTTCGCGATATTTTTTACAGTGGGCGGGGGCATTCTGTCTGGTGGCTAAATATGCCTTTTTTACACAATAAAAAAGGTCCTGTGGTCTTTGATGGCCAGATGTGAGTTATTGGGGTCTAGAAGAGCTACTGTAAATAAATGCCCCCGCCCACTGTAAAAAAGATCGTGAAAATTGCTAAAACTATAGAAAGCAGTAAATTCAAAAAAATGTAACACTCATCTTTTATTTACTTTAATTATAATCTAAAACATAAACCTTGGTTGTAAAAAAACAAAGTTGTCCTTTAACTTAATGTTTTTCCTTTTGAACCATTTATCTATGAATCAATGTAAGGCAATACATTACAAAAAAAACCATTACAAGAAAACAACTTATTAAAACAATGTACCCAATGAACACAAAAAAAAATAATCTAAGTTTTAGGTCTCCTATATGCCATTACAACGGAATTTTCTTATGGCTTGGAGCAATAAAAAATAATTATAATAAAACAGTTATCAAAAATGCACCTTTTTTTTTAGCACCTTCAGGTTTTTTGCGATTCCGCACAATAGCACCTCTATGGTTGTACTTAGAGCAGCACATGGAGCTTCCAGAGAGGCAGACGTGGGTGAGGAAGAGGAGGAGGAAGAGGAACCACTATCAGCAACAATCTGGAGGCAGAAAAGAAAATGGTGATGTTTAAAATGTGGGTCTTCTCTTCTACACCAGGGGTTCTCAAACTTCATGTCAAGAAGCCCCTAAATGATATGTATTCGTCTGCAGACAGAAGTTGAAACATTTCGTTCAACTTCGACCCCTCTGTCACATGGTGTCTAGAATCACTGCCTACTCACCCACAAAATATATGACACAAAAATAGTACCATGTGACAGAGGGGTCGAAGTTGAACGAAACCTGCACTATATGGTAGAAATAGGTCAACAATACAAATGACGCTAGTTTTTTTTAATTTATTTATTTTTAACACATCGGGTGCCAAACACGGTCTGAACAGTGTTTGCACAGAGTAGCGCTTTGGTGCCGAACACAGTCTGAACCGTTTTCAGTCTTTTTCCACACGGGAGGGGCTGGAGCAGCTCTGGAATCACCCGTGGTGATTCTGAGAAGGAGAGGACAGATGGCTCACCGTGTCAAAAAACATGGCTCCCATCCGCTTCCGTCTCCTTCTCTAAAAACCCTATAACTCTGAAACTTTTTACGCTGGGGAAAACGACTCATTTTGTATGCACGATCGCTCCGCCATTGTTACTCACGTGAGAGATGTTATCGTTCCAGCCGTTAGCCAGGACCATCGGGCAAAATGGAGGCATGCTTTTTTTCACATGGAATGCACGTCGTGGAGTCTACAGTTTAAACAGCGCTGCGCAGCTCAACGGTGAGATTTCGGCACCGAACGTAATCTGTTATTATGAAATGCTGGCACCCAATGTGTTAAAGAGCGCCCCCCACCAAATCTACCGGAACTACTTGATATTCATCAGAACCGGACCAGAACTCTGACCACGGGAGTAGTATTTCCTACAGCTTTAAGTCCAGAAATCTGAACTAACCCTTTAAGCAATAAAGCTGATACATAGTAACATAATAGCACAGGTCATAGACAAACACAGGTAAGTACAACAGTAGTAGGCCTATGCACACACGTTAATCTAAGGCAGGTCAAGGGGACATCAAGGGGCCCAAGGGGCCTGCCACAGGAACCACAGCATGATGAGGTGGCAGACGTGAAGCGACGCTGAGCGTAAGTTGGTGGATGGGTAGGTGTCCACCGACCACCACCTGTTCCACGACCAGTCTATCCATACCAGGATCAGCAACCTGGAAGCAGAAAACATGCAAAAAAATTGGGTATTTTCTTCTTCACCAGGGGTTCTCCAACTTTATGTGAAGAACCCCCAAAATGATATGTATTCGTCTGCAGACCCCCCCCCCCCCCCCCCCCAATCTGAGAAAAATATTTTGTGCCAGGGAGAACATTGAAAAATTATGAAAATGAAATGCAAAATTATTCAGTATTTTACAATACTTTCAAAATTTGTATGTACAAGCTGTGCGCTTGTATATCCGCTATTTGTGAATAGCCAAAAGTATAAAATATGGTTTAAGTGGTTAAAATGATTGTGACGCTACATAGCGCCCAGACCCCACTTTGAGAACCAATGTTTTTCACTGACCGTTTCGTTTGTTTTAGGTTTTTTGCTCCTTTTAACCACTAAAAAGGCACATGGAACCCTAGGACAATTTTTTTTCCTGTAGGCTACCGGGCATGGCAGGATAGTAAGTATATAATCAATGCAGCCGTTTGTTAGATTTACAGTAGGTGTGCCCAGAGCCATTGGTGTGTCAATGTGCAAGCATAGACAGACAGTAGTCTAACAGTATTGTCAATACTTGGACAGTGTCACAGCTAAATCTAACACCCATTATTGATGTCATTAGCTACAGGGGTGTTGCCTACATCATGGTGTACTATAAGGTCAGCCTCATGCAGCCTGCCATGTTTTTACCCTGCTGTAGTATTTAAGACCGACTACACAATCAGCCTAAGCGGGTTTCATGACTCTTTAAGACCTATTTTAAAAATTGTTAACAGGGTTAATAATAAATGCAATTTATATAGCGAAAATACGTAACTAGTTAAAATGCAAAAAAATAATTAGCAAAACAAAAATGTACAAATTAACAAGGGAGGTTTGAATTAGTTAGGGGAATGCAAGTCTGGGTGGGTTTGAGTGTGGTTTAAACATTGCAAGGGTGGGGAAGGCAATTGAGAAAGCCCTGTCACTCCAGATTCGTAAAAAACAATATATAAGTGGTTCAGTTCCCCTCACCTGAACACAACTAGAACGTAAAGGTTGTTGAACCAGCCGAACACCTTATCGCTGCAATGCTTCTTGACCCATCTGACCCCTTCAGGTCCGCTCCACAGGAGGTAGGGCAGGGTGTGGAGGTACCACACGTAGTTGAAGTAGTGCAGAGAGTGGCTGAAGCACATGCCAATGAAGTTGGAGGTGAACAGGATCAGCACGATCTGTGATTCTCTGTTAAGGCCTGATGCAAAATGTAAGCGTACGTATATCGTTGCCGTCAGGCCAACGTCTCTCCAACAAAAAAAAGTTAACAAACTATTGCAACAAGAACGTCGCTGCCGTAAGGCAGAAACCTTTTATCTCCATACGTAACTTGTCCATGTTTCTTCGTAAATGGAATGAAAATGTTTTATAGCTTGTAGATCTGCGATTGACATTTTTCTTTTTTAAGTGAAAGTGGTTTAGGTGTGTGGGTTTCATAAATACTTATAAGCAAGAAAAGTTTAAGAGCTTGTGACTAAATAGATAACATTGGATCCAGTAGAACACAGGTTATTTTCTCCATCTTCTGAAAAGCAACAGTCTTGGACATACAAGGTCCCTTGCCACCCAACAGCAGCTAGACTTTGGAACCAACAGGTGATATGCATTATTTCAAACAGTTCCAGACATGCAGCGCATCTTCTTCACATTCCCAGCAGGCTCTTTGGTTAAAAAGGATATTATTTTCAGTGGGTGTCTTACGGAATTTCGAAAAAAAAGAAAATCTCTTTTTCCTCTCGCTTGGCTTCTTCATAAGTTCCACGAGACGAGTCTTCCACTCGACCCACGAGTCTGTAGGTCTGAAAACAGAGGGTGTCGAGCGTCATTCTTAAAGTAAACTTCATCGGTTGGATTTCAACTGGATTGGAGTTTATACACTTTGCCCTCTACCGTTTACAATTTATGTAGTAAATGGCATGAACTCTAGTCAACATACAATGTAAATGTTAACAAAACGCTGCTGTCGGGCAGAAACCTGTTATTGTCTCCGCCAGGCCGAAGGCATGGCCCAGACTATGTTTTGCACCGTGGGAGTGTGTCTGAGCAGCTAATTTCCGGCACCGTTGGCCCAATCAACGTTAAACTGTGCACACACTCCCTGGATGCCAGAGCACAACCTCTGGCCCTGGTCTTTTTCACATGTTATAGCGCCACCAGGAGGCAGATTTTTGCTAAACATTTTTTTATATTCATACAGATTTTGTCTTGGCATGTTAACTTTGCAAGAGTGGCTTGCTTTGAACAAAATGTGATCAGCGGCAGAAAATTGGGAGCGAGTCTGCAGTTCTGGGGGGGGGGGGGGTATTCCACAGCTTGGGAGTTAGAGTAGCTGTTATTTGCACCTTCTAAGACCCACTAAATGAAATATTACTAGGAGTAGGCCCATGTCTTTCAATTAAAATGACCGTGTTCAGGCCTCAATTACTCTGTGAGCTTAAACTGTGATAACTGGCAGCAAATGGTCAGCCAATGCCAAGCCAACGCTGTGGCGTGTTGGATGGAATAAAGTAAACAGTGATGGAATAAAATAAACAGTACATCACGGCTCTGCCCTCGACGACCTTGGCACTGCCAACGTTGGTCTTACCTCATCCACTGGTGGCGTAAAAACAGCACCAGCGTGTACAGGTAGGCTGCCCACAGCAGCAGGTCGAAGTACCAACTCAGGAAGAGCCACTCTGGCAGGAAGTGCCAGTTGATCGTCCATTCGAACATGAACTGACGATCGAACGCTCGGCTCATGTAGCCAACAGGATTCTCCAGCAGGAAGGGCAGGCCCAGCAGCAGCTGTGACAAGGTGAGGAAGACAGTGAGGTGGCGTTTGGTTATCAGAGAGCAGGTTGTGTAAACTGAACTCCATTTCAGTATGGTATGAAAATGTATTTGCAGAGACTTGGTTGATATAGGTAATCTAACACACCTAAATATGATTGTCTGGTTAGTTTTTCTCAAAGTTATGTTCTCATCAAACTTTTAATTCATTTCAAAAGTGGATCGATTTGTTTTGCCCAAGAATTCCAAGAGAAAGGATGAAAAATTACAATCCATGACTTACTAGCCGCAAAATGGTGTTCAGCCTACATTGACTTAATTATTCAGGTACGTTTGGTGACATTTAATGACTACAGAGTCCAACTACAAATAAAGCCATTAAACAGGATAATTGTTATATTTATTTAGTCAATTAGGATATATGGCTGAAACTGTGACTAGACAATGTATTGACAACGGTATGTTCCTTAAAGAATATGTACCTGTATGGCTGCACATAGAGCCAGTCTGGCGATTGTCCTTATCAAACCAAACTTAGCCAGGAGAAGAAACAGCAGGCCAGGGAAGAAAAGAAGCACATTCATCTTCACAGACAATGCTAAACTGTAAGAGAAAGAGAGGGATAAAGTGTAATTTCAACTGGTCCAGTGAACCCCCATAACTCAAGAGTGCACAAATGTAACCAAATGGACCCGTACACACTCAAGAGTCACAGAGCTGTAAGGGTCCATTTGGAACCTCCTTCTCAAGGAACCCAGAGGGTCCCTGGACCCCACTTTGAGAATCCCTGAACTAGGTCACTGAACAGTAAGGAACACTGAATGGAAAGCATTAGGCATACATTGCTGTTGGTGAGACAAGTCCAATAAATGTACGACACCTGTGCACTAGGTCAGCATATGCACACTATGGCGTACAGTACATACACAGAGATGCAGGTAAATAGATATTTATATGCACATATGGAACCATGCGCATAGCACCTTCAAGCACCTCTATGTGTGCTATGACTAATGTACATATTCTTTCTTTGTCATTGTTCCTGTTTGCTGTTATTGCAAGGAGACTGCAATAGGACAACACATGGGACTACTGTACTTGCCTATAAATCCCACAGCCGAGGGTCCAGTGTCCCTCCAGGAAGAGATTGATCGCTCCAAAAAGCAGCAGCATGGCCACTGCGTCGTCGAACAGCCGCAGCAAAAAGATAGTACGCCGGAACACCTCAGCGCACACAAAGACCACCACATAGCCAGGGACCTGGAAACAAACACACATATGGAATACATACACACAAATAAATATGCTATATCCATATATTTTTTATTCCTCCACTGGTGAAAGCCGCGGCTCGAGACATTATGTTTTCAGGTTGTTCGTCTGTCCCTCTCAACATCTTGAACACGATGTCTCAGGGATGCCTTGAGGAAAATGTCTTCACATTTTGCACAAACAAACTTCCACTTGTTCTCAAGGATGAACTGAATTTAGAATTTGGTGGTCAAAGGTCAAGGTCATTGAGACCTCATAAAATGTTTCATACTCGTCAATTGAGTGATAACATTTCACCCCCCCCCCCCCCCCAGACTGTAAACTGCAACTGGTTGGTGGAGGCATACAACCACGATGCAGTATTTCTAGTTTTGGCAAGATTTCTGTTCACTGTATTGTATGCCGAAAAACAGACATACCTTTCCGAAACGGTTGTATATACTGAAGACCTGAACCAGAATGAAGAAATAGACGACAGCAAAAATGGCCTGGCCCACGGCAATTTCCACCCCGTGGCTGGTGAGGTAGTACAGAGCTGTGAAGACGTACACGGAGCCAGCCGGGTACCTGAAAGAAAACACAAGGACATCGTCTGAAGACACTAGGGATGGGACCATCTGAAAATTACATGTCACGATTATTGTCCCATCCCTAGACACTCCTTAACTGTTCACACAACATCCTAATGTAGGTTAGATGCTGACTGCAGGGCTCAACCACTTTGTGTCACATAGTGATATGATACTCACAACAAAAGGCCTCCGCCTCCTTTCATCTGGGTGTAGTCATGCATCATCAAAGGGCCTGGGTCTCCCTTCAGCTGGGTGTAGTCATAGGTACCGTTAATAAATTCCTCCACCTCATCCATATAGGCTTTCCAGTCGTAAGGATGGTCTGCGGGAAGATATTGAAATGATCATGGAAGTCACCTACAAAAAGCCAGTGCTTTGTCGAGCGTCTATACGAACACAATTGGCACCGTGTTCGGGGGAGGGAAGCTGGGCGGGGAGGGTGGCAGTCGTCACTGCACGTAATCCTACGGGCAGCACCTGTCAGCAGGGATTGTCGGGCGGGAGGAGTAGGACGAAGGCTCTACATCCTCCCGGTGGGGGCCCCTCACTGGCAGGTGAGTCAGTAGGATAAAACAGCAGTGACCCCACACACATTGCTGAGTGTTGGGAGGAATCAATTGGCGTAACGACTAAATTGGGGAGAAAAAGGGGTAAAACCCACCAAAAATGAAGAAAATGACTGACTGCACTTATAGCAACAATAACACTGACAGCCTTGCCTGTGACCGCTTATTTGATTTATTTCTGCACAATGCTGTTCATCAATGAGGACACAGTTAGGTAATCAGACAGCCTTGTAAGTCATAATAAATTACATAGATGCTCAAGTCCAGATATTTTGTCTCATGTCACAATATCGTCATAATACTGATAATACGTTGTTGAATGAACGTATGAATGAATGGTTCAATTAGATACTTTTGAACAATACAGTGTGTAACATTACAAAAATCATTTTCTTTTAGCCTGATCGAAAAGGTATAGGCAGATGCTTATAGCTTATTAGTGCAAATCCTTTTTACATTTGTTACTTTTTAACAAGATAGACAAGAACATGAACATAATCACGACACATTAATTGTAAATCTGTTTTTGGCAAGCGACATTCACTGGGCAACTTAACATTGTGGGTACACCAATGTTTAAAAAAATAGGCAATTTAGAAAGTGGTCTCTACAATTGCTACAACAGCTGAGGCTAATGATTCATTATGGGCATGATTAAGACAGTTGAATGGTAGGTCTGATACTGAATGTACTGTTCAATGTTCAAATCATGTAGGCCTATACTTTGCATTACTTCAGAGACCAATTTCCAAATTCAGATTTTTAGTAGCTCCCCACTCTTCCTGTAGCCAGTGAATTCACTTGAACAGAGCCTAGCTGGCAACAAGTGTGTAGAATACACTTTTTGGGCAGAAATTATTGTATTCACTCCACTGCGCCCTCTACAGATCTGGTGAATGGTAATTTATATTGACCAGATCTGTAGAGGTCGCAGTGGAGTAAATACAATAAATTCCCTCTGGTGGACATTTTCTTTTCTTCCCAAACGTGTATTATACAGAGAAGGTGGGGTACTGAGAAGCTTCCCACCCTGGAGAATAGACGTTCAACAACACAAAACAGCCTTTGTTTCGGTGAATAGCTAAATAGTTTATTTTATTTTTACTAACCACGGAGACCTTGCAGTTGCACGGCAGTGGAATTGTCGGTCTATGAGCAGAGCAGTGCGCCTGGCAGAGAGTTAAGGCACGCATGCTACCAAATGAGGTGGTCACCCTATCACTTTTTAGTTGATAGAGCTCTCTATCACCACCGCGGTGATAAGGTGACCACCGTAAATGGTAGCATGAGCCCCCTTTGGAGAACTCACTAACGCTCTGGACCAGGTCTACCCTCCCTCCCAACTTTAAAAAAATAAACGCACAGGATGGATTTAGCATCATGCATGGCCTGCTAACACATTGGTTCTCAAAGTGGGGTCCGAGGCGAGGACCCCCAGGGGCACTTGAGGGGGTTCCAGGGGGTCCCCAGCTAAATGATGGACAGGGACCAAATGGACCCTTATGGGTCTGTAACTCTGAGAGTGTACAACGGGTCCATTTGTACACTCTCAGAGTTAAATTAAGATTGATTTTACAATATGAATTGGGGTCCCAGAGACATGCCATTAAATGGGGGCCCGTAGTGCCTAATGCATGTCAAACTGAGGGTCCTTGAAATTAAAATGGTTGAAAATCAATGCTAGAGCCGTAAAAATCTTCTATTATGGGGTGGCGTATCTTTTCAAATGGGGGTCCGCGGGCTAATAAGTGTCTATTTGGGCCGCGGGTCCTTGGCACGAAAAAGTTTGAGAACCACTGTGCTAACAGACGTGGCATAAACTTACAGTCGTATCCGTAGACCTTGAAGATGTAGAACTGCAGCACTGGCCACGATGGAAACAGAATTGTCCAATACAACCAGGATCCAACGGCAAGAAGGAGCCTTATATTAGCTAGGTAGGTCCAGAACGTTTTCATACATTTCACTGCACCACCCCACAGGCGGCCCACGATCTCCATCACACCACCACCTCGTCTCGCACCACGTCGTCTCATCTTTCTGGTCTGAAATTAGAACCACCATTGAGTCACCGTAGCCTTAGATTAACTATCGTAGATGTATTTTATCAATTTTGACATTTTTATATCTACGAGAGTCTCAGCTTTCACCCCCCCCCCCCCTCTCTCAAACATTTACAAATGCTAAATATAAGCCTTATAGTGCTTACCCGCGTGCCCCAAATGTTAACTCTGTCTCCGGAGTAGTTGTGCATGGATTAGTCCATATTTTTTCAATAAAGTGTTTAAATACAGTCTGTGGCCGAACGCCATTTCCCCCCCAACCCCCCTCGTTACATTGAGTTACGTTGAGTTCATAGCAAAGCACATTGGCCAGGGAAACCAGCAAATAAGGTACAAATACACCTCCAATACTCTCAACTACAGAACATTTACAGTGTATTCAGAAAAGGTTTCACTTACGATCTTTATGCTTCACAGTATGTGCGTCGAGTGACGTTGGCTTCCAGCACCATGGTAAGCTAAGCTATCTGCAAAGCTGCTAATAATCACTTGATTGCTGATAGGCAACACCTGGAGCAGTCAGGTGGAACCCTTATTTTTAACTCTATGGGTGGAACTTTATGAACAGAGCCCCCTAAACAAATTAAAACATTGACCTGCCCCTAGAGGGCGCTAAACAGCACTGAGGGAATGTCAGAATAATAGTATCAACCTTGTAGTGGGGCAGAATAGCAGTTAATCTATTTTTTGTTTTGAATTGGTAACTTTTCAATATTATTTTTCAAACATTTTAAAAACACAAATCTTGTAAGGGGGTCCCTGGCATAACATTTTCAGATGGGGGGGAATACATATTAATCTGGGGCTCCTTGCCATGAACATATTTAAGAACCACTCGTTTAAACCTTTGGAAAAAAAACCAAAATAAGCAACACCACTTTAGAAACGAGCCCCAAAACGCAATCTGCAACTATCTCACTATCAAGATACATTTACAGGCAACTTATAATAAGCAGACATGCAACACTGCCCGGAATCCCCCTCCTGTCACGTGACACAGGAATATAGCAGATCTACAAGCCCACACCGTGTCGTGGATGCTATATGTTGTGGGGCAGTGTGTTCGCCTGGTACGTTGACCTGGGTTTTCCCTTCCGCTCAGTGCTCAGATCCGGTTGACAGCCCGCCCTACTGGTTCCAGTCATTTCTACTTGCATACAAAGCACACAAACAGTTTCCGTATCAGCTCTAAGACCGGATCTTCAACCTGCAAAGTGAATGATCCTCCTAGTCCAGTTCCACACATAACTCTATGGTCCCACATCATGTGATACAAACGCTGACCCGGCACTTCCTGCTGCTGGAGTGACAACTTAGAGACAGATAAACAATTCAATCTTTCCTTACTATATTTCATTAAATCTTTACATAATTAATAACACAAGCGTTGTAAAAATAGGTCCACGTTGATTTAGTGTTGCTGCGTTTGTGAATATCAGTAAATGACAGGAAACAGCCAAACTCTTTCCTAGCAGCGCGATTCCACTGTCCAGGGTAGCCTACGAGTTCTATGCACAGCTTGTTCGATTACAAATGCATAAAGTTGTATTATATGGAGATTACATTTGACAGCGGCCCTATATAGCCTTTACAAGGTTCCACATCTTTAATACTTTTAAGCCATAATTATAATGACTATTAACAACTGCTCCCTTCATTTTTTTTTTACAAAGATTTTTTATGCCTCTGTTACCCTATAAATATGACACAGGACCAAAATGTAGGTTACAAAATGGTACTTATATTTATTTGCATAATGGTTAAAAGTGCTTTGAGTAATTCAAAATAGAACGGGGAGAAATAATCAAACAAATCAAATCATTAATGAAGGTTCCACATGGACCTACAACCAACGACAAAGCACATAGTTCACAATATGCTCATGGCACCATCACACAGCATGTAATACACCAACATAATATACATCATATAATGCACGATAACATATACAAAATGTCACAGGTGATATACTAAAATATGTAAAACTCTGTAGAAAATGATTACTTTACCAGATAGCTCTTATGTCTATACACAAGCAGATGCCTCTCAATGCTCACAAGCAGAACTCCTCTCTCAATGCTCACACACAGGCAGAACTCCTCTCTCAATGGTGACACACGGGCAGAACTCCTCTCAATGGTCACACACGGGCAGAACTCCTCTCAATGGTCACACACAGGCAGAACTGCTCTCTCAATGGTGACACACGGGCAGAACTCCTCTCAATGGTCACACACGGGCAGAACTCCTCTCAATGGTCACACACAGGCAGAACTCCTCTCAATGGTCACACACAGGCAGAGCCATAAGCCCCCAGTCTCCACCTGTAGCAGTTATAGCAATGACATCATACATGCAGGTTAGACACAATGTTACACAGAATCATATACAATACAGAATATATATCAAACCACTTCGTTGTTCACCTTTGCACACACAGAGTACATACTCACAATTCTCCAGTTTAAATGCCTACACGCTACTGAAGAGGCCACACCCCAAACAATACTGGACTGGCAAACATCCATGGCAAGAGCACCAGAAATGGCACAGACCTGAAAAAATATAAAAACATCCTAATTGTAGACCATACAAAATAACACAACAGTAAAACACAAAGTAAAAGCAGGAAACAAGCAAACAGGCATACCATTTACCAGGTCATCAGCTGCACACCAACATCCCCCTCTCACTACACTACCGGTGTGGCGTGAGGACCCATAGATTGGCAATCTGCTTCCTGCCTGTTCAGAAAGGCCTTAAATACTTGTGACATCACTTTATCTCTGCCTCCCTCTAGCCTAATTGATCCCCAAGCGCCGGCTCCCAGAGAGAATGGCTGATCAAAAAAAAAAAAAACACATATATAGTACACATACAGTGACAAAGAAACACCCCAAGGAGTGGGTATGGAAAGCAGTATAAATGTAGCGGAGGCAAACGTGTCTTTGAAATGTAATGGAGTGAAAGTCATAAGTTAATGATAATTTTAAAAACAAAACTAAAACTTTCAAAATAAATTGTCAAAGAAATGTCACAATTCTTCAAAATGTAGATCAGTTATTTGTAGGAATTGAATCCAGGACCTTTGGATCATGTAGACATAGAGTGTCCTTACACAGTGAGCTATTGAACTTGTTACTCATCAGAAGCCAAATGGATTCATTACAAAAAGGCCAGAGGCTTGTTTCAATCGTGCTCCAAACTGCTCCATAAACAACCCAGACAAGCAACAGCACAACAAACAACAATATAAAAACTAAAATAAATTCAACTGCATATCTTGATACATTTTGTTTGTATCGTTGTTTGTTGCTAGTTAAAAGAGGAGGAAAACTGATTAGGAGCAGGCAGCATGCTAGGTCACTGTGTTTAAACACTTTGTACATGATCCAAAGGTTGTGGGTTCAAGTCCTCCTGTTTTTTACTCTGAAGCATGTTTTGAACACTTAACATCCAGAAACTACACTTAAAAGCACTAAAAGAAACATGTGTAAATGTGTGGAGGTGCCGTAGGGCAGCGGATAGTTGGTGGACACCTCTGTGGTCTTTGGCAAATAGAGCCACACGGCGACCAGGGCCAAAGGTTTAATTCCTGTTTCTGCAAGCAAGGCCACAGGTTCAAGTCCAGCCTAGGGAGGCACTGAAGCCAATACTCATCGATGTACTGATGTACAGTGGGGGTGGTGGAGCAGTGTTGCTCCCTGCTGTTTCCAGACAGTAACAGTAAGTAATGGCACACAAAAAAAACACATGAACTCTTATGTAACAAACCATACACTCAGACACACACAAACACACGTGCGCGCCTTTGAACAACGTGGTTGTGACGTCACGTGTATAGTTCATTACGCTGATTGAAAGCTGCAGACTGGGATCACTGCAGGTTGATTGATATGGTGTGTGTGTGTGTGTGTGTGTGTGTGTGTGTGTGTGTGTGTGTGTGTGTGTGTGTGTGTGTGTGTGTGTGTGTGTGTGTGTGTGTGTGTGTGTGTGTGTGTGTGTGTGTGTGTGTGTGTGTGTGTGTGTGTGTGTGTGTGTCTCACCCAGAGCCTTCCAGCGATCTCACCCCCCACCCCCCAAAAAAAACAACATAGATTCAATGTTGGCATTTCAATCATTAAATTCAACCACAATACAATGTTGATTCAATGACATCTTTTCAACATTTAAGGTTGATCCACCATCAATCTTCAACCTTAACCAAAAATCGTCATTTTTCCAGGAGGAGCGAGATCCCAAACCGACCCCGACGCTTCAACGTTGATCTAACAACTTTTGCTATCTGGGTAGCAGTCGTTTAATTGGTTATACACTGATAGATGATTCTCCAGTTACATTTATGCATCATTTAAAAGACCGGGAAAGCCTATATGTTGTTATGCCTTTAAAACCGGCAAAGCATCTGTGTCATTTAACTCATTTTAGATGTTGCTATGTATGTACATAGCACTTAGGTTAGGATTTAGAGGCGTTTTAAAATTCGGGCATTAAGAGGTTAATAACTAAATATGCCCAAGGGATATCACAGGGAACCCTCTTGAATTCTTAAGAGGTGACCCCAAGCTACAAGAATCGGTTGAGAAAAAAAAATAACGTTTACAGACAAAACCATGTTCAGCCAAAAATCCCCCTTTGGCTCCCAGACTATAGCACTTTAGTCACTGGTTTCTGTAACATTATGGAAACATTAAAGGGACTACACCATGAATTTTTACTTTTTCTTATTTTTTGTGTGTTTTTGGTCTCCCCTACCTCTCTTCTATCCTCAAAAATACCCCAGTTTGAACACTCAGGCTTTCACAGCAAATCTGGGGTTTTCTGTAAATTGGTCTCAAAACAGGCCAAACTGATTTGGTCCCTGACGTGACGTCACGTCAGGGAACAATTCCTCCCGTTTTTCAGTTCCAGTTCAGTTTATTTTATAAAAGGGTTGTTGAATGGCATAATTGCTGTTATACATAAGGGGCGGCAGTGGCTCAGGGGTAGAGTGGCCGGGTAGTGTGAACTGGAAAACCGCAAGGTTCCCAGTTCGATCCCGGGCTGGGGCGCTCCCCTAGAGTTAGTGTCGAAGTGTCCTTGAGCAAGACGCTGAACCCCTAATTGCTCCCGATGAGCAGGTTGGTGCCTTGCATGGTTTCCTCCGCCATCGGTGTATGAATGTGTGTGTGAATGGGTTAATGGCACAATCAATGTAAAGCGCTTTGGATAAAAGCGCTATATAAACTTACCATTTACCATTATACATAGCATAATTCATATGTATAACTGCAATTATGTATAATAAAACAAAAAAGGCTGCTGACCCAAAATCATCATCATCTTCATCATCATCATCATCATGATCTTCAGCATCATCATCATCATCTTCATCATCATAAATTGTGTAATATATCTCTTTGACATATTGTTTATATGAATATATACTATTCCTCTTCACCCTGCACTTCAGATCCAGCAGCTTGAGACAGATGTAATCTTTCACTAACGTGGAGCAGCATTTGCGTGTGTCAGATGGTTGAGTATCGTCTGAGGTGAAGTTCCCTGCATCTTCCGCCAGCGGTTCATCCTGGACTTGAGGTGACGGAGGTGGGATGGCGATGTTTGAAGCTCTTGTCCTCCTCGATGTGACAAAGAGATGCTTCTTCATCCTCGTGGGAAAACTGACGTTTCGGTTGAAAAGAGGAACCTCCATTGCCGGGATCTCCTCCAAGGTCGGGGGATGGCGTTCATTGGTGGCCATTGAAGTAGGTAAACTGATATGTAATGCTTTAGGTTGTGGGAACCAACTCTTCCTGAATTCTCTTTGCTTATCTCTCTGGGTCGCTGATGGAACTCCACTGAACCAAGGCGTGTCGAGCCTTTTTATAACGTTGGCTACGGCCCTAATGTCACTACAGTGATGTCAGACATCTCCATATATGGAGTGAACCACTCTGTTACACTCACCCCCCTTTGACCTCCTTCCACGGGGAAACCTGATCTTCATCTTCTGGCATTCTGTGTTCCGAGTTCAGCTCCTTTTAACCAATGAATGAGAAGCTTCTACTTTTAGTTTTATGGTGGGGTGCAGTCAGTTATGAAGTCATTGATGTGACGTCAGGCATGGCCCATATTTGGGCATAATTCGGTCACAGGCACGGGGATGGGCACGTTAGCTCTGTTCCCTCTGCCATCTTGCGAATCTCAACACCGCGGTCCACGCTTCTTCTGTCATATAACTCCACAGTTTGAATTCAAAAATAAAGACAAGACTGCTCTATATGATATGCTCTATATGAGGTTCCAAGGGATGTGGTAAAAGTAATAAATAGCCGGGAGCTGCAAGACCACGTCCATTCTCTTGCAGGAATCACGTGACCCCTCATGCATTTTTCAAAGCAAAATTTTGGGGGGAATTTGGATACAGAAAGAAATCTTGGAATGGGTGTACTGAAGCACTACAGTACCACTGACAGCTCATTGAAGCTGGACATGTTTCCACCAGTTTATCACAGTTGACATTCACGAAGCGAGTAACTAACTAACCCTACCAAAAGTAGTGAAGGAGTGTGAAAGCCTGCTCTCTTTCAAAACTGCCCTAAAAGAACACCTTCAGGAGGCTGCAATTCAAAACTGGCCCCCGTAAAAGTCATAACCTAGCCCCCCCCCCATTTTTTTGTTCTTTACTTTTAAACTATTTATATGACGTTCTGCTTAGTAGTGTTTATGTCTGTCATATAATGTATCCATGAATTGAGTACGTGAGGACCCCATTTGAAACAAGCCATTGAGGCTTCTCTGGGCTTTTTCAATCCTATTTAGTTGACCTTGTATTGTGAACTGTACTTCCATAAAGTTACGTGTTTAAGCAATTACAATCATCCTTCCATAAATGTATATATGTATTGCTTCTCCCTCTTTAACAGAAGGATGATTGTTCAAGCTGTAGTTATATCTGTATTGCAGGTGAAAGTGCTTTATAAGCCAGAGAGAAGTTAGTTGGAATGAGTATATCTGAGGCTTGATTTAGGTTTACAGACAAAACCATGTTCAGCCAAAAATCCCCCTTTGGCTCCCAGACTATAGCACTTTAGTCACTGGTTTCTGTAACATTATGGAAACATTAAAGGGACTACACCATGAATTTTTACTTTTTCTTATTTTTTGTGTGTTTTTGGTCTCCCCTACCTCTCTTCTATCCTCAAAAATACCCCAGTTTGAACACTCAGGCTTTCACAGCAAATCTGGGGTTTTCTGTAAATTGGTCTCAAAACAGGCCAAACTGATTTGGTCCATGACGTGACGTCACGTCAGGGAACAATTCCTCCCGTTTTTCAGTTCCAGTTCAGTTTATTTTATAAAAGGGGTGTTGCATGGCATAATTGCCGTTATACATAGCATAATTGATATGTATAACAGCAATTATGTATAATAAAACAACCCAAAAATCATCATCATCATCATCATCATGAGCATCATCATCATCTTCATCATCATAAATTGTGTAATATATCTCTTTGACATATTGTTTATATGAATATATACTATTCCTCTTCACCCTGCACTTCAGATCCAGCAGCTTGAGACAGATGTAATCTTTCACTAACGTGGAGCAGCATTTGCGTGTGTCAGATGGTTGAGTATCGTCTGAGGTGAAGTTCCCTGCATCTTCCGCCAGCGGTTCATCCTGGACTTGAGGTGACGGAGGTGGGATGGCGATGTTTGAAGCTCTTGTCCTCCTCGATGTGACAAAGAGATGCTTCATCATCCTCGTGGGAAAACTGACGTTTCGGTTGAAAAGAGGAACCTCCATTGCCGGGATCTCCTCCAAGGTCGGGGGATGGCGTTCATTGGTGGCCATTGAAGTAGGTAAACTGATATGTAATGCTTTAGGTTGTGGGAACCAACTCTTTCTGAATTCTCTTTGCTTATCTCTCTGGGTCGCTGATGGAACTCCACTGAACCAAGGCGTGTCGAGCCTTTTTATAACGTTGGCTACGGCCCTAATGTCACTACAGTGATGTCAGACATCTCCATATATGGAGTGAACCACTCTGTTACACTCACCCCCCATTGACCTCCTTCCACGGGGAAACCTGATCTTCATCTTCTGGCATTCTGTGTTCCGAGTTCAGCTCCTTTTAACCAATGAATGAGAAGCTTCTACTTTTAGTTTTATGGTGGGGTGCAGTCAGTTATGAAGTCATTGATGTGACGTCAGGCATGGCCCATATTTGGGCATAATTCGGTCACAGGCACGGGGATGGGCACGTTAGCTCTGTTCCCTCTGCCATCTTGCGAATCTCAACACCGCGGTCCACGCTTCTTCTGTCATATAACTCCACAGTTTGAATTCAAAAATAAAGACAAGACTGCTCTATATGATATGCTCTATATGAGGTTCCAAGGGATGTGGTAAAAGTAATAAATAGCCGGGAGCTGCAAGACCACGTCCATTCTCTTGCAGGAATCACGTGACCCCTCATGCATTTTTCAAAGCAAAATTTTGGGGGGAATTTGGATACAGAAAGAAATCTTGGAATGGGTGTACTGAAGCACTACAGTACCACTGACAGCTCATTGAAGCTGGACATGTTTCCACCAGTTTATCACAGTTGACATTCACGAAGCGAGTAACTAACTAACCCTACCAAAAGTAGTGAAGGAGTGTGAAAGCCTGCTCTCTTTCAAAACTGCCCTAAAAGAACACCTTCAGGAGGCTGCAATTCAAAACTGGCCCCCGTAAAAGTCATAACCTAGCCCCCCCCCATTTTTTTGTTCTTTACTTTTAAACTATTTATATGACGTTCTGCTTAGTAGTGTTTATGTCTGTCATATAATGTATCCATGAATTGAGTACGTGAGGACCCCATTTGAAACAAGCCATTGAGGCTTCTCTGGGCTTTTTCAATCCTATTTAGTTGACCTTGTATTGTGAACTGTACTTCCATAAAGTTACGTGTTTAAGCAATTACAATCATCCTTCCATAAATGTATATATGTATTGCTTCTCCCTCTTTAACAGAAGGATGATTGTTCAAGCTGTAGTTATATCTGTATTGCAGGTGAAAGTGCTTTATAAGCCAGAGAGAAGTTAGTTGGAATGAGTATATCTGAGGCTTGATTTAGGTTTACAGACAAAACCATGTTCAGCCAAAAATCCCCCTTTGGCTCCCAGACTATAGCACTTTAGTCACTGGTTTCTGTAACATTATGGAAACATTAAAGGGACTACACCATGAATTTTTACTTTTTCTTATTTTTTGTGTGTTTTTGGTCTCCCCTACCTCTCTTCTATCCTCAAAAATACCCCAGTTTGAACACTCAGGCTTTCACAGCAAATCTGGGGTTTTCTGTAAATTGGTCTCAAAACAGGCCAAACTGATTTGGTCCATGACGTGACGTCACGTCAGGGAACAATTCCTCCCGTTTTTCAGTTCCAGTTCAGTTTATTTTATAAAAGGGGTGTTGCATGGCATAATTGCCGTTATACATAGCATAATTGATATGTATAACAGCAATTATGTATAATAAAACAACCCAAAAATCATCATCATCATCATCATCATGAGCATCATCATCATCTTCATCATCATAAATTGTGTAATATATCTCTTTGACATATTGTTTATATGAATATATACTATTCCTCTTCACCCTGCACTTCAGATCCAGCAGCTTGAGACAGATGTAATCTTTCACTAACGTGGAGCAGCATTTGCGTGTGTCAGATGGTTGAGTATCGTCTGAGGTGAAGTTCCCTGCATCTTCCGCCAGCGGTTCATCCTGGACTTGAGGTGACGGAGGTGGGATGGCGATGTTTGAAGCTCTTGTCCTCCTCGATGTGACAAAGAGATGCTTCTTCATCCTCGTGGGAAAACTGACGTTTCGGTTGAAAAGAGGAACCTCCATTGCCGGGATCTCCTCCAAGGTCGGGGGATGGCGTTCATTGGTGGCCATTGAAGTAGGTAAACTGATATGTAATGCTTTAGGTTGTGGGAACCAACTCTTTCTGAATTCTCTTTGCTTATCTCTCTGGGTCGCTGATGGAACTCCACTGAACCAAGGCGTGTCGAGCCTTTTTATAACGTTGGCTACGGCCCTAATGTCACTACAGTGATGTCAGACATCTCCATATATGGAGTGAACCACTCTGTTACACTCACCCCCCTTTGACCTCCTTCCACGGGGAAACCTGATCTTCATCTTCTGGCATTCTGTGTTCCGAGTTCAGCTCCTTTTAACCAATGAATGAGAAGCTTCTACTTTTAGTTTTATGGTGGGGTGCAGTCAGTTATGAAGTCATTGATGTGACGTCAGGCATGGCCCATATTTGGGCATAATTCGGTCACAGGCACGGGGATGGGCACGTTAGCTCTGTTCCCTCTGCCATCTTGCGAATCTCAACACCGCGGTCCACGCTTCTTCTGTCATATAACTCCACAGTTTGAATTCAAAAATAAAGACAAGACTGCTCTATATGATATGCTCTATATGAGGTTCCAAGGGATGTGGTAAAAGTAATAAATAGCCGGGAGCTGCAAGACCACGTCCATTCTCTTGCAGGAATCACGTGACCCCTCATGCATTTTTCAAAGCAAAATTTTGGGGGGAATTTGGATACAGAAAGAAATCTTGGAATGGGTGTACTGAAGCACTACAGTACCACTGACAGCTCATTGAAGCTGGACATGTTTCCACCAGTTTATCACAGTTGACATTCACGAAGCGAGTAACTAACTAACCCTACCAAAAGTAGTGAAGGAGTGTGAAAGCCTGCTCTCTTTCAAAACTGCCCTAAAAGAACACCTTCAGGAGGCTGCAATTCAAAACTGGCCCCCGTAAAAGTCATAACCTAGCCCCCCCCCATTTTTTTGTTCTTTACTTTTAAACTATTTATATGACGTTCTGCTTAGTAGTGTTTATGTCTGTCATATAATGTATCCATGAATTGAGTACGTGAGGACCCCATTTGAAACAAGCCATTGAGGCTTCTCTGGGCTTTTTCAATCCTATTTAGTTGACCTTGTATTGTGAACTGTACTTCCATAAAGTTACGTGTTTAAGCAATTACAATCATCCTTCCATAAATGTATATATGTATTGCTTCTCCCTCTTTAACAGAAGGATGATTGTTCAAGCTGTAGTTATATCTGTATTGCAGGTGAAAGTGCTTTATAAGCCAGAGAGAAGTTAGTTGGAATGAGTATATCTGAGGCTTGATTTAGGTTTACAGACAAAACCATGTTCAGCCAAAAATCCCCCTTTGGCTCCCAGACTATAGCACTTTAGTCACTGGTTTCTGTAACATTATGGAAACATTAAAGGGACTACACCATGAATTTTTACTTTTTCTTATTTTTTGTGTGTTTTTGGTCTCCCCTACCTCTCTTCTATCCTCAAAAATACCCCAGTTTGAACACTCAGGCTTTCACAGCAAATCTGGGGTTTTCTGTAAATTGGTCTCAAAACAGGCCAAACTGATTTGGTCCATGACGTGACGTCACGTCAGGGAACAATTCCTCCCGTTTTTCAGTTCCAGTTCAGTTTATTTTATAAAAGGGGTGTTGCATGGCATAATTGCCGTTATACATAGCATAATTGATATGTATAACAGCAATTATGTATAATAAAACAACCCAAAAATCATCATCATCATCATCATCATGAGCATCATCATCATCTTCATCATCATAAATTGTGTAATATATCTCTTTGACATATTGTTTATATGAATATATACTATTCCTCTTCACCCTGCACTTCAGATCCAGCAGCTTGAGACAGATGTAATCTTTCACTAACGTGGAGCAGCATTTGCGTGTGTCAGATGGTTGAGTATCGTCTGAGGTGAAGTTCCCTGCATCTTCCGCCAGCGGTTCATCCTGGACTTGAGGTGACGGAGGTGGGATGGCGATGTTTGAAGCTCTTGTCCTCCTCGATGTGACAAAGAGATGCTTCTTCATCCTCGTGGGAAAACTGACGTTTCGGTTGAAAAGAGGAACCTCCATTGCCGGGATCTCCTCCAAGGTCGGGGGATGGCGTTCATTGGTGGCCATTGAAGTAGGTAAACTGATATGTAATGCTTTAGGTTGTGGGAACCAACTCTTTCTGAATTCTCTTTGCTTATCTCTCTGGGTCGCTGATGGAACTCCACTGAACCAAGGCGTGTCGAGCCTTTTTATAACGTTGGCTACGGCCCTAATGTCACTACAGTGATGTCAGACATCTCCATATATGGAGTGAACCACTCTGTTACACTCACCCCCCTTTGACCTCCTTCCACGGGGAAACCTGATCTTCATCTTCTGGCATTCTGTGTTCCGAGTTCAGCTCCTTTTAACCAATGAATGAGAAGCTTCTACTTTTAGTTTTATGGTGGGGTGCAGTCAGTTATGAAGTCATTGATGTGACGTCAGGCATGGCCCATATTTGGGCATAATTCGGTCACAGGCACGGGGATGGGCACGTTAGCTCTGTTCCCTCTGCCATCTTGCGAATCTCAACACCGCGGTCCACGCTTCTTCTGTCATATAACTCCACAGTTTGAATTCAAAAATAAAGACAAGACTGCTCTATATGATATGCTCTATATGAGGTTCCAAGGGATGTGGTAAAAGTAATAAATAGCCGGGAGCTGCAAGACCACGTCCATTCTCTTGCAGGAATCACGTGACCCCTCATGCATTTTTCAAAGCAAAATTTTGGGGGGAATTTGGATACAGAAAGAAATCTTGGAATGGGTGTACTGAAGCACTACAGTACCACTGACAGCTCATTGAAGCTGGACATGTTTCCACCAGTTTATCACAGTTGACATTCACGAAGCGAGTAACTAACTAACCCTACCAAAAGTAGTGAAGGAGTGTGAAAGCCTGCTCTCTTTCAAAACTGCCCTAAAAGAACACCTTCAGGAGGCTGCAATTCAAAACTGGCCCCCGTAAAAGTCATAACCTAGCCCCCCCCCATTTTTTTGTTCTTTACTTTTAAACTATTTATATGACGTTCTGCTTAGTAGTGTTTATGTCTGTCATATAATGTATCCATGAATTGAGTACGTGAGGACCCCATTTGAAACAAGCCATTGAGGCTTCTCTGGGCTTTTTCAATCCTATTTAGTTGACCTTGTATTGTGAACTGTACTTCCATAAAGTTACGTGTTTAAGCAATTACAATCATCCTTCCATAAATGTATATATGTATTGCTTCTCCCTCTTTAACAGAAGGATGATTGTTCAAGCTGTAGTTATATCTGTATTGCAGGTGAAAGTGCTTTATAAGCCAGAGAGAAGTTAGTTGGAATGAGTATATCTGAGGCTTGATTTAGGCTCAAACCTTTTGAAAAACGTTTGAGGGACATAAACAATATGATATCAAACTAGAAAATGTGCTCCTCGGAGCACAAGTCTCCGCCAGCAGACCCGTGCTATTGTCTTGGTAGAACGGGTCGTCTTGGTAGAATGCACGTGGTTTTTGGTGTTCTGCAGGGGCGACTGAATATGTAGTGTCTGCATCTAAAAAATGTTCTTCTTGAAGCAATGTGTCATATGGGAGTCCTCGTAATTGACTGGTTTGTTCAAATGCTTGTCTGTCTTCTTCATCTTCATTGTCTTGAACAGTTTCAGCAGTTGATTGGTGTGTTTGATCTATGTCAGTTTTCTCTAGTGCTACATAATGTATTTGATCAAGGTGGCCAATTGTTATAGTATTAAGACTTCGGCCTTGTTGTGGGATCAATTCAGCTCTATCAGACCCAGGATCAGCACCCTGGAAGCAAAAAAAAGAAAATGGTGATGTTAAAAATGTGGGTTTTTTCTTCTACACCAGGGGTTTTCAAACTTCTTCATGTCAAGGACCCCCAAAATGATAAGTATGCGTCCACGGACCCCCCCATCTGAGATTATTTTGTGCCAGGGAGAACATTTATACAAAATTATTCAGATTTATTTTCAAAAATAGCAGATGTACAAGCTGTGAGCTTGAATATCTGCTATTTTTTAATCGCCAAAGTATAAAATATTGTTAAAGTGGTTAAAGATGATTGTGTGACGCTATATAGTAGCTAATACTAATAAACAAATAATAAACTGAATAAACAAAGTTATGGCTGTTGGCTGAAAAGCTGATGGTCTGGATCCTAATGTCAGCAACACTTCATCATCATCATCATCATCATCATCTTCATCTTCATCATCTTCATCAGCATCATCATCATCTTCATCATCATAAATTGTGTAATATATCTCTTTGACATATTGTTTATATGAATATATACTATTCCTCTTCACCCTGCACTTCAGATCCAGCAGCTTGAGACAGATGTAATCTTTCACTAACGTGGAGCAGCATTTGCGTGTGTCAGATGGTTGAGTATCGTCTGAGGTGAAGTTCCCTGCATCTTCCGCCAGCGGTTCATCCTGGACTTGAGGTGACGGAGGTGGGATGGCGATGTTTGAAGCTCTTGTCCTCCTCGATGTGACAAAGAGATGCTTCTTCATCCTCGTGGGAAAACTGACGTTTCGGTTGAAAAGAGGAACCTCCATTGCCGGGATCTCCTCCAAGGTCGGGGGATGGCGTTCATTGGTGGCCATTGAAGTAGGTAAACTGATATGTAATGCTTTAGGTTGTGGGAACCAACTCTTCCTGAATTCTCTTTGCTTATCTCTCTGGGTCGCTGATGGAACTCCACTGAACCAAGGCGTGTCGAGCCTTTTTATAACGTTGGCTACGGCCCTAATGTCACTACAGTGATGTCAGGCATCTCCATATATGGAGTGAACCACTCTGTTACACTCACCCCCCTTTGACCCCCTTCCACGGGGAAACCTGATCTTCATCTTCTGGCATTCTGTGTTCCGAGTTCAGCTCCTTTTAACCAATGAATGAGAAGCTTCTACTTTTAGTTTTATGGTGGGGTGCAGTCAGTTATGAAGTCATTTCTGTGACGTCAGGCATGGCCCATATTTGGGCATAATTCGGTCACAGGCACGGGGATGGGCACGTTAGCTCTGTTCCCTCTGCCATCTTGCGAATCTCAACACCGCGGTCCACGCTTCTTCTGTCATATAACTCCACAGTTTGAATTCAAAAATAAAGACAAGACTGCTCTATATGATATGCTCTATATGAGGTTCCAAGGGATGTGGTAAAAGTAATAAATAGCCGGGAGCTGCAAGACCACGTCCATTCTCTTGCAGGAATCACGTGACCCCTCATGCATTTTTCAAAGCAAAATGTGGTTTGGGGGGAATTTGGATACAGAAAGAAATCTTGGAATGGGTGTACTGAAGCACTACAGTACCACTGACAGCTCATTGAAGCTGGACATGTTTCCACCAGTTTATCATAGTTGACATTCACGAAGCGAGTAACTAACTAACCTACCAAAAGTAGTGAAGGAGTGTGAAAGCCTGCTCTCTTTCAAAACTGCCCTAAAAGAACACCTTCAGGAGGCTGCAATTCAAAACTGGCCCCCGTAAAAGTCATAACCTCGCCCCCCCCCCCCCATTTTTTTGTTTTTCTTTACTTTTAAACTATTTATATGACGTTCTGCATAGTAGTGTTTATGTCTGTCATATAATGTATCCATGAATTGAGCACGTGAGGACCCCATTTGAAACAAGCCATTGAGGCTTCTCTGGGCTTTTTCAATCCTATTTAGTTGACCTTGTATTGTGAACTGTACTTCCATAAAGTTACGTGTTTAAGCAATTACAATCATCCTTCCATAAATGTATATATGTATTGCTTCTCCCTCTTTAACAGAAGGATGATTGTTCAAGCTGTAGTTATATCTGTGTTTGACTATGGAGATGTTCTGTACATGAATACCTCATTATCCATACTAAAACCTCTCGAGGCAGCTACCATAGTGGCGACCAGGATTACTACATGTTTTTGTGAGGGTATTAGCTACCCTAGGAGACACGGGGAGAACATGCAAACTCCACACAGAGAGGCCCTTTCGCTTTCATATGGTATATTCTATGTGGTAGAATATCCCTTACTTGTGAGGAAGAAATGATATGGCTGCTTATATCTAACCTTTATATTATACCATCACTTAATACTTCTACAATACATTATATTTGACAGCTTGTAAGAGCCCAAATGTCTCCACTAGGCCTAATAGCTATTGTTTTTTGTACAGACCATCTTGTTATGGTTCAGTTTTGTAACTAGCAACAAACAACGATACAAACAAAATGTATCAAGATATGCAGTTGAACAGTATAACAGTATAACTATGATCTCTGCCCTGTGCTCGAGGCAGAACTGCCACACCACTGACATGAGTGTTAATGTACTTCTGACCATGATATCATGTACATAAAGCATAATCACCACCACCTAGAATATTGTCTCGACTCCTATGTGCCTCGTCGATTGCTGATTGATCCAGAATTCCACAACACTTAACATACCCAAGTGTCCTTTTATTAAAATGAATAATGAAAGTAATATATACTGATTATGCAATCAACATTATGCCTTGATTACCTGTAAAGGCTTTTAACTTTTTATTTTAGCTCATAGCCATTGTAGCTAGCTACTTTGCCAAATGATCGTAATTGGGTGATCCTGAACTAAGTGTCAGTCTGCTAAAGAAATGGATTGCTTGACTACAGAGTTGACGTTTATTAATCTGCAAAATAAAAACACAAATTTGGAAATCATGTGTAACAAAAAAAAACAAGCATGCAAAAAACTAAGCCAGCTGTACCAAAGCTAAACTGGCAGGTCGGCTGACTACAAAATATTCATGGTTTCGGTCTAATAATGTACAGGTATTGAACAGGTAGAGTGGAGTGTGTTGAGCCACACTCGCGATTGAAGATAAAATCAATGAAAACCAACAAGACTAGTAGACATGATGGAAAGGTGGCGATGATTGTCAGCAGCTTATGCCCGATTTACACTTGGTTTTGTACTGTCAGACCACGAAAAAAGCTGATCTACAAGCTGACAATGTCGCATCGTCAGATTGTAGAGCTATTTTCTACTATAAACCGGGCGTCAGTTCCAAAGAGGAACGCTAGATACTGTAGCGGGTACAGATTTCGGAATAGCTCTTGTAACCCTTGTGGAAATGCTGAAAGCTTATCAGAGATCTGCACTGAATCATACTAGGTCACACTTGGACACTTGCTGTAAGGCTCAAGTTCCTTAGTATGACATATCAATTGACACATTCTTGCTGTATTGATACCATTCTAAACAATGTACACAGTAACCATTTTGTGCAATCGGGCAATTACTGAGCAGAAGGTGTATTTTACCCGTTAAGACCTGGAACGCATCTGTGTCACATTAGATTTCTTTGGCTATAAAAAATAACAAAAAATCAAAAATAACTTAGGATTTAGAAAACATTTTTAATTATCGCCTCAGGTCTTAATGGGTTAAAATACAATAACTGGTACTGTGTATGTGTGTGTGTGTGTGTAATAATATACATTATTGGCGCCGTCTGCTGGAAACCTTGCATGTCCAAAACTTTCACTTTCCAAATGGGGAAAAGAATCTGTGTTCCCATAGACCCAATGTTACCATAGAACCAAAGTTATTTAGTCACAAGCTCTTGATAATACCTTTCATTAGTTTAATATTTATAAAACACTACTACACACTACTTCCAATTTCACTTAAATCTTAAAAAAGAAAACACGTCAGTACAAACTCTCAACGCGCTGCATTGCGACACGTTGCGAGTTTGTAGATCTGCAATTTCTGTGTGACATTGTAGTATGATGGACTAGGGCATTAACAAAAAAATTTAAGTTGAAATATTGAGAGACGAGGTTTCCGCCCACTTTCTGACAGCGACGATATACAGTATATATGTTACAGGGTGAATGGAGAACCAGGGTGATTGAAGAAGGCTCGCTCGTTTTTACCCACCCAGCAATTCTGTAGAAGAAACACTAGAGGGAGCCACAAGCCAGGCTTGTGCACAAGCACATATGGCCGCGACCACCCACACACACAGTCACACACACACACACATGCGCGCGCACGCACACGCGCTCATGCTTTCAATGGACTGTTAAGATACTTTTATTGTGTTCTGCTGGCTTTTGTTTTAGTTTCTCCCTGACACACACACACACACACACACACACACACACACACACACACACACACACACAGTGATCCATGAAAAGAACTATTCTGTCCCTATCGGTTTACAAATCAAACGGCGCTGAGTCGACTAGTGGAGCGTCGGCCGGTCACCGCGGGCACTCGCGCCTGGAGGCGCGAGGGCGCGCTTCCTCGGCCTCAAGCTCCACTAAGTCGGCGCGCCGTGCGTGTGAACGCGTGTTCAGCGTTCCCCTCATAGATATTATGGTTCCTGGTTGCTATGTGGGGGGGAACAACAAAAGACAGGTCTCCGTCGGCGCATCAAAGCCCCGCCTCTCCGCGCTCTCCTTCTCCTCCTCCTCCTCGGAGGAGAAGGAGAGAAGGAGAGGACGGGACGGTTTAAAACGCGAGGAGGAGGAGGAGGAGGCTCCTCTTCCTCGCGAGCCTCGCGTAATAACCCCCCGCATCGCAGCGCCGTCCTCCTCCTCCTCCTCGCGAGCCTCGCTAATAAACCCTGTCTCGAAAAGCCCCGCCTCGCCCCGAAGGAGCCCCGTGCCTAAAAACGAGCGCTCTGTCTTCAATCACCCTGGATCTCCATTCACCCTGTGACATATATATACATAATAATACACACACACCTACATACACGTAACAAATCCTTTCTTTAAGATAACATTCACGACCGCTCCTCGCTCGGCCACCAAAACTCAGTTCGTTCAATTATCAACAAAAACACGAAAAAGAAAAAAACCTGAGAATGCCTATTCGTCTCCTTGCCGCCTCCTTCCATCTCTAAAGGCCAAAAGTATGTATGCTTGGAGCGACAAGTTTCGCATGACGCAACGCACGACATTCAGAGTTTTGAGCATACATGCTGTCTGCGACTCGCCGTCGCGACAGCGTCGTCGTCGCAAAGCGTAAACAAGGAAGTGGACGCAGTCTCGTGCATCTTCCTAAACAATCGCAGCACGCAGACATTTTATGAAGCGTCCGCAACCTTTACATTTTCCCCCCAGAAATACACGACACCGCCACAGGCGGAGCTCCTCCTACCGCGACACTTTCGGTGTCGTTTTTTGACGTCACTTCCGTCGACACTTTGTCGCTCAAAGCATACTGTAAATTGACCTTAACACACACACACACACACACACACACGCACACAGCACTGCGTATTAGCTCTCCTTCACATTATAAGCAGTGAGCATCTATTGGCTCCTATTTAAGACACACCCAGGGGCGTGGCCCTGCATCAGTCTGCCAGTGGAGGCGTGCAAACAGGAGGGACTTTAGAGGCTGTGGTGTGCCAGTGTGGTGGACAGTAACAAAGTACATGTTTTTCTTTGTTGAGAATCTGTACTTTACTTGAGTATTTGTATTCGTTTTGGGATACTTATGACTTTCACTCCAAGACAAATATTGTACTTTTGACTCCACTACATTTCAAGGAAGTGAAAAAGAACAGAGCAGATCTACAAGAGTTGTAGATCTGCTAGTTTCACTATTTTTTATGTTTGTTTTTTTCCCCCACCCTGGAAAATCTGGAAAATGTCTACATTTTAATACAGCAACACATTGACATTAAAAAGAAAATGTACCTTGTAATTTGTACTTTCGAGTACCTTATTTTTTTTTAAAACATAAGTACTCAAGTACACATGATGTGACACAGCAACTTTCACTAGTAGTGGAGTAATATTTGACCAGGAGTATTTATTACTTTGACTCAAGTACAGTATACACTCTGGTTGTGTGTACTCTATCCACCACCACTACTGTGCACGCTAGCTAGCTGACTAGGACCCCCAGCCCCACTGCGGCCGGGCTCTGCAGGGAGGCAGCGCATCACTGCTGCTTGGCTTTGGCTGATGATGATGATGATGATATGTCCTCCTGGGGCTTGGCTGGCTGTGGGACGGGGCCGGGGCCCGGGGCCAGCCACAGGGACATCAGCATGATGAGGTGACAGACGTGAAGCGCCGCCGAGCTGTAGTTGGTGGACGGGTAGGTGTTCCACGACAGCTCTATCAGACCCAGGATCAGCACCCTGGAAGCAAAAAAAAGAAAATGGTGATGTTAAAAATGTGGGTTTTTTCACCAGGGGTTCTCAAACTTCTTCATGTCAAGGACCCCCAAAATGATAAGTATGCGTCCACGGACCCCCCCATCTGAGATTATTTTGTGCCAGGGAGAACATTTATACAAAATTATTCAGATTTATTTTCAAAAATAGCAGATGTACAAGCTGTGAGCTTGAATATCTGCTATTTTTTAATCGCCAAAGTATAAAATATTGTGGTTAAAGATGATTGTGTGATGCTATATACTAGCTAATTTGGCTGACCAGACCCCACTTTGAGAACCAATGTTTTACACTGACCATTTTGTTCGTTTCAGGTTTTTCTCCCTTTAACCGCTTAAAGGCGCATGGAACCCTAGGATTTCCTCTCCCAATTTCATAGTTTGTTTTTTTCCTGTAGGCTACAGGTTAAAAACTATAGAGGGGTAAAAACATGGCAGGCTAGTAAGAACATATGTCACAGGTAAATTGGCATTCCAGGGAAATTGGAAGGGGAGCGCTTGTTTTTAGGCGCGGGGCGGGGCTGCGAGGCGGGGCTTTGATGCGAGGACGACGACGACAACATGAATATACATACATACCGGCCTCAGTGGCGCACTTCGATAATCATTGGACTCCCCATCCACTACCACTGGGAGTCTGGGTTTGACTCCCGCTTGGGACATTACTTTTTCAAACAACCGCGGACTACTTTTTTTCGCCGACTCAGCAGACCTTGAGGCCGAGGAGTCGCGCCCGAGCGCCTCCAGGCGTGAGTGCCCGCGACGACCGGCCGATGGTCTGCTAGTCGACTAAGCACCGTCCGAGTTATGTACCGATAGGCACAGAATCGTAAATGATGTTGTGGGGACTGCGTTTGCCCCTGTATGGTTTGCCCCAACTGCCACTCACTGCACTAACATAGCCCGCCAGCCCCGCCCCCTCAGGCTCGCCCCCTTGTGCTTCAACTGCATGGAATAAGGCTGTGTGGGTGCGTGCGTGCGTGCGTGTGTGGTGTGGGACTCATGTCTGGCTTGCATTGCCCTCTAGCGTTGGTTCTACAGAATTGCCTGGGGGGGCGGTGAAAACAAGCGCTTCTTTTCCAATTTACCTGGAATGCCAATTTACCTGTAACATATATATAATCAATACAGCCCAGCTCAATGTGCAAGCATAGACAGACAGACCGTCAATACTTAGACAGTGTCACACAGCTAAACCGAACACACCCATTATTAATGCTGTAGTTTTTAAAACAGACTACACAATCAGCCTAGGGTTTCATGACCCTTTAAGGCCCATTTTCAGAATTGTATGCCTATAAAATATGGAGGCCAGGGTTAATAATAATAAATATAATTTACATAGTGCTTTTCTTAATACTCAGTACCTAAACAAAACAAATAAAAACAACTTTGTTAGTAAAATAACTAGTTAAAAGGCTGAGAAAATAACTAGTTAAAAGGCTAGGAAAATAATTAGTTAAAAGGCTAGGAAAATAACTAGTTAAAAGGCAAAAAAATACTAAGCAAAACAAAAATGTAAAAATTAAGAAGAATTAGGTAGGCTCGCATTAGGTAGAATGCGAGTCTGGGTGGGTTTGAGTGTTAAAAAAAAAAAAAGTAAGATATATTTTTCTGCCTTTATTGATAGTTGCAAGTGGAGACGGACAGGAAACAGGGAGAGAGAGAGAGATGGGGAGAAACATAACGGGGACTCGAACCCGCGATGCACTGTCAGGCTACATTAGAGCCTATAGGTGCCCGGACGGCTAGGGAAGCGGTCCGGGCCTTTGAGTGTGGTTTTAAACATACGAAGGGTGGGGGGGGCGGCTTTGAAGGGAACTGGGAGTGAGTTCAAGCAACCAGGTCTAGGAAAACCAGCCCAAAAGAAGCGACTTTGGGCCACATGAGCACTTTTAACATATACGTCAGCTATTTGAAAATAGCAGATCTGCAAGCTTCCAATGCGACGCGTTGTAAGCTTGTAGATCGGCTATTTTCAAATAAAATCTTGCGGGGAAATTATAAATAAGCAGATCTGGCAACCCTGGTGGCAACTGAGAAAGCGGTCACCCTAGATTTGTAAAAAAAAAAAAGTGATTCAGTTCCCCTCCTCACCTGAGCAGGTGAGCTAGCTTCTTGACCCCGCCGCTCCACAGGAGGTAGGGCAGGGTGTGGAAGTACCACACGTAGAACTGGTAGTGCAGCGAGCGGCTGAAGCACATGCCGATGAAGTTAGACGTAAACAGGGTCAGCACGATCTGTGATTCTCTGTTAAGGCCCGACACAAGATTTTGAAGATTGTGGATGTACATATGGTCGCTGTCGGACAGAAAACTCCTATCTCCATAAAAAAACTTTTTTTTTTCTTTTTCGTAAAAGTAACGCCCTACTTCAGGGTTCCCCAATTACTTTTCCCCCCAAGGGCCAAATTATGTCTCGGGTACCAAGCCGAAGGCCAGGGGCATTGTGCCCGCGTGCGAGCGCAATTTTTGTAGTCTTTTATTCGTTTTTTTTTTAGCTAATTTGACACTGTGTTATTTTAGGCCTGGGATTCTTAAATCCTGTGTTGAGGGTCACACAAGGAAAAAAATGCACTCTGTAAACAAAATAAGTCTGCTTGAAAAGTAATACAGATTAACAGCAGCCAGTTGTACATACTGAAAATCAAAATAAGTCCAGAATCAACAATTTACTTACAGATGTGTTTGTTAGTCTGCTTGAACAGTAATACAGATATTATTATTTTTCAAAAAAATAAAAAATAATAATAATAAATGTTATTTTTTTATGACAAGAGTCGCCACGGGCCGGACAGTTGCCTTCTCGCGGGCCGCAAATGGCCCGCGGGCCGCCTATTGGGGAACCCTGCCCTACTTGATCATACTACAGCGTCACACAAAAAGCATCAAAGGTAGCAGATCCGCAAGCTCAAAAACGTGTTTTGAGCTTGCAGATCTGCTACTTTTGAATTTGAATCCTGAAAAGTAACAGTTTTGGACGTATGAGGTTTCCACCCGACAGAGACGATACAGTATATACTGTATATGTATCAGGATCATTTTCATTCCTTCACTTGTTGGTCGGCATCACTTCCTCATACAGTAGGTCAATGCAACTTTGCAACAAAAATTAAGTTAACCCATTAAGACCTGAGGCGATTCTTAATTAAAAAAAAAATTCTTAAGAGTTTTTTGAACTGAACAAGATTTTTCGAAAATAGCAGATCTACAAGCTCATAGCGCGGCACTTGGTGCCGCGCTATGAGCTTGTATATCTGCTATTTTTGAAATAGCCAAAGAAATCTAAAGTGACACAGATGCGTTCCAGGTCTTAATGGGTTTAACAGAAACTATTGCAACAAGAAAACTTTTATCTCCATATTTTTTACTTGTTTATGTTTCTTTGTAAATGAATGCCTTTCTTCGTCATACTACAGTGTCACACAAAAGTAGCGGAGATGGCTTGTAGATCTGATAATTTAGCTTTTTTTTGTGAGTGAAGTGAAAGTGTGAGTGAAGTGAAAGTGGTTAACCCATTCAGTGCCTGACTTATTTCTGGTTGTGTTGTCCCAGTGCCAGAGCCAAAAATTCATTGTAAAAAAAAAAAAAAATTGCTTAGGAGCCGAGATACAGCCTTTTTCAGTAAGAAGTTAAACAAGAAGTGAATGGCGCAGCACATTTTCAAATCATGATATCTTGGGTTCTGAACATCTTTTTCAAAAAATAAAAAAAATGATTTCTTTTTTATGACGTCTTAGACGTCACGTGGCGCTCAGGGCTTAACAATGGCGATTTCTTTATGACGTTTTAGACGTCATGTGGCACTGAATGAGTTAAGTGTGTCTGTGGGTTCGATTTTGTCAAACTGTTATGTCAAACTGTTACTTAGTTGACGATTCAAATTCAAAAACAGCAAAAGTAGCAGATGTACAAGCTCAAAACGTGTCACGAACAGCTTGTGACTAAATAATGACTACATTGGATCCATTATAACACAGGTTTCATCTTGTGAAAAGCAGCAGTTTTGGACATACAACGACTGCAGGAAGAATTTTGAACCAACAGGTGACGTACATTATTTCAGACAACAGTTCTCATGGATTAAAGCAAAATAAAAGCTCACGACTGAAAACATTTGTATGACCAAGTCCTAATGTGCAATTTGTGAAATAGTATGAAAAGGAGCCCCCCACACTAGCGTTGAATCTGATTCCTTAACAATTAACACATATAACATTATGTTGTTTTAGTAATATTGTTCCTGCTGTTCTACATACTGCCAAGTTGAAGAAGTTACAGACTGAGGCTTTAACCGTTGCTTTTATACTGAAGTATAAATTCTACAAAAGTATGGAATATCCGAGACTATTGAAATTGTACGGAAAATGCTTCTGAACATGTTGCTAGTTTGACCACTACAAATCTGAAATGCTTAAAATAATCACCGAAAACAGCCTATCTACAAGACGCATTGAGAGCTTGTAGATCGGCTGTTTTCGCTGCGCAACATGCTTCCATAGAGGACATGCTGGCTTCTATGGGATTCAATTGAGTGAAATAAGTCGTGGCGACTGAGAACTTATAATCCATGAGTTCTGAACATAAGACAATGTATCCTCTTCACAGAACCAGCAGGCTTGGGTTAAAAAAAAAAAGGATATGATCCGCAGTGGTTTTCTCAGCAGGGATTTTCCTCTTGCCTGGCTCCTTGAGAAGCTCCACAACACTGTCTCCAGGTCTGACAACAGAGAGGAAGTCGAGCGTCATTCTTAGAAGTAAACTTCATCGTTGGGATTTCAACTGGATTGGAGCGAGTTCATACACTTTGCGCTCTACCGTTTACATTTTATCCGGAATGATTCAAACGAGTAAATGACATGAACTCTAGTCAACATACAAGGTGATTATTAACATATTAAGTAGAGTGCAGAGAGAAAGTATTGCCTCGAAGAAACTAGGACACTGTAAACAAATAAACTTTACAGTAGCATCCCACTAAACAACACGCTACCTAAATAACATTCTTGGCATTTGAGGTCAAATAACAAGTACCGTATTTTCCGCACTATAAGGCGCACCGTCAGTGTGCCTTATAGTGCGGATGCGCCTTATAATCCGATGCGCCTTATATATGTATCAATATTGGTTCCCTTGGTTTCCGCACTATAAGCCGCACCGTCAGTGCGCCTTATAGTGCGGATGCGCCTTATAATGCGGTGCGCCCTATATATGAAAATAATACATTTATTGAAGGTGCGCCTTATACTCAGATGCGCCTTATAGTGCGGAAAATACGGTAGTTGTAACCAACAATGTATACATAGTACAACTAGTATCTACCAAAAAGGTGAGAAGGGATACAACGAGAGGTGAGAGCTGGCTTGGCAGCCAGAGTAGCTGTTATTTGCACCTTCTCCAAGAAATAACTATTTCTGATAAATATTACTATGAGCAGGCCCATGTCTTCTAATTAAATTAAAATGACCTTGTCCAGAACTCAATGACTCGCGAGCTCAGACTGTGGTAACTGGCAACATTTGAAATGGTCAGACGGTGGTGGCCAGCCAATGCCAAGCCAACGTCCGTGGCGTGTTGGATGGAATAAAAAAAAAAAAACAGTACATCATGGTCTGGGCTCTGCCCTCGACGACCTTGGCACTGCCAGCGTCGGTTGGTCTTACCTCTTCCAGCGGCGGAGGACAAACAGCAGCAGCGTGAGCAGGTGGGCCGCCAGCAGCAGCAGGTGGAAGTACCGACTCAGGAAGAGCCACTCGGGCAGGAAGCGCCAGTTGACCGTCCATTTGAACAAGAACTGACGTCCCAGGTCGAACGCTCGGCTCACGTAGCCAACGGGATTCTCCAACAGGAAGGGCAGGCCCAGCAGCAGCTGTGGAAAGGCGAGGAAGACGGCGAGGTGGCGTTTGGTTATCAGAGAAACTGAATCCCATTCATCTCAGTACGGTATGAAAATAAAAATTTCAGAGACTTGGTTGTTATAGGTAATCTAACATCCCTAAATATCCTTGTCTGGTTAGTTTTTGTCAAAGTTATGTTATCGTTGTGTTGAAAACATTTAAAAAAGTGGATTGATTTGACTGATCCCAAGAGAAAGGATGAAAAATGACAATCCATGACTTACTAGCCTTACTATTGATGTTTAGCCTACACTGACTCCATTGACTCAATTATTCAGGTAAGTTTGGTGACACGACTACGGAGACAATAAACTACAAATGAAGCCATTAAACAAGGTATTTGCTATATTTATTTCGTTATTTATGATATATACGACTGAAACTGTGACGTGTATTGAGAACGGTATGGTCCTTAAGGAATATGTACCTGTATAGCTGCACATAGAGACAGTCTGGGGATTGTCCTTATGAAACCAAACTCAGACAGGAGAAGAAACAGAAGGCCAGGGGCGAAAAGAAGCACATTCATCTTCACAGATACTGCTAAACTGTCAGAGAGAGAGAGGGACAAAGAAGTGTCATTTAACCCATTAAGACCGGGAACGCATCTGTGTCATTTTAGATTTCTTTGGCTATTCAAAAATAGCAGATATACAAGCTCATAGCGCGGCACCGAGTGCCGCGCTATGAGCTTGTAGATCTGCTATTTTTGAAAAATCGTGAAAAATATTTTTTTATATTCTTTTCCCCCGAAAAACTTAGATTTAGAAAATGTTTAGAAGCGGCCTCAGGTCTTAATGGGTTAAACTAGGCCAGTGGACCCCCATAACTCTGAGAGTGTGTAAACGGATTTGTACACTTACTGGATTTGTACGCAAATAGGACAACTGCAATAGGACAACAAAAGGGACTGTACTTGCCTGTAAATCCCGCAGCCGAGGGTCCAGTGTCCGTCCAGGAAGAGATTGATGGCTCCAAAAAGCAGCATCATGGCCACTGGGTCATTGAAGAGCCGCAGCACAAAGATGGAATGGATTCGGTACGACGCACAGCACACAAAGAAGAACACGTAGGGAGGGACCTGGAAACAAACACACATACGGAATACACACACAAAAATAAATGTATAATTATGCTATATACGGTACATATATTTTTTATTCCACCACTGGTGAAAGCCGTGGCTCGAGATATTATGTTTTCAGGTTGTCCATCTGTCCCTCCAAACATCTTGAATATCTCAGTGATATGCCTTGATCAAAATGTCTTAACATTTTACACAAACTAACAGTCCACTTGGACTCAAGGATGAAGGAATTTGAATTTGGTGCTCACAAAATAAGTTTCATACACGTCAATTGAGTGATAACATTTCACCAACCAAGACTTCTACGTATATTACATGAGACTGGATAGACTGGAATCTGCAACTGGTTGGCAGAGGCATACAACCGTGATGCAATATTCCTAGTTTTGGAGATTCACTTTTTCATACTTCTTTGGTTCGCTGTATTGTGTGCCGAGAGAGCTAAACTGTAGTGCACTTATGCATTCTAATAATAATGTTGAATGATAATAAATTGATAAAAACTAACAGACATACCTTTCTGGTGCGGTTGTATATCCTGAAGACCAGCAGCAGAGTGATCAAATAGAAGACGGCAAAAATGTACTGGCCCAGGCGAATGTTCACCCCGTGGCTGGTGACGTAGTACAGAGCTGTGAAGACGTACACAAAGCCAGCCGGGTACCTGAAGGAAAACACAAGGACATGATCATCTGAAAACACTAGGGATGGGACCATAGGAAAATTACATGTCACGATTATTGTGGCAAAAGATCATTGCGATTAGCGATATTACCGCGATATTCAAAATATGCTTAAAACTTAAAATGCCATTTTTGTTAACCACTTGAACCCCCAGCATCCCCATTCTGGGGGGAACATTCACCAAAAGTAGCCGATCTACAAGCTCACTGTGGGATTGTAGATCTGCTAATTTTAGCAAATCGATTTGTGTGGAGTGAAATAAGAGCGTACCAAATGCGCTCTTTACAGATTTTATCAAGTATAGAGGGAACAGAATTTGCAGATCAACAAAAAGCTCATTCATCCTAGTGTACAGAGGACAATTTCACGATAAATTAAAATATCCACGATACGATTATTGTGAGTGTTTTTTAATCACGATAAAGGATAACGATTGTCATCCCAGCCCTAGAAGACACTCCCACTGTTCACACTACATCCTAATGTAGGTTAGATGCTGACTACAGGGCTCAACCACTTTGTGTCACATAGTGATATGATACTCACACCAAAGGGCCTGTGTCTCCTTTCAGCTGGGTGTAGTCATAGGTACCGTTAATAACTCCCTCCACCTCGTCCATATAGGCCTTCCAGTCTATCTCTGTGTCTGCGGGAAGATATTCAAATGATCATGCAAGTGACCTACACAGCCGGTGCTTTGTCAAGCGTCCATACCAGAGGTTCTCAAAGTATAAGTTTCTCAAAGTTCTCAAAGTTTTTCATGTCAAGGACCCCCAAATTGATATATATTTGTCCGCGGACCCCCATCTGAAAATGTTGAGCCAGGGACCCCCAGAAAAGAAAATGTATGTTAAAAAATGCACGATTTTACAAAAATGCTCAAAAATAGCAGATCTACAAGCTCGCAGCGCGGCACTAAGTGACACGCTGTGAGTACACAGAGTTAGGTAATCAACAGACAGCCTTGTAAGACATAATAAATGACATATAGATTCGCATCGTGGGTAGTAACAGCACAGATTTTGAAAGGGATGCTTAAAACATCAAAATGTCAGCGACAAGAGTAAAGGTCCTTACACACCGGCGAATATGCGAATATACGCAAAATTCTGACTCGTTTCCGAATAATTAAAAGACGCTTTTTCGCTTCGCGAAACTGATGTGGACGCTTGCATTGACTTTATAAGGTTTTTTAAAAAAACGTATTTATTCGCATGAAGAATTCGCCCCGGTGTGTAAGGACCTTTAGATTCACAAGCAACTTAGAAGACCCACAAAGGCTGCAAATCCTGAGTTTCATTTAATCATGGAGCATTCAGGCAACCTATTACATTATATCTTTTACCAAATGCCTACATAATATCGATATGATGATATTGGGGGTTTAACTATTGGTGCGTTCACAAAATATTTACATATAGAGATTTTTAAATCTCAGAGATAATTAACCCATTAAGACCTGAAGAAGCATCTGTGTCATTTTTTGATTTGAGCTAAAAAGCATTATTTTACACTTTGGCTATTCAAAAATAGCAGATATACAAGCTCATAGCGCGGCACCGAGTGCCACGCTACGAGCTTGTAGATCTGCTATTTTTTTTAAATCGTGAAAATGTGTGCAAATCTTTGAATATTCTTTTTAAAGCAGACATTCTTATCTCAAATCTTTGCTTCTGGGGGTCCCTGGAACAAAATATTTTGAGATGGAGGTCGGCGGCCAAATACATATCATTTTGGGGGTCCTTGACATGAAAAAGTTTGAGCACCACTGATATAGAAACATATGTTTTTCAGAATACTGTTGGGATTTAGGAGACATGTAGAATCGGCTTCAGGTCTTAATGCCCACCACAGCAGTGCAGCAGTCGTTCCCAAACGTGTGCCAAGGTAAGTCCAGGTGCGACTTGGGATTTTATGACGATAAAGCTGCACGTCCTACGCATAACTCTATGGTCCTACGTTACTGCCTCTGATTGGCGAGCTCCTACATGCTTGCATGACAATCACAACACGGGGAGGCGGGACATGGGCAGTGGAGCAGAGTGTGAGAGAGGAGCTTAAGTTTGACTAAATTATAAAAAATGTTAAACGGCATCGCCGATCCGTGCGGATTAATGCAGCTTTCTGGCGCGTTAGTATTGCTCTTGTTGGTACCTTTGAGAAATCTCTGCAACTTCTAAGCGACGAGCTATTAGCCCGAGACCAGACAGTGGTAGCCGCCAGTACAAGAGAGAGTGTTTTGAGGGACAAGGGACCCTGGATACCGCCTTCCGAAATATAAAAAAGGTAAACAGGGTCCCGAAAGGGGCTATGCTCATACCCTAGGTGGGGTTGGTGAAAGGGCCTTTCTGTGGGGAGTTTGCATGTTCTCCCCGTGTCTCCTAGGGTAGGTACCCTCACAAAAACATGCAGTAATCCTGGTCACTATACTGCCTCCCCCTGGCCAACCGGGGTGCCTGATGGAGGGGAAAGGAACTGGTTGGAATAACGTGTTCCTTCCACGCGCTACGTCCTACCAGGGAAACTCTCCCCTGTCAGGTGATAAGAAGGTCAGTTGGCTCTCATGCATTGAAGGAGGCATGAGCTCGGCCCTGGCCTCCCTAGGTTGGCAGAGGGAGTGTAGTGCCCAGGAATCAGGATTACATAGAGATTGGCACTGGGTGTAAAAAATGGGGTTACAAAATCGTGGGATAAAAATTCTTTAAAAAAAATAAGAATGTTGAATGGTAGGTCTGATATTGATGTACCGTGCATGTTCAAAATCAAATCATGTATACTTTACATCAGTGGTTCTCAAAGTGTGGGCCGGGGACACCCAGGGGTCCTCGGGGGTCCCCAGCAAAATGAGTTAATATAGCGTCACAATCATTTCAACCACTTTATTCATATTTTATACTTTGGCTATTCAAAAATAGCAGATATACAAGCTCATCATGGCAAGGCACCAAGCTTGTAGATCTGCCTTCTTTCTTTTTTTTAAATCTTGAAGACATCTATATTTGTAAAGCATTTTTTTTTAACAAAAATCTTTGCTTTAGGGGGTCCATGGCACAAATTATTTTAAGATGGGGGGTCCGCGGCCAAATAAATTAAATTTGGGGGTCCTTGACTTGAAAAAGTTTGAGAAGCACTGCTTTTACAGAGACCACTTTCCAAATTCATAATTCATAATAAAGAAAAGGAGATGTTTAGGTGCCCAGTGAATTGGTAAAAGGAACTCTTGAGGTAAGAAAAGTGGTGGCATAGCAGAAGAACGAATTTGACCCCACGTTCGTGCCAAATCTGGGTTGAGTGCAACAAGTGTGAGTCCGTCGGGTAGCTCCCCCCTCCCTCCATTCAAAACAAACGCACAGCCCTGGACGGATTTAGCATCATGCATGGCCATGGCATGCTAGCCCCGACTTTAGCCTAAACTTACACGGCACCGTGTGGATGACCCACACGTTGACGCAGACCTCCAGCAGCCACAGCACCGCGCACACCAGCAGCGTGTACTCCGCCTTGAACACCACCAGGTGCTTGTCCTCCCACAGGGTCCGCAGGGCCCCCCACACCGGCGACACGGACCCGGGGGGACCGGGGGACCTTCTCCGGCTCACACCGCCGCCTCCTCCTGGTGCCATCTCTCTCACAGTGGGTCTAGGATTAGAAACAACCAGTGAGTGGGTTGACCAGAGAGAGAGAGAGAGATAGAGAGAGGCCCAGTACTTACTAACCCGGAACACGCGTGTCAAACAACCCGGACTCCCTCCAGCTGTCACAAGTGTTGCCAGAGTTTGGGAGAGAAAGAAGCAACCAGGTCTATGAATGACAACAAGCCTGGCCATTTAGTTCTCAAACGTTTTCATGTCAAGGACCCCCACTTGACTCAATGTCAATCAGTGGTGGAAAAAGTACTCAAATTCTTTACTTAAGTAAAAGTACCAATACTGCAATATAAAAATACTCTGTTACAAGTAAAAGTCCAGAATTAAAAATTTACTTGAGTAAAAGTACAAAAGTATTGGCATCAAAATGTACTTGAAGTACCAAAAGTAAAAGTACTAAATATTTGAAAATAGCAGATCTACAAGCTCACAACGCGTCGCGATGCGACGCGTTGTGAGCTTGTAGATCGGCTATTTTCAAATAGCCTATGTATAAAATAGGTTTAAAGTGGTTTAATGTATGTTTCATTATATCATAATTTATTTCTGAAAAGTAACTAGTAACTAAAGTTTTCAAGTAAATGTAGTGGAGTAAAAGTACAATATTTGCCTCTGAGATGTAGTGGAGTAGAAGTAAAAGTATTGGAAATTGGAAATACTCAAGTAAAGTACAACTACCTCAAAATTGTACTTAAGTACAGTACTTAAGTAAATGTACTTAGTTACTTTCCACCACTGATGTCAATGATATACATTTGGCCGCAGACCCCCATCTGAAACGGTTTTATTGTGCCAGGATCCCCTGAAGAGAAGATTTGTGTAAAATATTATATTATTATGCATTTTTTCAAACACTAAAGATTTTTAAGAAATAGCCACGGTAACACATTTTGCTTGGGACCTCCAAGGAAGGACCCCTGCCCCTGGGGGTCCCCGGACCCCATTTTGAGAACCATTGATTACGGCTATTTGAAAATAGCTTATCTACTATTTACAAAAGATAAATAAATCTTGAAAAAATAAATGGTAATTTTGGAATCTTTTTTAAACATTGTAACAACACAAATCGTGTAATGGGTGGGGTCCCTCCTTGGCACAACATATTTTCAGATGGGGGTCTGTGGACAAATACATATTAATCAGGGGTCCTTGACATGAACATTTTTGAGAGCCACTGGTTTAAACAACATTAGGAAACAAGGCCCCAAAACTGCAACCCGTACCTATTTACAAGCAACTTTCACAGAAAAACAAACCCAAAGTCGCTTATAATAAGCAGACATGGCAACGCTGCCCGGACTCCCTCTCCCGTCACGTGACACACAGGAACACTTCCGTTCACTCAAAGCACGTGTTTGTACTTCGGTCGTAGGGTCGTACAACGGTGTCGCGTGCACCAATATGGCAGATCTACAAGCCCACAACCCTGTGCAAGCTACGCCTTTTTGTCGCTTGTAGATCTGCTGAGTTCCCCTGGTCCGTTTACCTTAGTTTTCTATTCCACTCAAGTGCTCAGATCTGGTTGAGAGCCCGCCCTACTGGATCCGGTCATTTCAACCTAAATATTATGCACTTACAAAGACACTTTCCGTATCCGCTCTAAGGCCGGATCTTCAACCTGTAACGTGAATGGATCCTCCTAGTCTACTTCCACACAGGCTTCGCTGCAGTGTTGCCATGTCCGCTTATTATAAGCGACTTTAGCCTTGCTTTTCTTTAAAGTTGCTTGTAAATATAATTTCTAAAGGGCAGTTGCTTATTTGGGTTTGTTTCAAATTATGTTGATTATTTTCTAAACCAGTGTTTCTTGGTTAGACAATTAATTTCTGTGTTAATTAATTTGTCCACGGACCCATGCCCCATATCTGAAATGAAATTATAAATTGTGCCAGGGACCCCCCCCCCCCCAGACACAGACACACACACACACACACACACACACACACACACACACACACACACACACACACACACACACACACACACACACACACACACACACACACACACACACACACACACACGTACCAGATTTGTGTTTGTGTTGTTAAAATGTTTCAAAAATATTCCATACATTTAGCACTTTTTCCCTCAAGATTCTTTTGAAAATAGCCGATCTACATCTGCTATTTTCAAAAAGCCGACGTTAGGTTTAATTTAGCCCTAGAATGTCTGTGATCTTACATACATTTCAAGTATTCCAAATACACAGTCATAGATCTCTCTCGGTCCCCCACTGTGTAGTGCCCATCTGCGCGGCCATAACAGTGCTCTAAACTCCGTCTGTACTCACCCAATAATTAATTCCTAAGACGTGTAGTCATATTTTGTCCTCTAGTTTCATATCCATGTGAAAGTTCTGCCAGAAAACGTGTGTTTAGTCAAATATCTCCACTTTTTCACGAGCTGCACACGGACGTGTTTCTGTACGACGCGAGGGGCCAGGAATGATTGCAGCACTGAATACGTAACTTCCTTTAGGACGCACAAATGTTTGGGACACACAATTGACAGGTGCTTGTGATTGCTGCGGGGTAATGAATCATCACCTGCCAATTGTGTGTCCCAAACATTTGTGCGTCCTAAATATGACTACACGTCTTAGGAATTAATTATTGGGTGAGTACAGACGGAGTTTAGAGCACTGTTATGGCCGCGCAGATGGGCACTACACAGTGGGGGACCGAGAGAGATCTATGACTGTGTATTTGGAATACTTGAAATGTATGTAAGATCACAGACATTCTAGGGCTAGGTTTAATTTAGGTGCTCTTGGCCTAGCGGTCGCTTCTTTTGGGCTTGTTTTCATGGACCTGGTTGCTTACTTCTCTCACATAATCTGGCAACACTGCTTCACCGTCCCACATCACGTGATACAAACACTGACCCGGCACTTCCTGCTGCTGGAGCGACAACTTGGAGAGACTGACTGACAGGTAAACAATTCAATGTTTGCATTCTATACTCCATTAAATCTTTACATATTAATAATAAGCATTGTAAAATTGGGTCCACGTTGATTTAGTGTCGTCGGTGTTTGTGAATAACAGTAAATGACTGAAAGCAAATGACTAGCAACGTGATTCCTCTGACATGACAGGAGGTCTGTTCAGGGTACGTTAAGGACGACTTTTAGGGACAGCTGTGTTGTTATTAATAATGCACTTTATGTAATTATGTTGTATTATATTGAGATGACTTTTGACAGTGGCCCTAAAGGTTCTGTATCTCAAATATGTTTAAGGGAACAGTTGTTGATAGAGTCATTATTTATAATCTCTACAGGTCCCTTCCATTTTGTTATTCGATACTTGAGTTAGTTGGAGACAGTGTGTAAAGTAAGAGTACATGTACTCAAGTACTGTAAGTGCAATTTTGAGGTACTTTTACTTTGCTGGAGTATTTTCAATTTTTAATACTTTTACTCCACTCCAATTTTTATTTGATAACTTCAGTTGCTAGTGACTTTGCAGATGTAAATGATTATATTATAAACCATACATTAACCACTTCAGCCCTATTTTATACATAGGCTATAATTATTAAATTTGTATTTTTAATAAATAGCCGATCTACAAGCTCATAACGCGTTGCATTGCCACGCGTTGTGAGATTGTAGATCTGCTATTTTCAAACATTTTAGTACTTTTACTTTCGGTACTTCAAGTATATTTTGATGCCAATACCTTTGTACTTTTACTCGAGTAACATTTTGAACACAGGCCTTTTCTTGTAACGGAGTATTTTTATATTGTGGTATTGCTACTTTTACTTGAGTAAAATATCTGAGTAGCTTCTTCCACCACTGGTTGGAGATTAGTTGTTGTCTTTCATATTGCAATGTCCCCAGTGGCGTTTGGTGGATTCTAACGTTGACCGGGCCAGAACCTGGCCAGAACCGGTTTGACGGCTAAACTGGTTTTTAATGGCCACTCATTAACAATTCGGCCGAATGCAAATGAGCCCCATTTGAAAACAAAGGCGACTTTCTGTGGTCGGCTACAACAGAATAGGGTGAGGGGCTGCTAATGTTGATTTTTAGTTTTTTTCACCCTGGATCTTGCCCCTACACAGGGACTGGTAGGGGCAAGATCCAGGGTTCCAGCTGGGTTTACAGACCGGGCCAGGGCCTCGTTGGCCCCAATGACGATACGCGCCTGACCCCCACATCACGTTTGTTTGTTTGTTTGTTCCGTTTTGAAGGAGGTGAGAAGAGGAGCGAGTCACACAGAATGGAGGAGTTTTCTGTGCAGAGTGTTGATGTGTTGTGTCTCAGCACCAGCCTGGCCATCTCTGGTATCTTCTACTATTACTACAGGAAGAAGAGGAAGACGGTGGACAAGCTCAATGTGAGTCAGCAGCAGCAGCTATATTTGAGAAGAAGAACTTGTATGTCATCAATGTGTTCACTTTTAAAAGCTTTCCCCCCCCCTATTGTTCCCAGAATGTTTGTTTTTGCGACTGCATCTACCGTGTAGAGCAGGGGTCTTCAACTTTTTTTCGGGCCAAGGACCCCCTAGCTGAGAGAGAGATGAAGCAGGGACCCCCTCTATATTGTATAAAATTGTGTTTCAGATTAAACTTTTTTTCCCCCACTTGGTCTGCTGCTCTTTTTCCCCTCTACACTTATACCCCTTTGCCAAAAATAGCAGATCTACAAGCTCACAACGCCTCGCGCTGCGAGGCGTTGTGAGCTTGTAGATCGGCTATTTTTGGCTAAAGTTCTCCTCAGAAAAGGGATGCTAGGGTTCAAATGGGTAATGTAAAAAAAAAGAAGGATCATATCACACAAAGATTTGGCGGCCCCCTGTAGTAACTCCTGAGGACCCCCTAGGGGTCCCGGACCCCCAATTGAAGACCCCCTGGTGTAGAGAAACAACAGGAAAATGGGACTGTTTTTTAAATTCCACGTCGGCATCCACCTCAGCTCCAGTGCCTACTGTGGAACGACGAATCATTTGATAACTTGTGTAGAGGTTGACTGAGCTCCTAAAGCCTGATTAATACTTTGTCGTACGACATGCGGCATGCGCCGAAAATAGCCGACCTACTGTACAACAAGCTCTCACCGTGCCATAGACGCGACTCGTTGTGAGCTTGTAGATCTGCTAGTTTCGGCGCACGACACCAATTGCGCGACGGAGGAGCATGAGTTAGACGTGTGATGATGATATGGCCCCCCTACCCTTGACGATCTCATGACCTAAAGCTAATTCACTCACAGACCAATCTAGGGTCAGTGTCACAGCTGTCTTTCCAGATCGGGGACTCCGTGGTTCTCAAAGTGGGGTCCTTGGGGGGGGGTCCAGGGGGTCCCCAGCAAATACATTTTAACCACTTTATCCATTTATACTTCGGATATTCAAAAAATAGCAGATCTGCAAACTTTTACATCTGCCGTTTTAGAAAATGTGTGAACATTTCGAAAATGTTTGAAAAATTCAAAACAATATATCAAACAGTGAATTATTCCAGACCAATTATTCCACACTCCAAGGTGCATCAAACATGGTGCCAGGGTAACAACACCCGCGCGATTCGAACCTGGGTCTCTCTTCCGTGTGAGAAACCAAACATCCCCCCTTTGGCCAGGCTATACCTGTGTCAGTGCTACAAAGTGACAGTTCATGTTTGACATTTGAGGCACTTTGCATCATCTTCACATCCATTCATGTGAAACATGTACCGACCTCAGACCTTAGTTGAAATTGTCATATATTATATAAATGCTCTGCACTTTCAGGATGCTCCACTGTTGACCTTAAACGGAAGGCTCCCGGACATTTTGAATGCCACCCCAGGGAAGTGCCTGCAGTACGTTGTCATAGAAGGTAATAGGCCCGTCACAATTATTACGTAATCGTCTAATCGCAATTATTTTTGCATAATCGTCATAATCATTTCCATGTTAAGTGTCATACTTTAAAAAAAAATATGTGGAAATAGACGATCTATAAGCTCAAAACGCGTCGCATCGCGACGCGTTTTGAGCTTATAGATCGGCTATTTCCACTATTCATTTTTATTTTTAAGTATAAAGTCATTAAATATGTGTTATTTGTCATATCTGCCCTGTGCAACTTTTGTTTACGAAGGCTAAAAGCCAAACAGAATTTTTTATTCATAATGTTCCATTAATTTTCAACGACAGAAACGCAATTAAATCGTTCATCGCAATCATTTGAGTGATAATTAATCGTCAACTTAAATTTGTAATCGTGACAGCCCTGGAAGGTGTTAGTAATCACTCACACAGTGTTGTGTATCATTCAGTGCTAATGATCTGGACATTAGCTTGACTCTCATTTCTTATGTACTTGTGTCTCTCTCTTTTACACTTTTGTGTGTATGCGTGAATGAATGAACGTTCATGTGTATAGGGGCAGTGCAACCTGTGGGAAAGCCACTGAGGAGTCAGTTCCAAGAAAGCACTGTTGGAGTGGTGCAGAAACTCATGCTGAAGGAACACAAGCTGGTGTGGAACAGCCTCGCTCGAATGTGGTGAGTAGTTACCGCGTCACTCTCCTCAGTCCTCAGTACCAGTAATGCCCGAGTTATACTTTGTTCCAGCCTGGACATGTACAGACAAAGGCTGGTGTAAGACGGCCGTCCCCTTCTGTGGGAAATGTTGGGGAATTGACTTTGTTGGCCTACTGGCACACACATTAATGCTTAAAGGTAGGCTAAGTGATTTTTTTTAATGTTTTTGTTAAAAAGGTTAAAGTACTATATTCTGATAGTAATCATTGCTACAGAGCGTTTGTTCGGTCACAGGAGTCTCTCCAGCTCTTTAGTAAACAGAATATACGTACATTTTCAGGTAGGTGACACATTTTAAGCCAATCAGGAGAGAGCACTGAAAATGCATTTACTGTTTAATAAAGAGCTGGAGAGACATTGGAGACTCCTTATATGGACAGGACACTCTATAGTAACGAGCACTATCAGAACATGGACCCATTTTGCAATTATTTGAATAATTGCCTATCACTTACTCTACCTTAACAGTGTAGTGGTTTGCACGGACACACACTCCTTCACTCTAATATAATGACGTACACATTGTTATGCGTTGACCTTTTTTTTTGCATTTCCAATGATCTCTTTGACCCAAAAAAAAAGAATCTTGCACAGTCACGAATATTCATCTCGTAGTTGGCTGGCTCGGTTCCAGGGGCTCAAACTTTCCTGAAACGCCTATGGAGCGAAAGAACAGGGAAATTCACTTGCTCAAAAAGGTGTGCCGGTCGCTGTTCAGCTCTGCAAGTGACAGGGAATCCAGGTGTAGGTGACAGTTAGACAGCAACACATACTGACAAATTCACCGCCGGTGTGTGAGAGCCCAGGGTTAGTGAAATACTGTGTGTTGTTCTTTCTTGGCAGCAGCACGCATACGGCACAAAGATAATCCTCCATACTGCACAAAGATAATCCTCCATACTACCCAACGATAATCCATCCCTCTCTAGGGCAGGGTTTCTCAAAGTGGGTGTCGTGGCACCCTAGGGTGCCGTGACGCCAGATCCAGGGGTGCCGCGGAAATACTTAGATTTTTGTAAAACGGAAGAGTTGCACTGTACTTGGTGCGTTCTTTTTCAGTCTACACCAAATCTCTTCGCCAAAAATAGCAGATCTACAAGCTCACGACGCGTTGAGAGCTTGTAGATCGGCTATTTTCGGCGAATGTTTCCCCTCAGAATGGAGATGCTGGGGTTAAACGTCAAGTAGAAAGTTATTTTCAATCTGTTCTATAATGATAACGGACATTCTCTCAAGTTTTCCTCGTGACTTTTAGGCTACTGTAAAGATGTACATATTTACGTACCGTAATATGACATACTGTACATGCTAAATGGTAAATGGTGCATTTATATAGCGCTTTTTACCGTACCATTTGGTACGTAAAAGCGCTTTACTGTATTGTGCACTTTATTGTGCATTACACACATTCATACTCCGATGGCAGAGGAAACCATGCAAGGCACCAACCTGCTCATCGGGAGCAATTAGGGGTTCAGCATCTTCGACACTAACTCTGGGGGAGCTCCCCAGCCCGGGATCGAACTGGGAACCTTGCGGTTTCCAGTTCACTCTACCCGGCCACTCTACCCCTGAGCCACTGCCGCCCAATACATTGTAAGGTGCTGTAAAGTAACTATGTAATTCAGGGGTGCCGTGGATGAAAAAGTTGTTTACATGGGTGCCCTGAGCCAAACATGTTTGAGAACCACTGCTCTAGGGGCTGCAGCGATCCATTCTTCTCTTCTAACTTTTTTTTAGATTAATCGAATATCAAGAAGGGCAGTAACAGTAAAGGTAGAGTAAGTGATTTGCAATTATTCAAATAATTGCAAAATGGGTCTATGTTCTGATAGTGCTCATTACTATAGAGTGTCCTGTCCATATAAGGAGTCTCCAATGTCTCTCCAGCTCTTTATTAAACAGAAAATGCATTTTCAATGCTCTCTCCTGATTGGCTTAAAATGTGTCACCTACCTGAAAATGTACTATATTCTGTTTACTAAAGAGCTGGAGAGACTCCTGTGACTGAACAAACACTCTGTAGCAATGAATGATTACTATCAGAATATAGTACTTTAACCTTTTTAACAAAAAAATCACTTACCCTACCTTTAAATTTACATTTCTTTATCCTACAGTATATTAAAATCGCCTAGTGGGTGGACTTCCTGTTTATCCGTTTCCTGTCCGTTCCCCTTTTTCTACCACACCAGTGTCGTGCATTTACCTCTTCACACTACGCACAAATAATAATGCGTGCCATGGGAAATCTACTAAACTACATGTCATGCTTGCAAGTTTCATATTTACCGTACACTGTGTATTTGTACATTATTGCTCAATAATAGCCCTATATCACGACATTATTGCGAGATAGGTGCGCAACACTTATTAGTGCTCCTACGCGATATGCGTCACATTTTCCCACTTACACAGCGCATGCCTGGACACCAATAAGACGACAGCCGTTGCCTCAGAGATCTGAGATCAGTGCAGCGGTGCGGCCCCGAACCTCTAGTATATCAAATGAACCGATTAACCATTTACGCCTCGTTTCATACTTTGTTGCACTAAATAGTGGAAATGGCAGACCTACAAGCTCAAAACGCGTCACAATGTGACACGTTTTGAGCTTGTAGATCGGCTATTTTCCAGTTTGCTTTGTTGTTAAATGATTAGAAGTTATTTGTCATATATCTGACCTGGCTTTTACAAATCCTAAAAGCCAAACAGAAATGTAATTTTTATTCATAATGTGCAACGACAGAAACGCAATTTAATTGCGGTTAAATCGCTAATCGCAATTATTTAACCCATTAAGACCGGGAACACGTCATCTGTGTAACCGGCATTATTTTATACTTTGGCTATTCAAAAATAGCAGATATACAAAAAGCTCATTGCACGGCACCGAGTATGAGCTTGTAGATCTGTTATTTTTGAAAATCTTTATATATTTTAAAGCAAACATTTTTTACTCAAATCTTTGCTTCTGGGGGGTCCCTGGAACAACATATTTTGAGATGGGCGGGGGGGGGGGACCACTGATATTATATAGCAACATTTAGAAGACATTTGTACAATCCCCAGAATCAAAAAAAATATATATATTTGCAAACATTTTCAGATTCTGTGAGAGAAACAAGCAACCAGGTCTAGGAAAACCAGCCCAAAAGAAGTGACTATGGGCCACATGAGCACTTTAACATATACATCAGCTATTTGAAAATGGCAGATCTACAAGCTCAAATCTTTGCGGGGAAATTATAATAAGCAGATCTGTGGTCTGTGTGGTGTGGTCTGGCCTCTGGCAGGATGGACAGTGAGCGGGTGCTGCACCAGAGGGTGAACGCCGTGCCCTTCAGCCTGGTGGGGGCGGACGAGGCCACCGTCCGGGTGCTGTGTCCCCTGGACGCCTCCGGCCTGGACATGGAGGTCATCCACGAGGAATTCCACCAGGCCACGTACGGCTTCACCGACATCATCGGCACAGTCCTGAGCGGGGAGAAGCCCAAAGGGCAGCTGGAGACCGAGCAGATGCTCAAGGTACTTTACATAATAATATAATGATATATATTTTCATTTTAAAGGTATTGAAAAGGTCTTAACTCATTGAGTGCCATTAACGTGTTTCACGTGTTTTTACCGCTATGGCGCAACGTGCCAATGACGTGTTTGACGTGTTTTTTTTTTTTTTTTTTTTTTTTTTGAAAAACATGTTCAGAACCCAAGATATCATTATCTGAAGATTTGCAGCTCCATCCACTCCTTGTTTAACGTATAACTGAAAAAGGCTGTATCTCGCTTCCTAAGCACTTTTTTTTTACTTTGAAAATCACTCTGGCACTGGGACAACATAATATAGAAATCATTTTTGTTTATTCGTTTTCGTTCTTTTACATACATAGGTAGTACAATTGAGTGCCAGAATTGCCAAACGTTTAAAAAAAATAAAAAAATCTGGCACTCAATGATTAAAAGTCCTTAAATCGTCACTTTAGAAATATGCAGATAATCATCTTGAGAACCACTGGTCGACACCAACCATAGCTGAGTTCCTGTGCTCCTCTGTGGGGCAGCACAGAAAACACTAGAATTTCCCCTGGGGGGTGAAATGGGTGTAATTAATGTTTTATTAATGAATTAACATGAATTAACAGTTGGGATTAGTTTCAGATCAGATTCAAAGTGTAAATGTATTGTCACAGAGCAGTTTTATTAGGTGCGGAAAAAGTGGGTGATAAATCGAGCAATGTCAAGCATAATGCATGAAGTGTGACTTCAAGAGCGTACAAATGGACAGAAGGAGCGATTGCATTTTCCGGCAGCGGCTGCTGCCGCGGAACTGCCGGTGGAGGAGCGGCAGCAGCCGGCAGTGACTGCCGGCGGTGGAGCGGCAGCTGCCGGCGGAGCAGCGGAACTGCCGTGGAAACTGCCGGTGGAGGAGCGGCAGTCAACTTCTTTTTTCCGCCGATAAAGTATAGTTTTGGACCATGACGGAGGCGCGCCGACTCTGCAGACCTTGAGGCCAAGGAGTCGCGCCCGAGCGCCTCCAGGCGCGAGTGCCCGCGACGACCGGCCGATGGTCTGATAGTCGACTAAGCGCCGTCCGAGTTATGTACCGATAGGCACAGAATCGTAAATAATATTGGTGGGGACTGCGTTACACAAACGCAGCACACTCCCAAAGCTGGCGCCGCCGGCAGCTCCGCGGCAGCAGCCGCTGCCGGAAAATGCACTCGCTGTCCCTCCAAATGGAACCATATGGACGCTTACAGGTCCATTTGGTCCAATTATTACATAATCGTCTAATCGCAATTATTTTATTATTATAAATTATTTAATATTTTATATAAAGTAATTATTTTTGCATAACGTAAAAAAAAATCATATTTTCCAAAAATGTCAAAAATAGTGGAAATAGCAGATCTATAAGCTCAAAACGCGTCGCGATGCGACGCGTTTTGAGCTTATTGGTAAATGGTAAATGGTAAATGGTGCATTTATATAGCGCTTCTATCCGAAGCGCTTTACATTGATTGTGCCATTAACCCATTCACACACACATTCATACACCGATGGCGGAGGAAACCATGCAAGGCACCAACCTGCTCATCGGGAGCAATTAGGGGTTTAGCGTCTTGCTCAAGGACACTTCGACACTAACTCTAGGGGAGCGCCCCAGCCCGGGATCGAACTGGGAACCTTGCGGTTTTCCAGTTCACTCTACCCGGCCACTCTACCCCTGAGCCACTGCCGCCCCATAAATCGGCTATTTCCACTATTAATGTTTATTTTTAAGTATAAAGTAATTAAATATGTGTTATTTGTCATATGTATCCTGTGCAACTTTTGTTTACGAAGGCTAAAAGCCAAACAGAAATGTAATTTTAATTCATAATGTTCCATTAAATTTCCACGACAGAAACGCAATTAAATTGTTAATCGCAATTATTTGAGTGACAATTAATCGTCAACTTAAATTTGCAATCGTGACAGCGCTAGTTGAGTGGCAGATAGTGAAGCACAGAACACATGGGGAAATGGTAATGACTAAACTTGGCCTGTCCCCGACTAAGGATTTGTTTAGTCGACTCTAATTGGCGACTAATTGTCAATAGTCGACTGGCAGTCGACTAATAAAAAAATAAAAAATAAAAAAACTTTTTTTTTTTTTTTTGAGGGCCAAAATACATTTTATTTCAAAGGGCCAAGTCTACACAGTTTGTTTTGTCTCCAGCAGAGTTTATAGTGTCTCTATCTCTCTCTGGAAGAGGTTGCACATGAACTCTGCAGCCGCACTGAGGCGCTCCAACACAAACAATACCAATACAAAGACGAGGAATAAGAAGAATAAAGTGGAAGTTACGTGTGGTTTGCAGGCGTAGACTTGGCCAAAAAACTATTTAAAACATTTTTGGCCCTTAAAACAAAAAACGTCGACTAAGAGACACTTAGTCGACTCGGACCCCCCGCGACTAACCAGTCGACTAGTCGACTTAGTCGAGGTCAGGCCTAGACTAAACCCAGAGGAGAAGACACAAAAACAAACCCAAAAGAAATGGATCCAATAAAGCTCTCCTTTTTTCCCCTCTCCTTTCCGGGCAGGTGGGCGCCGCGCTCACAGGCGTGGGCGAGTTGATCCTGGACACGGACCGGGTCCTGAAGCTGCGTCCGCCGGCCAACGGCTCCGACTACTTCCTGACCACGGCGGACTTCGAGACGCTGCGCGCCGAGCAGGAGAGCCAGGCGGTGGTGTGGCGGGTGCTGGCCTCCGTGTTCGCCCTGGCCGGCGGGGCCGTGCTGCTCTGGGTGGGCAGGCGCTACTACCGCACCCTGAAGAGGAGGTGGGACCGCGAGCGGCTGCGGAGGGAGTTCGAGGGACTGGAGACGACGACGACGGGCACCGCCGGCGGCGGCACGGGCGCCTCGCGGCAGGACGCGGCGGCGGAGGTGCCGATGGAGAACGCCTGCGTGGTCTGCCTCAGCCGGCCGCGCGGCTGCGTCCTGCTGGACTGTGGACACGTCTGCTGCTGCTTCAGCTGCTACCAGGCCCTGCCCCAACCCAACTGTCCCATGTGCAGGCAGAACATCAGGAGAGTGGTGCCTCTCTATCAGGCATGATGAGGCCCTGCCCCAATAGAGCGTCGCAGTTCCCGCCCACTTCCTGTTTTTTTTGGTGCCGGAAGAAAAAACTCAATGCATTTTTCCATTGACATTTCCAAAAATATTTATATCTATTAATTTAAGCCTCGAATCAAGCCATCATGACATGACATGAATCATGACCATAAACGTTTGATTCTGTGATTTTTTTTTTGTTGAAAACGGCAAAACAAAGGGTATTTATTAAATATAGTATATCATATAATTAAATATAAAATTAAAAAAAATCACAGAAAAAAACGTTTTATGGTCATGATTCATGTCATCTCGTGATGGCTTGATTCGAGGCTTAAATTAATAGATATAAATATTTTTGGAAATGTCAATGGAAAAATACATTGAGTTTTTTCTTCCGGCACCAAAAAAAACAGGAAGTGGGCGGGAACTGCGACGCTCTATCCCAACTGTCCCTTATGCAGGCAGAACATCTGGAGAGTGGTGCGCCTCTCTATCAGGCATGATGAGGCCCTGCCCCCAACCCCAACTGTCCCTTATGCAGGCAGAACATCAGGAGAGTGGTGCGCCTCTCTATCAGGCATGAGACACTTTGACCGAGACATTCAGTGTGTACACGTATATCCAGTAACAGTTATTGGAACCCTTGAGCTGATTTTCCCAAAAAAACGACTCTTGTTAATGGCAAGTTGTGTAGTAAGTGATATTTTTTGTTTTGTTAAAAGGTTAAAGCACTATATTCTGATAATAGTCATTGCTATAGAGTGTATGTTCAGTAACAGAGGTCTCTCCAGCTCTTTAACTGCCAGAGTAAAAGTGTAATAGTGTCACCCCAGTGCCAGCAAAAACGAGTGTTTTTAACTACATTTGAAAAATCATGGAATATTTTCCGTGATCTCTGTCCGCACGGAGATTGCCTCAGTACACGCACGCGCATCTCGGGAGTCTCGGGAAAAAATCTCTTCGCGCGATAATCCAATTGTACAGCTGTGGCCTGTTGAATGTGCCTTGTTTTGGCCATAAAGAAAGAGGAACGGAGATATAGGCATTTTCCCATAGGAAATAAACAGGTAAAACTAGCCTTTTTTTTTTTTTTACTTCCGGGTCAATTCCGGGTGTGACATCATCCGGCAGTCAAAGCATCATTCATAACGTAGCCAACAGCGCCACTGGTGGAAAACCACTGAAAACGCCCAACTCGTTTAACTCGTCCATCCATGGCACTGTGGACCAAGTACCGTCGGACGAATTAGCTCGTCCATGGCAATCAAAGAGTTAACTCTCTCAGTGCCAATGAAATAAAAAAATATGTTCATACTGTGCCAGCATTTATTTATTTTTTTCAAAGTAAAAAAAAAGTGCTTAGGAAGCGAGATACAGCCTTTTTCAGTTATAAGTTAAACAAAGAGTCTATGGAGCTGCAAATCTTCAGATAATGATATATTGGGTTCTGAACATATTTTTTCCAAAAAAAATAATATATATATATATAAATTTATATATATTTTTTTACTCGGGATTTCTCGTTTTGGCACTGAGGGCATTCAGAAAAAACTCGGGATATCTCGTTGTGTGGCACTGAGAGAGTTAATAAACAGAAAATGCATTTTCAGGTGGGTGGCAAAATGTCATCCAATCAGGAGAGAGTGTCGATTTATCGGCTTAATTTTTCATAGTGTTCCAGTTCCAATGTTCCAAATGCTCATTCATTTCTATGTGTCATCACTTCCAATTCCACTTGTTTATCCTTTGTGAGTTCATGTTCATTTTTCTAATAAGACTGGGAGACTCCTGTTACTGAACAAACACTCAAACTAGTCTATTGCAATGATTACTCTCAGAATATAGAGCTATTTAATACTTTAACAAATAAGTATCACATAACCTACCTTTAACGCAGATTCTGTGGTGTAGCATCAGTTAGCTTTAGCACTAGGGCTGGATAGGCTCTGTAACCCCTGAGTTACTTGGTTGCGCGCAGTCGTGCACCAAAAATAGCCGATCTACAAGCTTGTAGATCGGCTATTTTCAGTGTGCAGCGGCGCCGTGCAACCAAGTATAAATCAGGCTTTAGGTTTTCAATATTGGCTCAGCCACATTGTGGCTGGCATAATGTCAATGTGCAATACCCCTCGCCTGTCACGTTAGCCAGGCCACTAAATCTCAACACTTTTAAGTTGAAAAGACAACAGTAATGTTCTTTGTTGTTCTAAATACTGTGAATAAGACGAGGTTTAATTGTTCTCAAAAACAATTTTATATAAATACACAATTTGAAAGTGGAAATGATAGTATGTTGTGTAGATGTTTGTTTCAGTGCAGTTGTTATATTCAAATTGTACATACATGATGTACTTATTGGAGGAAATGGCATCTGTAAAAAGGTGTAAATATAGAAAGTAGCCTAATACTGTAAATGTACAATATAGATTTTCCCACATGTTTGTTCTGTGCCTTACTTTAGCCTCAGCGTTGCTGTTTTGGAGTGATTGTAAAATAAATATACAACAGTAATTCTCGACCTTTTCTGGATTCAGGGCCCACTTGAAAATCTTGAAAGCGTTCGCGCATAGCCGATACAATAGGCGTTTTCAGGTTATGTTTATTTTAATGATCAACGACGGATCAATGGAACTAACGTAGTATATTTTAAGTTCTTATTTAATCAATACCCCTATGGCCCACCAGTGAGCCCCGGCCCACAGGTTGAGCACCACTGGTATACAATACAGAGCTGTCCCAGTCTCAACACAATAGCAGCAGTCTCTATTTTTTTACTCATACGTTTTATCCCACAAATTTGTAACCCATTTTTTCACCCAGTGCCAATGTACTGGGAGAGCCCAGAACTGAGCTCATGCTTCCTTCAATGCATGAGGAGCTAGCAAGCCGCTTCTTATCACCTGACAGGGGGGAAGTTTCCCCGGTTGGACGTAGCGCGTGGAAGGAACACGTTATTCCAACCAGTTCCTTTCCACTTCACCAGGCGCCCCGGCTGACCAGGGGGAGGCAGTATTAAAATAGTAAAATATGCAGTCACATCTGTAATTAAAGTGTTCTATATGATGACAGCTCACAGCTTTACACACCGAACAGAATGGGGAAAGCAATCAGGATTACTGCATGTTTTTTTGTGAGGGTACCAACCCTAGGGGACACGGGGAGAACATGCAAACTCCACGCAGAAAGGCCCTTTCGCCAACCTCACCTAGGGGTAGGGACAGCAGCAGTCTTGTTGTCCAGAGAGGTTTTCTCAGCGTAGGACAAGAAAAGCTTTGATCCATTAGCCACTTAACACCCCTATAGTTGACTGGAGTCCCCCAGGGCTATATACTAGGCCCCCTCCTGTTTTCGATCTACACTCCAAAAACAAATATCTTTGACGAAAATGGTCGATCCACAAGCTCACAACGAAGCGTTGCGTTGCGAGTTGTCTCACAGGTCTGCTCAGTGCTATGGCTGTTAATGGAACGACAGCCCTGAATATACCGAGGTGTCCTGTCTATGCTCTCCTGTCTGAAATAAGGCATAAATAGCTAAAATAAATACAAAAAATAAATAACATCATGTGGATCTTGGGATCTCTCCCAATCGAGATTCACCAGACGCCAACACTGGACTCTTTCAAGTCCGTACTGAAGAGACACTTAATTAGTCAGGCTTTTGGGTTTTGGCAATTAATCTGTTTATTTTGTGTACTGTAAAGCGTCCTTGTGTTTCAGAAAGGCGCTATATAAATTCAAGTTATTATTGTTATTATTCACACGTGAACGGCGTGGCTCTAATGTGACACATCAGTTGTGTATGACGTCATGAAGTCAGCTATGACAGTGGTTCTCAACCAGTGGTCCGGGGACCACCAGTGGTCCTTGGGGGGGTACCAGGGGGTCCCCAGCTAAATTAGTTAACATAGCGTCACAATCATTTTAACCACCTAGCTTTTTGCTATTCAAAAATAGCAGATATACAAGCTCATGGTGCCTCACTCTGAGAGGCTTCTGCCCCGACAACAGCCGAATGTACTTGGTTACTGTACGTTCCACCACTGGCCTCTATTATCCCATTCAATCTGGGAACGCATCTGTGTCATTTTAAGATTTATTTGGCTATTCAAAAATAGCAGATATACAAGCTCATAGCTATGAGCTTGTATATCTGCTATTTGTAGATCTGCTATTTTTTTTTATATAGTGCAAAATGTGTGCAAATCTTTGAATATATTTTTAAAGCGAACATTTTGTAACTCAAATCTTTGCTTCTGGGGAATTCTACAAATGTCTTCTAAATCCTTTTCTAAATGTATGTTGCTATAATATCGGTGGTTCTAAAAACTCTTTTCATATGAAGGACCCCCAAAATGATATGTAATTGTCTACTATTTTGTTCCAGGGACCCCCAGAAGCAAAGATTTGAATTAAAAATGTATACAAATATTCAAAGATTTGCACACATTTTCACGATTTTCAAAAAAAAAGAAAAATAGCAGATCAGCTCGTGAACTTGTAGATCTGCTATTTTTGAATATATCCCAAGAAAACAAAAATGACACGTTCCCGGATTAAATGGGTTAAACAAGCTACAGAAAGTGTTTCTACCAGACCTTGCCTCGTGCCAGCAGCCAGTCAGAACAGTGGGGAGGGAGTTTGGGGCTTTGACTTTATAGATGAGACCTGCCACAAAAAGTTTCACAGGACTCCCTTCAATGCTGTGTTGTTTTTCCCAGGGAGTGAATGCTTGTTGACAACACCACGTAATACCTGACAAGGCTTCATGAGTCAGCGATCTTACTATTTCTGTCATCTCTAACAAGCAGGGAACAGGAGGAGAGAAGAGATGAAAAGCCGCCTCCAGATTTTTTTTCCCCACAACAGGGTTATGGAGAAGGAGCAACTAAAAGTATGTAGGGCTGCAACTATCAATTCTTTTCCCAGCAATTATTCTATCGATAACTTTAAGAAGCAGGTTTAAGTGAATCTGCATGAAAAAAATTATTTGATATATTTTTAATAAGCAACTAAATCGATTAATCCGATTAGCACTAATTTCATACTTAATCATGTCAAAATAAGATGGCGAAAATAGCTGTTATGGGTGGGCGACTAGTCCCAGGAGGGCAGGGAGAGTGGCGTTATGGTTGGGCGACCAGGCCCGCGGGGAGCAGGTGGGGGGGTGGACACACAGGGTGTCATTAATCTTCCCTCAACGGTCACACACTAGCATCGATTTGACAAATTCTTCACGAGCCCTCTGAGCACAGCAACCAACAGCTGTGGCCTCTATGGAACTACACCATTACTGTTTATGACAGTGTGGTTCTCAAACTTTTTCATGTCAAGGACCCCCAAAAGGATATGTATTTGGCTGCGGAAATATTTTGTGGGATATTTTGTGGGATTCTTCAAAAAATAGCAGATCTACAAGCTCATAGCCCCTGTTTTTTTTCTCTTTTCTTTCTTTCTTTTTTTGAGGTATTAAAAAGGTTGTCATCTGGGGACCCCCACATCATTTATGTCACCTCGGCTCTGCTTCTGTGTTTAATCATCCTGTCGGGGGTTATTTTTTTTCTTTTTGGCTATTCAAACATTTGCGGATCTACAAGCCCACAAAGTACCCCAGAGAGAGTACTTCTTTCCAGCACTGACTATTTAGGAGCGATGACACGGGAGAGATCCAGTGGGCTGATTGTAAGTGACGTGCACACACCGTGGGAGCCGTATGCATCCTGATAGCTGACAAACAATTAGGATGATATGATTGTTTTTTAACCCTTTAAGACCGGGAACGCATCTGTGTCATTTTAAGATTTCTTTGGCTATATAAAAATAGCAGATATACAAGCTCATAGCGCGGCACCGAGTGCCGCGCTACGAGCTTGTAGATCTGCTTTTTTTTTTTTTTTTTTTTGAAAATGTGTGCAAATCTTTAGGTTGAATATATATATACTTTTTTAAAGCGAAAGTTTTTAACTCAAATCTTTTTACAAATTCACTAAAAAATAAACTCAACATTTTACAAATGTCTTGTAAATCCTAACAGTTTTTTTTTCCTAAAGTTTTTTTTCATATTTTTTTGTTACTTATGTTGCTCATTATTATTATCAATGGTTTTCAAACCTTTTGTGTCAAGGACCCCCAAAATAATATGTATTTGTCCGCGGACCCCCTCCCATCTAAAAATATTTTGTTCCAGGGACACGATTTTTCAAAAAAATAGCAGATCTACAAGCTCATAGCGCGGCACTCGGTGCCGCGCTATGAGCTTGTATATCTGCTATTTTTGAATAGCCAAAGAAACCTTAAAATGACACACATGCGTTTCCTTCCCGGCCTTAAAGGGTTAATAGGCTGTGCCTCCCGGGTGAGGCCCCCTCTGACATGTCAGGTCAACACAGTGACAGCAGCACAGGAATATACCTCAAAGACTTACGTAGCGGCGAAGACGAGACGACACTTCATATGAGGTCAGTGACTCTCTTGACATCAGGGTTTTTGATCAGACATGCCGTCGGTTTAACCACCTGAACCCATGGGCTGCTATACAGACGGAGGCGTACGTCATACAAGGTGAACAATTCAACGCGTTGTGAGCCTGTTTTTTTTTTTTTTTGATTGATTGAATACTTAATTAGTCAGAAATGTAAACAGCACATGGTAGCCTACAGCAAGTGGTTGTCAAACTTTTTCATGTCAAGGACCCTGAAAATTATATGTGTTTGGCCACGGACCCCCGGCTCAAAATATGTCGTCCCAGGGACCCCCAGAAGCAAAGATTTGAGTTACAATGTTCGCTTTAAAAACATACATATATTGAAAGATTTGCACAAGTTTTCATGATTTTTCAAAAACAGCCAACGAATAAAAGATTGTGATGCCATGTTAACTACTTTTGCTGGGGATCCCCTGGGGAACCCCCTCAAGTACCCCTGGGTGTCCCCGGACCACACTTTGAGAACCAAGGGCCTACAGTAAGACATTAAAGCTAAAAGGATAACACAAAAAAAGTCCTGGGGACTTGTTTCCATTGTGGTCCTTTTGTTTTCAATTCATGTCATCAACAAATACAAACACTATATGTACAAAAAGAGAAGGGATAATTACATTTACCTCCCCTTTCTGTCTCCTGATACTGTAGATGTTTTTTTTTCAGGTCCATTTTGAAAAGAAACAGTGTTACACATTTTAATGGCTGGTGTCAGGGCATTCCACATTGTGGTGACAGAACAGTAGAATGAGAACTTTCCCATGTTTGGTCTAAATTTAGGTGATACCCAGGGTCATGGTCGCTCCCTCTGGTGTTGTGGCTGTGGGTGTCACTCACTTTGGAGAACTAGTGAGACTGGTATGAGGCACTGAGGGCACTGTCTCTTTGACTCGTAAATACCAGTCCCAGTGATATTTGCTTAACCCTGTAGATCTGCTATTTGTGCTATTGATATACAGTAATACATATAGGGTGAAAAGCGGTTAATGCCACTTATCCTCCGTCTAGTAAAGTTTATATATGGATATGTATATATTTTGTTGCACAAGTCATCTATATTTAGGCTTAAAAACAAGAGGAGATCCGAGCCCTCAAGAAATGTAGAGGAGAGGATGTAAAGTTTTAACTTTACATAGATAGAAACTCCCTTCACTTGCTGCTATGGCTTTTATCTTTATTATGTCTCCGGCCTCATTGGCATGCCATGGGAAATTGACCATTTACAGTGTGTGTGTGTGTGTGTGTGTGTGTGTGTGTGTGTGTGTGTGTGTGTGTGTGCGTGTGCGTGTGCGTGTGCGTGTGCGTGTGCGTGTGCGCGCGTGTGTGTGCGTGCGTGCGTGCGAGTGTGCGTGCGTGCATGTTGGCCTTATTAGAACCTATTTGGTGGTGTCCAAAGGCTTCAAAGTGCATGTGCGCATGTGTGTTTGTTTGTTTGTTTGTTTGTTTATCAGCACACTACCATACACCATGGTATGAAATATAAATCAAGCACAACAGGACAGAACAGAACGGTAGTGCCGCCACAGCACAGTGGGTGCCAACTATGTGACTGTGTGGCACTTGAACTGTGGAACGCACGGAGTATGTCATGGCACAAGGCCAACACGGTTGCCAGGGCTTAATAATTTCTCTTTTAACCGTATGAAATCCTGACACGACCTTCTCTGCTGGCTGTGCTGACAGGAGGGGAGAGAAGGGAAGGGGGGAGGGGGGTCATATTTTAAATGTAGCCATGGCAATATAGGCCTCTGCTGCAGACATTTTAGACAGACAACAGCAGGATGGGTAGGTAGAGATGTGGCATCATGTCTGAAGAGAATCACCAACCGATTCTATAATTACCGCTGTCACCCATCTGGCCCCAGCATGCAGCAAGCAGGGAAATGTTTTATCTCTGACCTACTTTCCGGCAGCAGTATGCTGAATCGTGACTGCAACGCTGGCGCTCTCATCAACACACCGAGCTTCACTGCGGACAGGAGCACGGAAGGACAGACAGGGCCTTTAAAGCTGCAATGCATAACTTTTTTTGGTTTAGTGACTAAAGGCAGCTCTCCACCGCACCGATTTCGGGCCGACTCAGCGTTGGGAGGTGTTGGAAAGCGTCCGCTGCCGACAAATTGTTGTCGGCTATCGTCGTTCCGTCGCATCGGGACATCTATCGGCCCGGCGATGAGAAACCGAACTTGCTCGGTTGGTGCCGACTAGACTAGAGCCCGTTGTTAGCCCTGGGCTGTTGGAGAATGCTATCTGGCAAACCTCCGCTGTTGCCAGATTGTGTGAGGAAAACAAGCGACCAGGTCTAAAAACAAGCCCAAAAGAAGCGACCAGTTTCACCACTTGGGCCCTATTATGATCAGCTGTTTAAAAAAAAATCTTGAAAACCAGCCCAAATAAGCAACTACACTTCAGAAACAAGCCCAAACAAAAGCAACCTGCAACTATGTATACAAGCGACTTTACAGGAAAACAAGCCCAAAGTCGCTAATAATAAGCAGACATTGGGAAAATCTTGCAGGCCAGTTCTGCCAGCTCTAAGGCATTAGCACAACAATGTGTACATCAGCCGACTGCTTATGATGAACAAAAATGCCAACTTTTGCCAACAGACTACCAGTCTGTTGTAGTCTGAAGTAGTCTGTTTGGAGGAGAGTCACCTTAAAACGTTCTTTTAAATCCAGTGGTTCCCAAACTTTTGTGGATCAGGGCCTGCTTGAGAATCTCGAAGGCATTCGCGGCACACCCATCTGACGCTTTGCGTTGTGATCTTGTACATCTGATATTTTCAGTTTGCAACACATTCGTACAATGAAGTGTAAATCAGGGCTAATGGCCACGGAGGCTTATTATGGCTCTGGTATCTACAAATCAAAAGGGTAAACAGCACATGGTACAGTAAGACATTAAGGCTAAAAGAATAACACAAACACGTCCTGGGGATTTGTTTCAGGGTGCCGGGAACTTCCCCTCAGACGATACTCAACCATCTGACACACGCCAATGCTGCTAGTGAAAGATTACATCTGTCTCAAGCTGCTGGATCTGAAGTGCTGGGAAAAAAGAAGATCTAACATTTTGTGTGCTTCCAACATCTGGAGAGAACTGAGCTCCTGACTTCTGGGTAGTTTAGTATAGCATTTTTCTTATTTAGCGAGCTGCTAGTAGTTGTACTTTAACCCATTAAGACCTGAGGCCAATTCTACAAACGTTGTCTAAATCCCATCAGTTTTCTGAAAAACGTATGTTTCTATATCAGTGGTGCTCAAACTTTTTCATGTCAAGGACCCCCAAAATTATATGTATTTGGCTGTCGACCCCATCTCAAAATATGTTGTTACAGGGACCCCCAGAAGCAAAGATTTGAGTTAAAACTGTTCGCTTTAAAATAATATATATATATTCAAAGATTTGCACACATTTCACACATCACATCAAAAATAGCAGATCTACAAGCTCGTAGTGAGAGAGAGACAGACAGACAGACAGACAGACAGACACAGACACAGACACACACACACACACACACACACACACACACACACACACACACACACACACACACACACACACACACACACACACACACACACACACACACACACACACACACACACACACACACACACACACACACACACCTCTCATCTCTGCCATGACTGCAGACAGTGTGTGTGTAGTGTTAATTACAAACAAGATGATTAAGTGTCTGTGACATGCACATGCACGCACATACACACACACACACACACACACACACACACACACACACACACACACACACGCACGCTAGCGCCTACTAATGCACACAGACTGTGCAGACCAGCGTAAAATAATACGTATACACACAGATACTTGGAGCTGAAGAGTCTTTACTCAACGAAAGGGGAGGAGAATAGTGCTTTTACAGATTCACCCGGCTAATGGCTGCTCAGTTGGCTCGTCAACCGTCTTGGAACTGACTGAGCTCTCAGCTCTGGGATTATTGCTGCTGGTGTTTTTCCAATAGGCTTGTGTGTGTGTGTGTGTGTGTGTGTGTGTGTGTGTGTGTGTGTGTGTGTGTGTGTGTTGGGGGGGGGGGGGGGGGTTGGCGCAGCACAGTAATTGGTTTGTAAATGGAGGTGCCTCTTCAATAGCATATACAGTACACACACAGGTTGTGCATCCGCATACACATACCTACACTTGACTGGTGCAGCTGGAGGATAGATGTCCTTGTCAGAGAGGATGGAGCTGATTGAGGGAGGCTGGTCATTAAGGACCACCCAGTCTGTCTGACAGGGAGAGAGAGAGAGAGAGAGAGAGAGAGAGAGAGAGAGAGAGAGAGAGAGAGAGAGAGAGAGAGAGAGAGAGAGAGAGAGATTTCTATAATCGATTTGTGTCTGTGACGGTTGTAAAGCAAGAATAGTGAAAATATAGCTGATCTACAAACTCACAACTTGTCAGACTGTAGATCAGCTATATTGGAAAAGATTTTGAGGTGAAAAGAAGAATTTTAAATCCCACCAAATCAATAATTCACCCCTAGATGAGTGAGGCAGAGAGAGAGAGAGAGAGGAGAGAGAGAGAGAGAGAGAGAGAGAGAGAGATGAGAGAGATGAGAGAGAGAGAGAGAGAGAGAGACACACAGGAGAGAGAGAGAGAGAGAGAGAGAGGAGATGGAGAGAGAGGAGGAGAGAGAGAGAGAGACGAGAGAGAGAGAGAGAGAGAGAGAGAGAGAGAAGAGATGAGACGAGAGAGAGAGAGAGAGAGAGCAGGAGGAGTGAGAGAGGAGAGTGAAGAGATGGAGAGGGTGCAGAGTGAGAGAGAGTCAGCAGGGGGCGTAGGGGTGCAAGAGAGAGAACATATAAGAGCAGAAGTCAACACAGGAGGCATGCAGAGTTAGGCACCACGATCAAATCTGAGGGGTTGTGGGGAGAGGCACGAGTCCCATAAATAGTTGTGTTCCGTGGTAGAAAGTACATTTACTTAAGTATTGTACTTAAGTACAATTTTGAAGTATTTGTGATTTATATTTCCAATTTCCAATACTTTTCCTTCTACTCCACTGCATCTCAGAGGCAAATATTGTACTTTTACCCCACTACAATTATTTGAAAATTTTAGTTACTAGTTACTTTTCAGATATAAATTATGATATTATGAAACATAAATTAACCACTTTAGCCCTATTTTATACATAGGCTATTTGAAAATAGCCGATCTACAAGCTCGTAGATCGAGCTTGTAGATCTGCTATTTTCAAACAACTTGAACTTGTGAAATTGGACATTCTGCACAATGAGTACTTTTACTTTTGGTACTTTAAGTATATTTTGATGCCAATACTTTTGTACTTTTAATCAAGTAACATTTTGAATTCCGGACTTTTACTTGTAACAGAGTAGGCCTACACATTGCACTGTTGATACTTTCACTTTTTTCCACCACTGTGTTCGGGTAGCAATCAGAGCCTATAGAGGTATGGAGGTACCACCTGTCACCACCTGTCACCACGCTGGGGAGGGGGGGGGGGAGACACGGGGGGCACAGGGTGCCACGGGTCAAATTTTTCCCTCTGTCGCAAACTGATGACATCAGGGGAAACCCATGGCCCTCGCCCTGAACCTCCAGGACATCAATCAACTCCCAGAAACCTTGTTGACACCAGGAGGCCACGTTTTAATGAAGGGGAGGGGAGGGGGGTGGGGAGGGGGAGGGCGGGTGTTTTTAAATACGTCCTGTCATATTATACTGCTGGGGGACTGAGTGACAGATTTATGACCTTTAAATATTTTGTACAGAATGTACACACAGAGAAACAGAGGTGCCAACCGGAACGGAAACATAATTTTTTTTTTGTTCCAGAAAGAACCTCTGATTTTAAAGGCAGAGTATGTAGCTTTGCCCTGTGTTTACATAACGAAACAATAAATACATTGTTTACCCATCATTTCCCTCAACAGCAGCAGTTACCGGCCACTGGTGGTGTTTACCTGCAGAAACACACTGCCCTCTCGCTGTATTTTGGTGTCGTCACTGTTTGTTTTGGTAGACCAAAAACCTCCCTGACTACCAAAACCAGTGTTGATTTTGACAGCACATTTTGATTTAGTTTTAGTCATAGTCTTTTTGAATAAAATTCCATTTAGTTTTAGTCATCTGAAATGTTTTAGTTTTTGTCTAGTTTTAGTCGACTAAATATCATAAGATTATAGTCGACTAAATCTACAGTTGATTTAGTCGACTAATATGTATTTTGGCGGTGCCTTGATGGCATCGTAATGGTTGATTTTCCACTTGGTTGCATGCTGAAAATAGCCGAGCTGCGACGCGTTGTGAGCTTGTAGATCTGCTATTAACACCCGGCTGTAACACCCGGGCGCAACCAAACATAAAATGACTCGTCTTTTAGTTCTACTGGATCTCTTCTCCACTAGAGTCCCTCACTAACATTTTGTCTCGTTTTTATTTGTTGACGAAATTGTCAATATATTTAGTCTTAGTTTTAGTCATCCTAGGTAAAGGTGCCTCAAAGAACCATCAGAAAAGTTTCTCTAGAACCATATGAGGAAGATGAAGAACCATTCTCTAAATAAAATGGTTCTTTAGTAAGTGATGATTCTTTGTGGAACAATGTAGCCTATTATAGAACCATTGAAGAACCATTATTTTTCCTATGTAGTCTTGGAAGTTGGAACGTGTATGCTCTTCGCAGTGGAAAGTACTGTACTTAAAGGGCAAGACCACTATGATAGAGGTTTGGGTTGTGCAGTTACCTTGCCATGATGTAACTCCAAAGGTGGACAAAGTTGATTCAGAAAATATAGAACATCACAAAACCCAGTACTGTTAGTTTTTTTGAAAAATAAAAATGTTAACTTCCTGTTGATTTTGCCATTTTTATAAAAAATAAAACCCGGACTGGATCGGCGGATCTGGATCCGGATCTTCAAATAGTAAAATCAGCAGGAAGTTGACATTTTAATTAAAAAAATAAACAGTACTGGGTTTGGTGATGTTCTATATTGTCTGAATCAGCTTTGTTTGTGTTTATTTACATGCTAAAAGAGTGATGACTTTGAGAGCTGTTTTACCGTACAATGTCAAGTCAATGACGAGCATACTTTGAATTATCAATTTCTAATCAATGGAGCAATTATTTTAGATTTATTGTCCACCTTTTTTGGAGTTACATCATGGCAACCCAAACCTCTACCACAGTGGTCTTGCCCTTTATAGATGATGATTGAGGACTCTATAGCAGGAGCACTCATCCAATGTCACTTCTGCGCGTGCACCCCATGGTACCATAGTACCACAAAGGCCTTAAAAACAAGGCTCCAGACATCCCAAAACAAACTGGTCAGGCTACTGCTTGGCCTTACATCCACAACTCATTTAACCCTGCTCACTTTGCTAGGGTGGGATGGTTCAGGGTAGAAGACAGAGTAGCCTACAGCAACTTGCAATGGGCCTGGTCTATATACACTACACCACAAAGACACCCATGTACCTGTCAAACTACTTCAAAAACGTAAATGACGTCCACAACCACAACACCAGAGGGAGCTCCACAAATCACGTTCAACTCAGATTTGGCTCTAACAAGGGATTCAATTCGTTCCACTCGCCACAACAACTGCTATATGCCTCAAAAATGTGGAATGCCCTAACATAAAACATAAAAAAACATGTAAATCCTTACTCTCCTTCAAACCCGCTCTAAAAGAGCACTTACAGGTGGCTGCAATTCGGAACTGGTCCCTGTAAAAAGGGCTTTTTTGGATTTATACCCGTTAAATAAATAGCGAAAAATAAAAAATAAAAAAATAGAAATGTTTGTTTATATGACGTTTTTGTATAGTGTATATCGAGGAATTGAGTACAAAGGACCCCAATGGAAACAAGCCATAGTGCTTTGGATTTAAAATCCTCTTAAAAGACTGTACTTCCCCTGTGCTTGTCTTTGCAAACTGTTAATGACGTATATTTTTTTATATATATATATATATATATATATATATATATATATATATATATATATATATATATATGTGACGACGGAAAACTTCCGTCGTCACATCAGCTTTCCGTCGCGGCCCTCACATCTAGGCCCTAGATCTGAGGCCTGATCTGAGGCCTGATCTGAGGTTGGTCCAGACAGCTCATCAGATGTCAGGGTGTTCAAACTCTCCAAACTTTCCTCTGTCATCCCTTCTAAGACACCACCGCTATTGCACCATTGTTTAAACCACCACTCGTCATAGTCTCCAAACATTTCCTCTCACATCATCATCCTCTTCATCCTTACCCACATTGTATTGTTCAAGTTCTTCCCTAGTTACTTACTTGGCCTAGTCACTCTGCACACACGTCAAGTCCGGCCCCTCTGGCCTCTCCTCTCCTCTCGGCTACTCTCATCCCCTCTCCTCCCTCCCCGCTTTGCTCTGCGGCCCTAACCTCTAGTCCCAACCTCCCAACCTCGGTCATGTGATAAAGAGGTCAGACTTCCTGTATCTGGTTGCTATGGCAACCTGCCAGATCAGGCTGAGGGTCTGATAGGCAAATCAGAGAATCAATCAAGCCGAGAGTCTGTTCACAGATCGAGGTGGGGTAAGATGCCTAAAATATAGCCATAGCTCTGATCAACAGTCTGTGGCAAGTTTCGGGGCAAATGGAGTGATCCTGTGCTTGCTTACCCCGGACGAGCTTTTGTCAATTATATAATAGTAAGATATATATACACACACACACATTTCTTTTTTTTTTATCAATCAAAATCACATTTTGAATTCCGGACTTTTACTTGTAACAGAGTATTTCTACATCGCAGTATTGATACTTTTACTTTTACTTTTGTAAAACATGTGAGTACTTTTCCCACCACTGTTGTTTTGTGCCTCTTTAAACGTTGGCCCTGCTTGTTTATTTAGAGCAGTTGTGCTCCATAAACTGGTCGTAAAGTGGAATGCTCTTGGCACGCTTCTCAAGGAGGGTGGGCATGTGTGGGGGACCGTGCTTACTGCCGACAGCCAGCACTCAGTCAGGCCGGCGGGCCGGGGCTCCAGCGGGGTCGTCCCTGCGCCTTCTTATCCCCCCTGGAGGTGTTATCCAACACTAATAATTCCACAACCGTCAGCTGTTCCCCCTCCCTCGGGCTGCTGGCTGAGTACCAGAGTTGCTAAGCAAGGGGACATTGCCTCTTCTTACATAACAACCCCATGACTTGTTTTTGTTTCACAGGCCTGCGTGTGGCTGCCCGGTCTGTGTGGATGCTCAGGCAGCAGCACAGAAAAGCAACCAAAACAAATAAGCTCAAACACTTGAAACCAGTGGTGTAAAGTAACAGAGTACATTTCAGTCAGACAACTCTTGGATTGGATTAGAATATATATTTATTGAGCAAGCTTGAGCATGGATATAGAAAGCATGAGGAAGCATAGTTTGGCGTCAGGTCTCTGAATCCTATTCATTCCCTGTAAGAATAACATTTTAATAAATGCTACATGCCAAATAGCATTTACAGGGAATGAATTAACCCCCATGGGGATCTAGAAACAGAGCCTACAGGTGGATGCCGGGGAGGCGGGTGGGATGACTTTCATGGTTAGCAGCATACGCAGCAAGCGAAGGCAGCAGATACGGCAGGATCTCAGCAGCAGCGTCGGCACGTCAGCGCTGCGGAACAGCGCAACCAGAATGAACAGGTAGGCAGAGCAGTACTTATAACCCACCGACCAGGAGAAGAGTGCATGTGACTAGTCACCTGATCGGATGGCACAATCCCTTGAGTTGCCTGGCCTGAACTAGCTCCGTAAACTGCGCCTCATTTACTCAAGTACTGTACTTCAGCCCTATATGGCTACATTTTGACACCGATACTTTTGTATTTTTACTCAAGTAGGCTACATTTTGAATTCTGGACTTGATACTTTTTTTTTTTAATGTAAATTGTTTTAGTACTTTTTCCACCACTGCTTGAAACCTATCTCCTATTCCGAGCCGGGGTGCTAGTGAAAATAGCCGATCTACAAGCTCACATCATGTGAGCTTGTATTTTCGCCTATTAAGCGTGCCAACGTGTCGTCACCAGCAGAAGGGGCAAATCAGGCTGCGGGGGCGAGGCATTGGGCGTGGCATTGGGCAATGTTAAGTCAACCTGGTTTTTACCCCTCAAAGATGTCCGCAGCTACCAAAAGACACTTGTTGACGCCCCCTTCAGGATTTTTGGCACGCTCTATATGATATTTAGTGTAGGTGAAAACAGGAGGGTGCCCTAGTAGCCCTTTGGGAATATGGTCAAAAAGTATCAATACTGCAATGTAGAAATACTCTGTTACGTGTTAAGTAAAAGTCAGGAATTCAAAATTTACTTGAGTAAAAGTACAAAAGTATTGGAATCAAAATATACTTAAAGTACCAAAAGTAGAAAGTACTCAATATGAAGTCTCATTTCACAAGTTTTCAAATGTATAAAATGTATTTAAAAATATTTTTAAAATAGCAGATCTACAAGCTCACAATACTTGCATTGCGGAGCTTGTAGATCGGCTATTTTCAAATGGCCGAAATGTATATAGGCCTGAAGTGGTAAGTAACTAGTAACTAAAGTTTTCAAATAATTGCAGTGGAGTAAAAGTACAATATTTGTGGAGTAGAAGTAAAAGTACTGAAAATTGGAAATACTCCAGTAAAGTAAAAAATACCTCAAAATTCTACTTAAGTACAGTACTTGAGTACGTGTACTTAGTTACTTTACACCACTGATAAGCAACAATATGCAATGATGCTGCCTAAATATGCAACAGCAGAAAACTTTTAATCGCCAAAACAGTCTAATAAGCATGTAAAGAGCATGTGCGCTGTCCATGGTGCTGAAGTTATAATGTCGATTCACATGCTGATGTCTCATAGGGATTTGTATTATCATCAGTGGTGGTAAAAGCCACTTAAGTAAAAGCATCAATGCTGCAATGTAGAAATACTCTGTTACAAGTAAAAGTCTGTATAATTAAAAATGTACTTGAGTAAAAGTATAAAAGCATTGGTATCAAAATGTAGGCCTACTTAAAGTACCAAAAGTAGAAAGTACTCATTATGCAGAATGTCCCATTTCACAACTTTTCAAATGTATAAAATTATTTTGAAAATGATAGATCTACAAGCTCACAATGCGTGGCATTGCCACGCATTGTGAGCGTGTAGATCGGCTATTTTGAAATGGCCAAAATGTATATAGGCTATAGGGCTGAGGTGGATAGTACTGTATATGTTTTGTAATAATATCTATCAGTAATACAATCTATAAGTAACTAACCAAGATATAACCTGCAACCCCCCCCCCCCAACCCCTCCAACAACTTCCCAATTAACTGAACTGCTATGAAGAGGACCCTCGTTAAAACCTGGCCACGTCGCCACAGCACAGCACAGGGTTTCTAACTAGGCCTATAAAGTGGCTTCCTGGGAGCGCAATCAGTGTTGCCATGTCCGCTTATTATAAGCGAGTCTGGGCTTGTTTTTCTGTAAAGTTGCTTGTAAATTACTGATTAGTTGTGGGTTACGTTTTTTATTGTGTTGTTTCTAAAGTGTAGTTGCTTATTTAGGCTTGACCCTGTTGAAGACCCAAGTGTCGAAACGCATGGGTCAGCTGTTGCCTTGCTCATCTGGTAAATAAATTATTATATATTTTTTCACCTGAGGACGGAGTGCCTCAGTATTTTTTCCCTATAGTCTGCCTCACCACTAGCCCTAGAATGTCTGTGATCTTCTTACATACATTTCATGTATTCCAAATACACAGTCATAGATCCCTCTGGACAACGTGCTGTGTAGTCACGATCTGCGCAGCCGTAAAAGTGCTCTAAACTCCGTCTGTAAACTCACCCAATAATTAATTCCTAAGACTTGGAGTCAGATATTGTCCTCTAGTTTCATATCCATTTGAAAGTTCTGCCAGAAAACGTGTGTTTAGTGAAATATCTCCACATTTCCACGAGCTGCACACGGACGACTTTCTGTACGGGCGAGGGGCCAGACTTGAGTGAAGGACCGAATTTATCAAAACTTCCTCTGATCACCACAAACGTCATCACAAATTGACACAGGGAAGCACAAACGAATGGGGCACACAATTGACAGGTGCATTGTGATTGGTGCGGGGTAATGAATCACATCACCTGCCAATTGTGTGCCCCAAACATTTGTGCGTCCTAAAGGAAGTTTAGATATATTCAGTCCTGCACTCATTCCAGGTCCCTCGCCCATAGATTTTTTAAAAAGATTTTTCTGATCTTGTTCAATCTTTTTTTTTAAATAATAACCAGCTTAAAAAAATATCAAAACTAAACTTGAAATTGAAAACAAAAACAATATATATATATATAGGCCTATAATTTAAAATAAACTAGTGAAAATGTTAAAACTATAACAACCTTGATAGGAACAGGTGTTTCTCATGTCAGGCATGCCTGGACTGGTCCAAAGCACAAAGAGGATGAAACAGAATCCTGTTGAAAGATGAAGGGACATGCCACAGCCCCACAAACGCAACATTGCAGATCTGAAATGGTTTGGTGTGTGTGTGCGCGTGTGCGCGTGCGTGGGAAAGATAACAGAGCACATGCCCACCTTATTTTAGCATAAAAATCTAGCCAGCAATGAAAAAGGTTTGAACTATACAGAGTAAAATCCTCGGTGTTCATTTGATGCCGAGAGTTAAATAGCTACAGCTACTCTTACACTCTCAGAGTTGAATATTAATATATTGTAGTGCAGTGCTGCTGCTAAGTGCCATATAGTCTCCTTCCTATAGCTATACGCCACCGTAGTTCCATCTCTCGCCTGTTGGTGTCACCCTTACTCCTCGAACACTCGGAGTCCCCCCCCTGGTGTGTGTGTGTGTGTGTGTGTGTGTGTGTGTGTGTGTGTGTGTGTGTGTGTGTGTGTGTGTGTGTGTGTGTGTGTGTGTGTGTGTGTGTGTGTGTGTGTGTGTGTGTGTGTGTGTGTGTGTGTGTGTGTGTGTGTGTGTGTGTGTGTGTGTGTGTGTGTGTGTGTGTGTGTGTGTGTGTGTTTACCGCGCGCACGCTTTAAAGCCCGGGCGGATGACTTCACCACCATTCCGCCTGGGTTTCCTTTATGATCCCGGGATCTCCCACTTCCCTCAGCAGACATCAGCCAGCAGCACAGCAGAACACATCTCTCTCTTTCTATCGCTCCCAATAATAACATCCACTCTACAAGGAGCCAGCAGAGAGACGCACCGACCTGCAGCCGTCTACGAAATAACGGACCTCTAAACACACGTCGATTGATCGCCGATTGATTGATTGATTGATTATTCCAAACGGATTCCGACCGGAGAAAACAAAAACAAACAAACAAAAAAAACTCCGAGAAGTGCAATTATACCTCAACAAAGGATCTATACGGCTATACATCAAAATATAGCCAAACTACTCCTGTCTTTTTTCCCCTCTTCTTCTTCTTCCATCGATCGTTGATCACAGTGCTTTATTCGTGCCAACACCATGTCCGAGGTGCTGCCCTACAGCGAGGGGAAGATGAGCGGGGGCTACGGGGCGGACAGCGAGGTCAGCCAGATGTCCTTTAGCTGCGGACTGCAGGACACCAGCGCCTTCTTCGCGTCGTCCCAGGCGAAAAGACCCCCGAAGCTCGGCCAGATCGGCAGAGCAAAGAGAGGTAAATTAAATAAAATGGAAAAAAAACGATTGAAATCGGAACGGCATTTGTAATGAAATCCTACATTTATGTCCATTTATTTCCGACCAGAAATCGGCAGAGCAAAGAGAGGTAAATTAAATAAAATGGAAAAAAAACGATTGAAATCGGAACGGCATTTGTAATGAAATCCTACATTTATGTCCATTTATGTCCACAGATGTTGTCGGCAAGCGACGCGACGTCGCTTGCCGACAAGATCTGTTCTTATCTGGTTGACAAGCGACGCCGTGGCCGCGACGCGAAGTATGAATTGAGCTCAACGCATTGATTATGCTGTAATAAACACGCGCATGACATTGTAAACAAATGAAAACGGGGGTTGCGCAAAAAAAGAAGAATGTGCTTTTACCAACAACAAAAAAGGTCTAGTTTCAGTGCCTATCTTTGTGCATCCTCCCATGACTCACTCATGAAACCAGCCCTTATAGCTATAATGATTATTTATTTATTAATTATTTTTATTTCAGAAAAAGGGTTTGTTTACAGTGTCAAAAGAGAAAGGCAATGATAAAGAATGAATTTAATGTCTGATATAAACAACCTCTCTGAAAGTGACAGACACCTTTGGGTTTGGCAGCGTTTTTACGCAGTCAGTGTGGCATTGTTATGAAATCCATCTGTGTGAAAGAAAGCCGTCAAGGACGAAGTGGATGCAACCTTCTAGAAGAACGCACACAGAACAGTGCGTTCCCCTAGATAGAACAGTGGGTTTCAACCCTTTCCATATAATGAAGGTCCATTATTTATTGGGCATTTGAGCCAAGGACCACCATTAGACTCGATTTAGACTCTCAGACCCAACATTTTTAATATTTTGTTGTCATTGGATACGATTTTGTCCACAATTCCATGCTGTATTGATGTTGGTACCATAGGAGAGACAACAGGCGAACGTTGATTAAAATAACAATTCTTCCACATTCTCTAATTCAGCAGACTTATTGTAAATTAAGTGATGCAGATGTTTAACAATAATTTAACTCTTGAGAGCGTAAAATGAAACCAAATGAATGGACCCTCATGGGTCCATTTGGTTTCATTTTACACTCTCAAGAGTTAAAGATCTATAAGGGTTACCATTTGGTTACCAACTCTCCATCATTTAGCTGGGGACCACCTGGAACCCCCCCTCAAGGACCACTGGTGGTCCCCTTGACCACTGGTTGAGAACCCCCTGTTCTAGAATGTTGCATCCACTTCGTCCTTGCCGTTGCACTTGGACTGTTTGACATGCTCTATATTCCTTGAATGGTGCCAGTAAACATCAACCCCCCCCCCCCTGTCTCCCCCCTCCCCCCTTCTCCTTTCCACAGTGGTCATCGAGGACGACAGAATAGACGAGGTCCTGAAAGGCATGACAGACAAGTCGTCACCTGGCGTCTAAACATGACCGACGCCTCGCAAGACATTTTATTTTTGATCACCCGATTTGAAAGAAGCACTTGTCGGCTGTGAAATGTGCATGTTTTCGAGAGGATCGTGTTAAAGGGAGGAGAAAAACACACACACACGATGGCACCGATCAAGCGAAGACAAAGGACCGGGGATAGTGAAGGAAAAAATGGAGGGAAAGGACGGAGAGAAAAAGATATGAGGAAGGCAAAAAATTAAAATGGAAGAGAGAGTGTGAGAGAGAGAGAGACTCTGGGGAAAAAAGACGGAGGTTTATCAATGATGGGGTTGCTGGCAATTCTCCAAACGAATCCCGCAATTCTCCAAACGAATCCCGATTTTTAAACTCTAGGCTCCTGCTGCGCACCAAGATGTTGAGATGGCGGACACGCCTCCGTTTCTTAACCTTCCGATGGTTTTCTGATGGATTGAATTGAACTGAACTCATTCTTCTTCACGACCATCTCTCTTCCAAAAGCGCTGTAAACAACAACAACAACAGCAACAATAACAAAACATTTGCGCCTTGGGGGAGGCTGAAGCTCCATTTCAAGCCCTATCTCAGTAGTTGTACAGTAGGCTTCTGTAGGCTCTCTCTAAGCTCCGAGACCTTTCCCCTCCTACACGCTTTTTGCATTGTTGATTCAAACAGTGACATTGGCATTCATGAGGAGCTGTCCATTTCAGCACTGCGAGAACTTAGAATGCATTCCCCCCCCGTTGCTGCTAAAGAAAAAGAAAAAAGCTTTTTAAAAAACAACAGACCAACCAAACTCTCAGTAGTGGAGACCCATTGTATGTAGAACATATTATCCGAGGATGGTGCAATGTTAATATCTTCTTTGTTATTGGCTCATTTTGTTTTGGCCCCGCCCGTTATAGGAAAAAGAACATGACTAAAGCGGTTCAATTAAATCACAGGCTACCTTTTAATTGGTTGCCTTGTCCCACTATCCCCACCCACCTGTGGTTTTGGGTGCAGGTTGGCACCTTGCAGTGGTTCTCAAACATGTTCATGTCAAATTGATATGTATTTGGCCGCTGACTCCCATTTGAAAAGATTTTGTTCCAGGGACCCCAACCCCCGCCCCCCCCCCCCCCCCGCCCCCTCCATAAGAGAGGATTTGTCAACATTTTGTTAAGACTTCTCAACATTTCTCAAAAATAGCAGATTTGCAAGCTGACGATGCATCGTGAGTTTGCAAATCGGCTATTTTCGAACAGCCAAAAAAAAAAAGGTAAAACAGGGCTTAAGTGTTTCATCTGTTCCTCATTTTGCCGGGGACCCCCTGGATCCCACCAAGGACCCATGGGGGGGTCCCCGGACCCCACTTTGAGAACCAGTGAGCTAATCTACACCTGCACATATCTTTTTTCACCTTTTCAATATTCAAATGATCGAAAGAGGCCAGCATAGATGTGGAAATTATAGTCAATGTTTGAAATAAGAGTCACGAAATCGATGGCAAAAAAAAGTGGTTTGCTATTATTTGGTTGTTTTTTTTATTTTGCGATTATTCGTGTTTTGTCCTCTATAAATTTAAAGTTGACCTTTTCCCTCCCATCTATTTGCATGAACTTTCGCTCCGGTGCCAACACTAGGTGCCACCACTTTTACCCTGGCACGCTTCTTTTTAAAACAAAATTCATATTTGTATTTTTATATCTAAATATTTGTTATTTAAATGATACGTATGCTAGTCTATCGTCTTACAATTCATCAACAATGTTTATATTTCAGAGATGACATACAGGTCGAGACTAGGCTACATAGAGGAGAATCTAGAGATTTTGGTTGACTGGTCTCATTCTATATCAAGAGTTTGACGTTTTTTTAAAGACTAACTGAATGTGTTTTGGGGTTTTTGCACACATAAATGTTAAAACTATTATTAAGAAATCGTATACTGTGACTTGAGCTTCGTTGATGAATTTGTTAGAAAAATGGCGATTTTAGAGTAAATATTGCACTGTTTACGAGTATCCTCAAATGACACGTTGTTATTTGACCGATTTTGGACATTACAGTTATGTTTTTTTGTTTTTATTTTTTATTTTGTTTATTTTGTACCATTCTTTTAAAGAAACTGGATATGGTTTGTTGTGCATGAAACCTTAATATTTTCAATAACGAGACATCATTTTATGAAGCAAAAAAGCAACAAAAATGTCATGACATTCTAAGAATGAGTCATTGTATATTAATGATGCCATTTTCACTGTATTTGGTGAACTAATAAATGGTGAAAGAACATGTAAAAAAAGAAACAATGTGTCTCTTTGGTGTTGCTTTTGTCACAGAAAACAATCGCATATGGAAATCCAGTCTGGGCAACAAAACACAACCAGTGAGGCAAGGCCTTAGAATCCTGTAAACAAAATAATACTTTAATAGTCAGAGATGTAAACAGCACATGGTACAGTCAGACATAAAGGTTAAAAGGATAACACAAAAAAGTCCTGGGGACTTGTTTCCATTGTGGTGCAATGTATTCAATTCATCAATATAGCATAAAAATTTTACCCAATAATACATGTCATCAACAAATACAAAACACTATATGTGTACAAAGGAGAAAAAGGAAAAACAGCGGCAAGCTCACAATGCATCGTGAGCTTGCAAATCGGCTAGCCAAAAACAGCAAAAAAAAAAGGTACAACAAGGCTTAAGTGTTTCATCTGTACCTCCTTTCTATAGGAATTTGCAAATGGGAATTTGGACAAGTTAAATCTGAGAGTATACAAAATGTAGGCCCATTCGGTTACATTTGTATACTCTCAGAGCTACAAATGGACAAATAAACACTTCGATTGATTGATCAAATACCATATCGACAGTTTAAAAGCACAGCAGTATATGAAAAAAACTAAAACAAATCTATAGTCACTAAAAAGCCAAAGGCTTGTTTCCATTGTGGTCTATAAACATTCAAACAATCTCTAGACAAACAACAGTGCAACAAACAACGATACAAAAAGGTGTACTATGAAAATATGCAGTTGAAAACCATTCACGATGAAACTGAGGATTTCACAGCGTAACCCTTCACGGAGAGTTAACTGGCTTCAACATATCACCTGTGTGTTAAGGATGGACCAGTGCAACAACTTTAGACGAGGCCTTCACCTCACCTCCCTCTGTGTAAATGCTGATCCTTAATTAAAGAGCGAATACAAGCAGCAATCCATCAGTTAGTCAGATAAACAGCTCTGTGCCGCTGGCCCAGACTAGTGAATCCATTAAACCAGAGACCCCCTCGGGGGGGATCTATGTCTGGCCATGTGGATCATCTATCTATGCCCGGCCTCGTGGAATTCCCATAGGTATATCACACCTTCAGTGTGAGTTCGGTACTAGGAGCACACCAGGCCCACTCTGTGTCATATCTCATTGTATATCGTTGTTGTCGGGCAGAAACCTCTGATTTGATTTCCATATTCTAACTCTAATTCTAAGTAACGCCGTACTTGATCATACACCAGCAGCGTCACACAGAAGTATAAGTAGCAGATCTGCTATAGCTCGAAACGCGGCGTGAAGCGACGCGTTTTAAGCTTGTAGCTCTGTCTTGTTCTTGAGCTTGTCGATCTGTCTCAGCTTGTCGATCTGCTACTTTTCGAAAAATAACAGTTTTGGACATAATATGAGTTTTCCATCCGACAGAGACAATATACAGGTCAAGTGGGCACCTAAACATTGTGGGCTCAGTAATGTATTGGCTATTTTGTCCAAACGTAAAAATAATAATATATGCATTGAAAAATTGTGTGAAATAACGCAATGTAATGTAATAATGTACATGATTTGAACATACACGGTACATCATTATCAGACCTATATTTACCCTTCAACTTCTCGTTTGTATGCCCAAAATTATTCACAGGTTTTGTAGCAATTTGTAGCAATCGTAGAAATATTTGGCCCTTAAATGTCAAATGTTCAAGCATGTTCAAATCATGTTTACTTTACATTATTTCAGACCATGTTCCAAAATATATTATTTATTCCAAATGTAGCTACATTTTGGGGGTGGGGAAAGGCAATTGAACACTGAGGTGGCCAGACTCTTGCGGATACCATCTCCTTTGCCCCATGCCGTGTTTTGTTCATTAGCCCGAACAATCAAAGACAGCTGTGCACGCTGTACTCTGGGTCACATTACAGGGGCATTATTTAAATGACATCTGAGACCTCCAGCTGGAAGATGACATGAAGTACACTAATGTATTCTTTGTCAACAGCGCTTCCACTTGTGGTCAAACCCACTGTTGATTTAACACTCAGGTGAATGTTTTAACACTTTCAGAGTTAAGTAGATGAACACTCCAGATTGTTTACTATGTACTGCAGTGGTTCTCAACTTGGGGTCTGGTCAGGGACCCCCCCCACGCTGGGGTCCTTGATGATATTCCAAGGGGTCCCCCCCGGCAAAATGAGTTATAGCACAGCAATCAGTTCTTTAAGGCTATATGCAGTATATTGGATATCGAAAAATAGCTATCTTTGAGATCACAACATGTCGTGAGCTTGTAGATCTGCTATAAAAAAAAGAAATGTTTTCATATTTTTGGAAACATTTTAACAACTCAAACTTGTATTGGGTTCGCTGGCACAACATATTTTGTCCAGATAAAATATATTAATTTGGGGTTCCGTGACATAAAAAAGCACAAAATTAGTTGACTGGAGTCCCCCAGGGGTCTATACTTGGCCCCCTCCTTTTTTTTCCTGGGTGGAAAATGTCCAAAACTTTCGAACTTGCGGATCTGCTACTTTTGATGCTTTTGTGTGACGCTGTAGTGGGATCAAGTAGAGCGTTCATTTATGAAAAAAAGACACAAAAAGTTTCTGCCCGACAGCAACGAGATACAGTATACATGTACAACATCCGACATGAAGCCTGCTGCAGCAGTGAAGCAAGCAGCACAAAAACCAAACTGGAGACCAGTAACACACTCTCACTGACACCAAAACCAAATGCTACGTGGCACGGCGGTTCTCAAAGCCGTATTCCGGCGGGGACCCCGGGGGTGTTACAGGGGCAGGGGGTACCCGGCTAAATCAGTTTATTTTAGACTTTGGCTATTTTCAAAAAAGTTCGTAATTCTTTTTTTAATTTTTTTTACGTGGAATAATTTGAAGAACACAAATCTTCTCTTATGGAGGTCCCTGGTCACAAAATCTTTTCAGACAGGGGGTCCGCAGCCAAAATACAAGAAGCACTGACTTAAAAAAGAATGCAAGCGTGTAAAAAATAATTGCGAGGATCCCCCTCACAGACAGACAGCTACATGTCTGGATGGTAGTACAATACAACAGTTAGAACACATCCATGCACTCTCTCATGCCACCAAACATCAACAATGTGCCACCATTACACGCAGTGACCTTTTGCACTATTTGCACTATTAAGGGCCATTGACCGCCCTGCATGTTGCAATTGATTGTGTGCGTGCGTGTGGCTATGGTCAATTACATTGTGACATTGACGTTTAGCGCTGGCAGACCGGAACAGGATTGACATATTTGGACAGATATTGCTGCCATTATGTCCCTCTCTTTGTCTCCCTCTCTTCCAGGGATGCGGGGGCCCAGGGGCCACGTGCCCAAAGGTCAGTGAGGGCCACAAAGAAAATGTGCCCAATTTCCTGAACCAAAAAGTCAGAGCATACAGTCAAAGGTGACTGGCCCCAGGCTAAGTGCCTGGGGCCCCCAAGGGCTCATTCCTTTTACATAATGGCAGTGGAAGCTGGAAGTCACCAACCTGCCTAGGGTCCCAACTGGGGTCCCAACTGGGAATTTCAGTATCAGCCTCACCCCAGCTGATGGCTGCTCAGATGGTTGTGATGAGCGCTCAGGGGGGAGATTTTAGGGGTTAAGTGTCTTGCTCAGGGGACACTTCGACACATAGCCGGGACCGGGACGCGAACCCTGTGACCTTCTGTTTCCCAGATGGCCTCAGTCTCTACCCATTCAGCCATGGCCGTCCCGAGGTCTTACTCAGAACCTTGTTGTGGTCAGTACAGTAAGCTCTAGTGTGTGTTCTCTTTGTTATTCAGTCATCACAGAAGGGTCACTTTGTGCATTAGTGTTTCATTAATGTTACGCTGCCAGAAAAAAATAACATTTATTATCTTTATAAGCTGCCGGTGCTTTTTCCACGAATGATGAAAACATTTATATTAAAAATAAAAATAGGCTGACGTTCTCATGATGAGAGAGAGGTTTGTACAGTGTAGGCCTACATGCTGACTACAAGGTGTATGTCCCAGTATGATTGGAAAACCAGTCAGATGGAGGCGCGCCGCCTGAAGGTGACTTGAACCACGGGAGGCACCACCGAGCGAGCTTTAGGCGAGCGAATCGCCGTGCCGAGCGTTGCGAAGTCACCGTCAGTCGACTCAGCGCCGTCCGAGTTATGTCCCGATAGGCACAGAATGGTAAATCATCCTCCCCCCCTTAATCTCGGCACCTCCGAGACATCATTTCTTTTTTTGACGGGGGGAGGTGAACTCGAAGAAAACGGGCACTCCTTTTTTCTATCATACTAACATAATACAATACAATGTATTACTGTTACTACTACTACTACTACTACTACTACTACTACTACTCTCTCTCTCCTGTAATGATTTTAATGGCTTTGCCTCTTTTTTTAAAGTGTCTGTAGTTCTTTTTATGTGACAAGCAGCAATATGAGTTACGGCGAACAGTATTTTGCTCCCATGTACGCCGAGTGTGTCTTGTGGAAGTGATAATAAATGGATTGTGAGAGGCAGCATGACAGACAGGCAGAATATCGTTACTGTCGGGTGGAAACCTCATGTCCAAAACTGTTACTTTTCAGGATTCAAATTCGAAAACAGCAAAAGTAGCAGATCTACAAGCTCTAAACAACTTAACCCATTCAATCCGGGAATGCACACGCATGTTTTAGATGTCATTGGGCTATTTTTTTGAAAAATCGTGAACATTTGCACACATCTTTGAATACATATATTTTTTAAGTGAACATTTGTAACTGACATTTTTGCTTCTGGGGGGTGGTCCCTGGAATAAAATATTTTGAGATGGGGGTCCGCGGCCAAATACATTTGCACACATTTTCACGATTTTTCCAAAATAGCTATGAGCTTGTATATCTGCTATTTTTCAATAGCCAAAGAAATCTAAAAATTACACCGATTCTTCCCCGGTCAAAATGGGTTAAGAATCTGCTCCTTTTGATGCTTTTGAGTGACACTGTAGTATGATTAAGAGGAGGGCATTAACTTACAAAAAGAAAAAGTCGGAATATGGAGATAAGGGGTTTGTGCCCGACAGCAACGATATATACTGTAGCAGGTCACTGATGAGGATTGAGTAAGGGAGAGCAGGTTAGATGGATGGATCCAATCCACGGGAACAGGGGGAGGTGACTAGGATGACTCTTATCTACATCAACAACAAGTACTACTGCTACACGAATGGTTCTCAACCTTTTCAGGCTGTGACCCCCCCAAAATAATCATATTTGAACTGGGGACCCCCCAAAATAATCATATTTGAACTGGGGACCCCCCAAAATAATCATATTTGAACTGAGGACCCCCCACCCTGACAAGCACTTGGAATGTAGGAGTTACATTTTGTTTCAACCTTTTCCACACAAATACTGAAATAGCAGATCTACAAGCTCGTCGATCGGCTATTCTCAAAAACGTTGCCTCTTTCTTATATTATTTGAGAATTTGGCTAATGTTTGACCAGTTTTTTATGGTATAGTTTGCTGATTACCTTTGATGCAGTAATAATATTTTTTCTTTCTATTTTTTAAGGTATTAAAAAGGTCTTAAAAGTCCTTAAATTGTCACTTCACTGTCCTCTGGGGACCCCCCCCCCCCTTGAGGGTCCCGACCCACAGGTTGAGAACCACTCTGTACTCTATACTACTACTGTACCGTCCCAGTGCGTACAGTATGTTCTATAAACTCCGCCTTGACTCTGAAGCTTTGGGGGGTCATAGGTCACGTGGCCCTGTTTAGTTGAAGTGGCAGAGAGAAAGAGAGAGAGAGAAAGAGAGAGAGAGACCCCGGGGTGTTGACTTGACAGATGGGCCGGGACAGCAGGGCCACACCAGGGTCCACATAGACACTGTGGACTTCATCACACACATACACGCACACGCACACACACACGCACACGCACACGCACACGCACACGCACACGCACACGCACATCTTTGTGTTACTATACTAACATTTTGGGAGAGCGATTTTATGAATGCTATTATTAATACATTTTGCCATTTTTAACCGTAAAGGTCCTTACACACCGGCGAATATGAGAATATACGCAAAATTCTGACTCGTTCCGAATAATTAAAAGACGCTTTTTCGCTTCGCGAAACTGATGTGGACGCTTGCATTGACTTTATAAGGTTTAAAAAAAAAAATATTTATTCGCATGAAGAATTCGCCCCGGTGTGTAAGGCCTTAAGACTAAAACCGGAAAAAATTGCTGATCTATAAGCTCACAACGTGTCGCGCTGCGACACGTTGTGAGCTTATAGATCAGCAATTTTTCGGCGCATGACACTGGCACAACAACTACAAATCGTGTTTAACTCATAATTTCAACCCCTAAACCTGACCTCTAAATACCTGAAGGAATCTTTTCCTAATTATAAACTTATATCTCTAAAAATATTTTTTTCAACAATAAAACAACCATTGTTTTTTTTCACAAGTATAGTCATACACGCACGCACGCACGCACGCACGCACGCACGCACGCACGCACGCACGCACGCACGCACGCACGCACGCACGCACGCACGCACGCACGCACGCACGCACGCACGCACGCACGCACGCACACACACACACACACACACACACACACACACACACACACACACACACACACACACACACACACACACACACACACACACACAAATCCCAAATACATGTCAATTTGGTGGTCCTTGGCACGAAAACGTGTGAAAACTAGTGATTTAGAAGGACATTTGTAGAATGGGCCTCAGGTCTTGATGGGTTAAATAGGGCAACACTGCAGGCAGAGAGCTGTGCGATCTATCATTCCCCTTCACTTCCTCCTGAGTGGACATCAGCCGTTCATATTTCTCTTTCTGTTACATAAGCCCGTGCAGTGCAGTACAGTACAGTACAGTACAGTATCTAATAGCATTATCTCGCCCCGAGGGAAGCCAGCATATATTTATTATACACTTCATAATGTAAAATGCAGACCCATACAGCATCGGTGGTGACTGGACAGTAACAAAGTACATTTACTTAAATGTAGTGAAGTACTTTTTGTTTTTCAAGTATCTGTACTTTACTAGAGTATTTGTATTTTTTTGGACACACATACGACTTTCTCTCCACTACGTACTGTACATTTCAAAGACAAATGCTGTTACTTTCTCTCTTCACTACATTTCAAAGACAAATGCTGTAACCTTTGACATTTCTAGGAAGGGAAAAAGTACCTGTTTGGTGGGGGGGGGGGGGGGTATTAAAATGGGTATTAAAATGTCAATACAGCTATGCATTGATATTAAAAAGAAAATGTACTTACTTGGTATTTTGTACTTTTGAATACTTAAGTATTTTTTAAAAGCAAGTATTCCAGTAGCCTCCTTTAAGTACAGATTTGACTGAACAACTTTCACTTGTAGTTGTGTAATGTTTGACCAGGAGTATCTATACTTATTACTTTGACTTGAGTACTAAGGTTGAGTGACAGCAGCAAAGGTCGTCGGGCTCGGGATCTTTTGACTCCACACTTATTTAAAAACGTTTGTTATGAATACAGATTCAGATTATTCATCACAAAACATACATTAACCACTTTAACCCTATTTTATACTTCAAGTATTCGAAAATAGCTGATCTAAAAAAGCTCACAACGTGACCCATTGTGAGCTTGTTGGTCTTCTATTTTTGAAACATTTTGAACATTTTAGAAGTAGAAGTAATTTGTGAAATGATAACTTACATTTTGATACTGATTTTGATGCCAATACTTTTATACTTCTACTCAAGTACAATTTTGAATACAGGACTTTTACTTCTAAGGGCCAGGGGCGGACTGGCCATATGGCATACCGGGCATATGCGCGGTGGGCATACAGTATGCGCGGTGGGCATATGGGCATATTTTTGCTCCTGTTCATTTCCGGGTTGCACGGCCCAATTATTAGTTACGGTAATGTCCCTGACAAGTGGGAAGGCTAGGAGATCTGGCTTGAGGCTGGGGGGTCGGCCGCGCGCTTTGGAAAATTGTGGTATGCTATCTGCGCGGCAGTTGTGGTGGGCCGGTCTGGGCCAAAATGCCAGGGCCGAATTTTGGTCCCAGTCCGGCCCTGCTAAGTCTCGCACGCACTTTTGTTCTACCTATGGGGCGGAATCTGACAATGCTTTTTCAATGAGAATCGCGTGGATTGATGGTCTTGCGCATCTTTCCGCGCACACCTTGCGTTTATGCGCTCATTGCTGCTTTTCCCCCTGTCCAATCGGGTGAGTCGAAGGCGGACCGTCCCAAGACTCAGGAAGCGACATGGGCATGGTGGTTTTCAACCAGTGGTCCCCCCAAGGACCACCAGTGGTCCTTGGGGGGGGTACCAGGGGGTCCCCAGCTAAATTAGTTAATAGCGTCACAATCATTTTTAACCACTAATAGCTTTGGCTATTCAAAAATAGCGGATGTACAAGCTCATAGCGTGGCACCGAGTGCCGCGCTATGAGCTTGTAGATCTGCTATTTTTCAAAAAGTCTTGACAATGTGTGCATATCTTTGAACATTTTTAACTCAAATCTTTGCTTCTGGGGGTCCCTGGCACACAACATGTTTAAATGTGGGTCCGTGGACAAATGTATATCAATTTAGGGGGTCCTTGGCATGAAAAAGGTTGAAAACCACTGCGATAGAGCAACTGGTTGTAGCTGTTGCATGGGAGGGTCCTGAAAGTGAGTGAGTCACTGGGTTATTGGGACAGAATTTTGGTGTGACCGTGCCCTAACAGAGTATATTTATATTGCAGTATTGCTACTTTTACTTTAGTAAACATACTTCTTCCACTGCATGCCATGCCATTGACAAGGATTATAGCTGGTTCCCTTTGCACTAGCTGTCATTATTGTTGTTGTCGGGCAAAAACCTCTTATCTCCATCTAACTTTTGGGGTGTTTTTTCGTAAATTAATGCCCTACTACTACAGTGTCACACAAAAGTGTCAAAAATAGCAGATCTACAAGCTCGAAACGCTTGTAGATCTGCTACTTTTTGCTATACTTTTGAATTTGAATCCTGGAAAACAGACAGTTTTTTGGACATTATGAGGTTTCCGCCCAGACAGAGAGGATTTACAGAGTTCACCGTCGGCTTCACTTTTCCGAATTGTGGACAAAGGATGTTTGAGTCCCAGCTGGGAGTCCCAGTGTGACGGGGGAACGGACAAAGTCACTGCAGCAGCATTAGCAACACTGTGGGGGGGAAGTGTAGCGCAGCCGCCGTTGCCTGCGCATTCATGTGACCTCTCCCCAGTGGTGGATAGTAACTATTCTAAGTACATTTACTTGAGTACCGTACTTAAAGTACAATTTGTAGGTATTTTTTTACTTTACTGGAGTATTTCCAGTTTTCAGTACTTTTGCTTCTACTCCACTGCATCTCAAGAGGCAAATATTGTTCTTTTACTCCACTACAATTATTTGAAAACTTTAGTTACTAGCTACTTTGTAGATTTTGAATATTATCACAAAACATACATTAACCACTTCAACCCTATTTACATTTCGGCTATTTTCCAAAGATCTTTATACAATTTACACATTTGAAAACTTGTGAAAGGGGACATTCTGCATGATGAGTACTTTCTACTTTTGGTACTTTAAGCAAATTTTGATACCAATACTTTTGTCCTTTTACTCAAATAAATAAATGTTTATTTCCGTACTTTTACTTGCAACAGAGTATTTCTACATTGCAGTATTGATAAAAAAATTTGCTCTTTTTCCAACACTGCCTCGCTCTCCCTGTCGTGTCACCGCTGGCCTATAAGCGGTGCCGTGCAGCGACGGCCGCACCATGACAATGACGGGGGGGGTACAAAGGGGCCGTGTTAATACACACAATGGAACTGTTGATGACCTGACCGGGTGTGAGCTTTCAGCTTGTAGATCTGCTATTTTTGGAATAGCCAACACATAATTGGATAAAGTGGTTAAAAATGATTGTGATGCTACGGTATATATGAACTACTTTTGCTCGGGGACCCCCTGGAACCCCCCGTCCCCCTTCCCCCCCGTCCCAAGGACCCCTATGTGTCCCCGGACCCCACTTTGATAAACCACTAACCTAACACACTCAGGACCAATCGGTACACACGATTGAGGGGAGAGGGTTGAGCGCATAGGGTCACATGGGGTCACATCGTCACGCGTGGTGGGCTTGTAGATCGGCTGTTTTCGGCAACAAAGTGTAAATTAAGAGAGAGAGAGAGAGAGAGAGAGAGAGAGAGAGAGAGAGAGAGAGAGAAAGAGAGAGAGAGAGAGAGAGAGAGAAAGCGAGGCATTGAGTATGCAGCAGATTGTTGTTGTTTTTGCTGCCCCTGCGGGCAACAGAGCATGGAGGACAATTAGGAACAGCAAAGACAATGCTGGCTGCACGTGCTGCTGTGCATGCACGCATGCGCAGACACACACGCACGCGCACACACACACACACACACACACACACACACACACACACACACACACACACACACACACACACACACACACACACGCACACGCACACACGCGCACACGCACACACAGACATGCAGGGGAACAAGAGACTGCCAGACAGTTATGCATATAAAGAAAAATGCAGATATAAAGAAAGATATGCAGATATAAAGAAAGATATGCAGATATACAGTGTAAATCTGTACGTCTTGTACAGATTCAAAGAAAAACAAGGAGAAAAGGGCATGCAAAGAGAAAGACACCGAAGGAACGGCACGCAGAAAGAAAGAAAGAGAGACATGCAGAAAGAGACACACATGCAGAAAAACAGACATGCAGAAAGAAAGAAAGAAAGAAAGAAAGAAAGAAAGAAAGAAAGAAAGAAAGAAAGAAAGAAAGAAAGAAAGTCATGCAAATGGAAAGCAGAGACGCGTGCAGAAAGAGAGAGAGAGAGCCGCAGACAGACGTAGAAGGTTTGGTGTGAGTGAGATAGAGAGTGAGAGTGTGTCCTGCATGAGGCTGTTCTGTGGTTACATAACGTAAGTCCAGCCTGGTTCAATCTCACCGTCAGGGCCTTTGCCAGCATGGATGGCACATCTCGCTTAACCGAGGGAGCTGAAAAACACACTGGAGGGAAGAAGTGCACAATTGTTATCGAATCTCACACCGAACTGAAATCAAACTAAGCACCAAAGCAAGTCCTACTTGTCCACTTTATTTGTTAGGATCTCCATTAGATGTGCCCTAAAGCACACTAGTCTTCCTGGGGGTCCTCGTTTAAAAAAACGACACATGCATTTAAAAACAGAACAAAAGAAAAAGAGTGATTCACAGACAATGAGAAAATAACAAATGAACAGTGCTTATTGCTTAGATAAATCGACATTATTGTAACCATGAAAGTCATGAAACAGTAAGAAAACAGTAAGACACAATAATAGTACAATATAGAACATTAATCAACGTATAGTTTACTGTCACATGCCTGAACTTCAAGACTTCTCATTGCGGGATCCCCGATTCTGCCAAGCATATTCTGTCAAAATCTGCTGTATGGCTTAAGAAGAACTTGAACAACATCCAAGACTCCACTGCCCCGGTGGACAATTAAGCTATAGTCCCCGCTGGGAATTCCCCCACAGTGTTGGGGAGGGAGTTGGGTGAAAACACAGCGTGTGCCGCTGGCTGCCAGGCAGCCTCAACGATTTGTCCTTGGGTGAACCGCAGAGGGTCAGTTTTCACCCTTTCGCCTTCGTTGATTGGCCAGTTGCCGTATCAGCCTTGTGGGGGTCATATGGCAACTGGCCAATCAGTGTGTCACCTTCTTGGACCTTTCCTAACCCTCTTACACTGGGTATGTGGCAGTGGTCCGCAAAGTGATGTCCGCGGACCCCCAGAGGTCCTTGAGGGGGTTCCAGGGGGTCCCCAGCTAAATTAGTTAATATAGCATCAAAATCTGTTCAAGCACTTTAACCCTATATACAGAGACTATTTGAAAATCAAATAAATGTGAACTTTTTCATTGCACATTCCGCTCAAAGTGGGTAAGAAAAAAAAGCACTGTAGAAGCTATGTCACTGTTCACTATTGAGGACGTTGAGGTAAGAAAAACAAGCGCTCCTCTTCCACAAACACTCCACTGGAGTGGTGTTGTTGTGAATGGGTATGGTGCACCAGCTTAATATACTGGTGTGGAAACTCTGTATTTTAGTTCCGCATTAAAGACTAAAAAGTAATTTCGGTTCATTCGATACGGGCCGTTCGGTTCGACATTTTACACCCCTAATATCTATTATACTGTATAAAGTTCATGTTGCGGAGGGAAGGCAATTAACGGTCTGTGGTGGGCGTGCAGATATGTCGATATGTGGACCACACATGTCCGACATCAGCGGGCATGTCCAGTCACAGCAGGACTGCTGGACATGCCACAGCGGCAGAGATGTGATTGTGATACATATGCATTGCGGTCAGCAAGACAATTCCATGTCCCATGTACAGTAGCAAATATGCCACTAACAACAAACAACTGGTTCAACAAACAGCTGAAGACCAGTGGTGGAAAAAAATACCCAATTTGTTTACTTAAGTAAAAGTATCAATACTGCAAGAAATACTCCATTACAAGTAAAAGTCTGGTATTCAGAATTTACTCAAGTAAAGTACACCACTGCTGAAGACTAACAGGACCAGAGAGGGAGAGAGAGAGACAGCGAGAGAGAGAGAGAGAGAGAGAGAGAGAGAGAGAGAGAGAGAGAGAGAGAGAGAGAGAGAGAGAAAGAGAGGGAGTGTGAGACGGGGAGGGGGGGGGGGGAGATAGGGAGGGGGGGGACCTATTTCACCCAATAACCTGGTTCAAGGCTGCGTGGGTATACCGGAACCTGAACATAAATACTGACTGTATTGTATACACATGGGATTTATTTTAATTTCTTCATTAATTATTGAGCTCCTTGAGGGCTTTGCTCTGTTTATCAGTTAGTATATCTATGATGGTTTTACCCACCACTCAATAATCCATCTGTCAACACAATCCCATCTGTCCTCCCCTCAACAGTCTTGCACGCAGACAGGAAAATGACTCCATCATAAGTGTTTTATTGTCTGTGGGGGCCGTGCATTGATTGTACCCTTTACTAGGGCTCTGCCAAGGCTAACACATCTATTATCAATATCCTCATACCGGGCATGGTGGTGCCACTTAGAGAGTTATGCAAGCAGCGCTCGGCCGCTCACTGGCTGCCTCGCTGGCTGCCTCGCTGGCTGCCTCGCTGGCTGCCCACTGTCCATCCTTACCCTGCCAGCAAGGATGGCAGTGCCCACTGTCCGTCCTGCCAGCCAGCATGGCTGCCAGGACGCTTGTCATCCTCCGTTTCAGAGGCCATTTATATACAACTTACTTTATTTATTTTTATTTCCTTCTTTTTTTTTATTTTGTTCTCTAAAACGCTGCTATTTTCTAGTCTTAAAACAAATGACAAATGAGTCACGCTAAAATTAGTTTTAGTCTTCGCCTTAAATAGGTATACTTTGTACCTGTTTTGTACCTGTTCTGTTGTCCTTGTGTAATGTAATGTACTGTAATCTTGCTAGTCAGCCTGTGGCATGTTGTCCCCATGCAATCTTACGGGAGCAGTACTGTGCATGGGGATGGGGGTTGACTGGCGACAGGCTGACTAAATAAACGATTTAAACGCTTGTTTCAACCCGTCACTTAGATGACATCTGAGAGCAGGGGGGACGACCTTTACTTTTTGGATACGATGTGCGGAAAAGGGTAAGAATCATGCATAGTGTAAAATATTCGCCGGTGTCGCCCCCCCTACAGGCACCTAGTAATGTGGAACCTCATCTCGGAGCTATACAGCGGAGGGAGAGGTTCCAATTGGAGCTAAGTGTTGCAGTGAATGCGTGTGAATGTCATGCGTGTGTTTGCGTGTGTGTGCGCGCACACACGCATACTAGAAATGCAGTGTCAGGCTTTCAGTGAACAGGTAATTCTATATAATAGTAATGGTACTATCTTTAGAATGAAGGGCCAACACATCACAGGATTTGTCATTTCATTACATTCGTTTGTTTAATTGATTATTATTTCAGGATCAATATCAAACATAAAAAAGACATGAAAAGAAAAAAAACGGTTATTTTGCATGTTATTCACCAGGGGCTGTGCTGGTATCTGGCTTGAATCGACCACATAATGTCATCGTAAGAAAACGATATGAATCAGTCAAATCATCTTCAGCAGAACTCACATAGTAAACATATCCTGGATCAAAGTGAAAAAAAAAACCCGACCTCGGTGGAACAGGAACAGCCATCTGAGACCCACTCCCCACTTAAAAATAGATGGTAATTACATTTCAGTGGAAAATTAAAAATAAATGATTTCTGCTTTATTAATGCTCCCCCCGCCCTCCCTCCCCCCACATAGTCCCGAGCCCTCCAGTCAGTATGTCTGTCTGTCTGTGTGTGTCTGTTGCTCTGTCCTGTGCTGTATTAGTTTATTTAAGCAGATTCTCACATGAACCCACACAACCAACCCATATTTCCTTACAGTATTGCAGTTTTCCAAGACACATAGTAGGTTGTTTGCGACTGCACACAGACAGACAGACAGACAGACAGACAGACAGACAGACAGACAGACAGACAGACAGACAGAGATTCTGGGTGCAGGTGCATTCTGTTGTACATATTAGTTCAAGATGTAACAGTTAGTTTTTACCAAATTATTAAACTTTTTTTTTTCCTTTTTAACCTTTTTTTCTCATCAATTTAGTCGTTATGCCAATCGATTCCTCCCCACGCAAATTTCTGTGTTGTCACTGATATTGTATCCTAGCCTGGGATCAATACAAATTTCGGGTTTCTGTTCCGGTCAGAGGGGAAATAACCAAATAACAGTGCATCTCCAAAATGATTCCCCTAGTTTAAAACTTGTTTAGTTTGGTATAATCAGTGTTGTGTTCTAGTTTTTTTATGAAGGTATACTATGTTTATTCCCTGCCTCCCACACGCACGGCATGCGCGCGTCTATAATGAATTAAATGTAAAAAACGCTGTTTTGAACAGTTTTTGAAGGTGTACGGTGGCGACGAAAAAAAATCTCAAGGTATACGGCGTACACAGCATCTGACGGTAGAACCCACCACTGGGTATAATCGTTTCGTTTCTTTTAGTATAATAATCGTTTGGTATGTCCATCTTTTATTCTAACTCGTAGCGCGACTAGTGAGACTAAACTGATTGATTTGCATTATGTGGGGAACAAAAACAATGCGACGCAAACCGGAACCAACCACCGTAATTCTTTTTTTCCTTTTTTTCCAAACCGGATCACACGGCTCAGTTTAGAATGAATACCAGGCTTTCCTCCGAGGTGGAAAGTCTGGAGACGTTTAGGTTAACTGTATCCTGACTCACCTGCCAGTGAGGAGCCCCCACCGGGAGGACGTAGAGCACTTCGTTCTACTCCTCCCGCCCAACACTCCCTGCTGACAGGTGCCGCCCAAGGCCGTATAGGAACATGTGCAGTGACAATTTTCAGTTTTTTGAAAAAAGTATGTTTCTATATCAGTGGTTCTCAAACTTTTTCATGTCAAGGACCCCCAAAATTTATTATGTATTTGGCCACGGACCCCCATCTCAAAATATTTTGTTCCAGGGACCCCCCAGAAGCAAAGATTTTAGTTAAAAATTTTCGCTTTAAAAATAATGTATTCAAAGATTTGCCCACATTTTCTCGATTTTTCAAAAATAGCAGATCTACAAGCTCGTAGCGCGGCACTCGGTGCCGCGCTATGAGCTTGTATATCTGTTATTTTTGAATAGCCAGAGTGTAAAATAATGCTTTTTAGCTCAAATTAAAAAAATGACACAGATGCGTTCCAGGTCTCAATGGGTTAACCAATGACAAGTATCAACAAGAGCTTGTGACTAAATAACAGTCATCCCCTTCCATTCCTTGAAAAGCAATGCTTTTGGACATACAAGGTTTCCACTTGACAGTGATGATAATGATCTCTATAACCCACAAGATTAATATGAACATTTCTCTCCTGATTACAGGTAGATTGACTTGGTAAGCTGTAATTCTGTAAGGCAGAAAGTTGGATGAATGAGAGACACGAGTCCTCACACATTCATCCTGTACAACAAGACTGTTGACAACTTGGCCAGAGAATCAACTTGGCAGAACGTCCAGGCAGAAAAGCAGTTTTTTTTTGGCAGAGGCTGCACGCTCTCAGATTCACAATAAAGAACTCACTTTGCTCCTTATATTACGCTGAAGAGTGTGAAATCAATATACGGTACATACACATCCATACCACCATTCCATATTTCGGGCACGAAAATGCTAAAATGTTCAAAAGATTTAGCTTTTTCATGATGTCCCCCAAATTGGCCACAGACCCCCATCTGAAATGATTTTGTGACAGGGACCCTCCAAAGAGAACATCAGTGTTTAAAAAGAATCTTCAAAATTCTGTTATAATTTTTTCTTTTTGCTATTTTTTAAATACTTTTTTGCTATTTTTGAATATCCAAAGAATAAAATATTAACACATTTTGCTGGGGACTCCTGTGGCCCCCTCAAGGACCCCTGTGTCCTTGAGGGCCCAGGGGTCAATATTATTGATGAAGTCTTCCGCATCCTCCTCTAGTTGTTGTTGCGTTGAACTCATCAGAGGGGGCGGAGCACCAGCCTCCTCCAATAGCCTCTTCTCCAGAGCCGTGTCCTGGGGGCTAAGCTCCTCCCCTTTGGTGAGCACATACAGGAAGTACTGGAAGCCGTCTCCGTAGCTGTGGTGAGCGATGGACCAGTCGTACTGGCGGCGAGCGTACAGGCGCTTCCTGAAGTGAGGCTGAGCGAAGGTGACGGACAGGAAACGACCTCCCGGCTTCAACACGCGACTGATCTGAGAGAGAGGACACAAAAAGACAGGAGGACAACGTTAGGAGGAGCATTTTAGACATCATCGTCGTCGTCATCAATCAATCAATTTTAGATTTTTTTCCACTGTATGCTTGACATAACACCACCTCCACCTCATCTCAGGTGACCTCGTTCCGTCTAAACTCAACAGAAACATGGGGGGAAATGCATTATACTATACTGCCACCAAAATGTGGAGTGCCCTACCAACAGCTACAAACGCCTAGCCTGATTATCAGACTGAAGCGGCGTGGAGCTTCAGTCTGACATTGGCTCCATGTGTAGGCAATAACAAGGGGGAGGGGGATTAGAATTTCCCTAAACCAATCACAAGAGATCCACGGATCCGCCTACACATGACGTCATCGCACGGCACGAGGACGGCCCGTGCCGCTGATTGGCTTGTCGTTAGACCCACCCCCACCTCCGACTCTCATTGGGCAATACATTTTTGTACCGCATAAATCCTAGGTTCACATTTACAACACCAGACCAAGAGAGGCAGTCCACTCAGAGAGTGGGCGGGGTCTATGGTCTGGAACCAGGCTAACAAACGCCATTCACCAATCAAATTTAAAACTGATTTCTGGCTTGTATCTTTGCTTGTATCTTACTTTGTATCTTACTTATATGCTTGTATCTTACTTGCATCTTTACTTGCATCTTCCTTGTATATCTTTCCTTGTATCTTTACTTGTACTTTCCTTTTAGCTTACTTGTATCTTTACTTGTATCTTTGCTTGTATCTTCCTTGTGTCTTTCCTTGTATCTTTCTTGTATCTTTCTTGTCTCTTTCCTTGTATCTTACTTGTATCTTTACCCGTATCATTGCTTGTATCTTGCCTACAGTTACTAGTGAGATCATCATTGCGTCACGGTGAGCCACCGGAGTCCTTTAGTTGTGTTCTCGTTGGTCCCGGCCGGCGCTGGCTGGCTTCTTAATACTGTATACTCAGTCGCTCAACGGTGTCGCGCAGCGAGAACAGCAGAACCTACAACCTCACAACGTGTTGCGGACGCGGCGCTTTGTGAGCTCGAAGGTTTGCATTCTCGGTGCAACGACACCATCGTGTGACGGAAGCATGAATTGGGCTCTAGCCGTGCAGCTGCGTGGGGCTCGTCTTGTCACATGGCGTGACACTGCACTAACAATCAGCCTTCTGCTGTATGAATAGTTATGGCTGTCGCTGCGGCGCTGTGTGTGTGTGTGTGTGCGTGTGTGTGTGTGTGTGTGTGTGTGTGTGTGTGTGTGTGTGTGTGTGTGTGTGTGTGTGTGTGTGTGTGTGTGTGTGTGTGTGTGTGTGTGTGTGTGTGTGTGTGCGTGCGCGTGAGATGCACACGTGCAGAAAGCATACGGTATGCATGAGAGGAGCCGCTGGCTGCAGCCTACATTAATGCATACACACATGCAAATGGCGCAGGAAAATACACACACGTGCACATGTGGGTGTTTCTGTGGGTGGAAAGGTTTTTTTTTTGGGAGCAGGGGGAAAGTTGGGGGGGGACTCTTTTTTTTTTTTAAACGGAAAAAAACCCACAAGAGGACCCTGGTCAATGAAGTATATAGTGAAGTATGTAAAAAATACTTTAAAAAGCAGACCTACTGTACAAGCTCACAACTTGTCAAATCACACCACTCGCCGATCTGGTATTTTCCCGCTATTTTTGATATAAAGTATAGAGCAGTGGATCTCAAAGTACTCAGGGTTCCTTGTGGGGGTTCCAAATCGACACCTGTATACAAATGGAACCAAATGGACACCTCAAAGGTCTATTTGGTTCCATTTGTACACTCTCTGAGTAGTGGGATGTCCTTGAAATTAGAAGGTTTGAGAATCATACTATTTGAGAATAGTATATATAGGGTTCAAGTGGTTAAAAAGCTTCCTCACAGTTAACATGCGAACTGAAGCCTTCATAATGTTCTATACGTCGGGTGGAAACCTCATATGTCCAAAACTGTTACTTTTCAGGATTCAAATTCAAAAGTAGCAAAAGCAGCAGATCAAGACAAGCTCAAAACGCGAGGATCTGCAACTGCTGATGCCTTTGTGTGACACAGTAGTGTGATCAAGTAGGGTACGTTAATTTATGAAAACACAAAAAGTATGGAGAAGGTTTCTGCCCGACAGACAGTATCTCTGTGGAGAGAGAGGGGGGGGGGTATGAAAATGTGTCCCGCAGCCGAGTTCACGTGCAATAATATCAACGAAAGCTTTTTCTAAAACAGCAGTGCCACACGGGCCGGGGCGGAGGTGGTGCGCGGGGGGGGCTGCGACTGAACGCGACGCAGGCGTTCTGCCAGAAGGGGGACCCTCGGAGAACAGGGGTGGGGGGGGGGGCTCCGAGGCGCCAGCAAGCACACGTATCCCGCTCTCCTCCTCTCCACTCACATGATTCATCTCCACCGGCGAGCTAGCCAGGATATGAATTATTCACCCCTCCACTGTGACAAGAAAGGAGAGCTGAAGGAACTGGAAGAGTGGTGGTGGTGGTGGTTGGATTATATGGGGTAAATTAAGGAGGAAAAAGGCCAGAGGAAAGAGAGGCAGGCAGGGAACAGTTGACGTCGGGTTGACGTCAGATTGGACAGAACAGGCGGAGAGGTGGAGACGTATGCCAGGGTTGGACGTGTGACACACATGATTTCCTCACACTTAGGGAGGAGCAGCATGCCTATGATGTCTTTAAGAGTGGTTTTAGCTAAGATTGTTTTTTCTTTTGTCCTAAAAATTCACCTTTGTGTGTTGTATACCTAGTTCACACCCACTGTATTTAGACGAAAACCATTATGCCACGGTTACTCCTATGAGAGTGTACAAATGGATTGATTGATTGATTGATTGATTGATTGATTGAATACTTTAAGTCCCACGGGTCCATTTGGTCCCATTTGTACACTCTCAGAGTTACAGACCTGTGACGGACCATTTTGGACCCAGATGAGCAGGATGGTGCCTTGCATGGTTGCCTCTGCCATCGGTGTGAATGTGTGTGTGAAAGGGTGAATGTAAATGCACATTGTAAAGCGCTTAGGATGAAAGGCGCTTTACAAATGCAGATTGTTTACCAATTGATGAGTGTCATACATGCAGCCATATGGCCACATACGCACATTTCACAATAAACTCCCCCCTCCCCATGGTGTTTGTTTACGACGTTTAGTCCCAGAATATCACAGCCATCTAAAAAAACAGCATGTTCCTAGTTGGATATAGACATGCATGCACCCATACACGCACTAACAACCATTTATCTTGTGAGGAACCTCACAATGTCAATCTCTCAAATTCTACTATACTTGAGGAGACATTTGACGCTCACAAGTATAGTATTACAAGCACACACGCGCGCGAGCGAGCATGCACACACACACACACACACACGCGCGCACAGTCGCACGCACGCACGCACGCACACACACACACACACACACACACACACACACACACACACACACACACACACACACACACACACACACACACACACACACACACACACACACACACACACACACACACACACCACACACACACACACACACACACACACACACACACACACACACACACACAAAACACTCAGATGCTTTAAGTGAGGTGACTCAGACATCATTGACAGTAGATAGATTAATCCTGAATGAACCCACTTGTAAACAACTAGGCTTATTTTAGTGCTGCTACTATACATGTATTTACTACTAAGTGCCGTATATGTTATCAGAGTATGAGGCAAGTCTATTTCATCATGATTGAATGAAATTGGTATCACAGTGATGGAAGAAGTACTCACATTTTCTACTCAAGTAAAAGTATCAATACCACATTTACAATGTAAAGCCTGGTATAAACAATTTGCATTGGCATCAAAATATACTTTTTTACCAAAAGTAAAATAACTCATGCGCAGAATGTCCCATTTCGCAAGTTTTCAAAAATGTATACAAATCTTTTGAAAATAGCTGATCTACAGCTTGTTTTCAAATGAGTTCAAATAGCCGAAGTATATAGGGCTGAAGTGGTTATATTTTGTAGTAACTAATAACTACATATATCTACAAAAGTAACTACCGGTAGTAACTAAAGTTTTAAAATAATCATAGTCGAGTAAAAGTACAAAATTTGACTCTGACGTGTAGGGGAGTAGAAGTAAAAGTATTGAAAATGTGAAATGCTCCAAGTAAAAGTACCTCAAAGTTGTACTTAAGAACAGCACTTGAGTAAATGTACTTTGCACCACTGTGCAGCACTTGTTATTCAGAGTGCTTGGGAGCCAGTCTATTTCATCCTGATTGGATGAAATTGCCATCTCAACCTGAGAATACATTTTCTGTTTAGTAAAGAGCTGGAGAGACATGGAGAGCCTTGTTACTGAACAAACACCCTATACATAGCAACGATTCTCATCTTCTGAAGCAAACGAGTAGATGAGGACTCTTAATGCCTAATTTATGCTTCGTCGTTTGACAGGTATGCATGTCTGACAATAGCAGGTCGGCAAGCTTGTAGATCAGATAATTTTGGAGCACATTGCACAACACCGGTGCGCAACTGAATAGGCTATACAGTAAATCACCCCTTAGATTGTTGCAACAATTTATACCTCAAACACCAGGGTTATCATAGGTAAATAAAACTAAGGATATAACCAAAACTAGAATTTTAAAAAGCATTTTAGTTAACTGAAATAAACATAAAAACGAGGCTTAACGCTTTACAAAAAAAGGTAACTAACTGAAACTGTATTGCGTTTAAAACTAACTAAAATCATGGAGAAAATGTCCTTAGTTTTATGTCTTTGTCAGAATCCAAGATTTTACTTTTTTCTTTTTAGATAGTGAAAATAGCCGAGCTTGTAGATCTGCTATTTTCGCAATATTTCTGAGCTTTTTGAATCGTGCCCCTGTCACGACTGTCCCAAATTTACAACTATCAAACAATTAAAAGTAACACTAAAACTAATTTAAAAATAACTCTAAAACTAAGCCGTTTTACAAAATAAAAACTTAACTTGCAAACCCGCTTTAACCCATTAAAACCAGTTTAATTTTAGATTTTTGCGTTGGCTATTCAAAAATAGCAGATATACAAGCTCACAGCGTGTTGCTTCGTGCCGCACTGCAAGCTTGTACATCTGCTATTTTTGAAAAATTGTGAAAGCGTTTGAAAAATGGTCTTAACACATTGAATGCCAATCGCGTAGATCTACGCGAACCTATTTAAAGCCGCAGCGTGCCAGTCGCGTAGATCTACGCGAACCGCCGATTCCCATGTTAATCGCCCAAGGTGCACTTTCCGAATTTTTTTGATCCATTTCCGTTTCCGGTTTTCGGTCGGAAACGGAATTATTCGGGTTCCGGTTTTTTCGATCGTATCCGCTTCCTGTCTGGGATCCTGTTTAAAACTCGATTTTCTCGGTTTGTTGTTTTTCTCCTCGCTGATCACTGTTTAGCGTGTATCGGCTGTAGCTTCAAGATGGCGGCTCGCATTTGGAAACTGTTTTCGCTGGACGTTTCTCACGGATCCGCTGTGTGTTTAGAACCAAATGAACGCGCACTTTTAACTTATTTAGCGAGGTCTGTGGCGACATGATAAAAACAAAAAAACAACAATAAAACGCTGGCACTGGTGAGTACATTATGAGATTAAACTCTGGCATGGAATGTGTTAATGGGTAAAAAAAAATGAACTTGTGAAACTTTTAGAAATTTAGAAACGATTCAGAACTATAATAACCGTGTCAAACGATGTACAGCGACAGCATCCCCCGCCCCCCCCCCCCCCTCGGTCAGCTGAGCTGTAAGCCGATCCTAATTAGAGCCACGGGGTCTTCTCCCACAGGAGAGACCACGGGGGAAACCCAACCCACCCTATTGGAAACCCACCTAGTGGAAAACCACCCGGGGGAAACCCACCGACCCCATGGCTTCCTCCTCCACCCGTCTCCAAAACACTCTCACACTCTCATCACGCTCTAGTCTCTACGCCGATGATGTCACCGCTTTTCTTTCCAAAACATACAGTAGCCATGCCCGCGCACTCACTCACACACACACACACACACACACACTCACACACAGGTGATGTCATCATGGCCTCTAGTGAATAATTCAGCGTGGTGGCGGGTGGATGGAAGGGATGGCTGTTTCTAAAGCCAGTGGACCTACCTGCTGTGTGTTGTTAACCACTCCCCCGGTTTAGAGTTTCCTGCTTCAACACGCACGCACGCACGCACGCACGCACGCACGCACGCACGCACGCACGCACGCACGCACGCACGCACGCACACACACACACACACACACACACACACACACACACACACACACACACACACACACACACACACACACACACACACACACACACACACACACACACACACACACAGTACTGATGTCACAGCTTACTGTACATACACACACCGTCTCAATGTTCTTATGTCACAGTAAAGTTGGTCAACAGGCAACAATGTGTAGTGTTTAACAGTGGTGTAAAGTACATTTACTCTACTTAAGTACAATTTTGAGGTATTTTTTACTTGAGTATGGAGTATTTCCAATTTTCTGCACTTTTACTTCTACTCCCACCACATCTGAGAGGAAAATATTGTAGTTTTACTCCACTACAATTATTTGAAAACTTTAGTTACAAGTTACTTTGCAGATTTGGATTATTATTACAAAACATACATTAACCACTTCAGCAATATACTGTATACATTTTGGCCATTTGAAAATAGCCGATCTACAGTACGTATAGGGGAGTAGAAGTAAAAGTATTGAATTTTTTTAATCCTCCAAGTAAAAGTACCTAAAAAATAGCCTAACTAAGCACTGTGAGGTGTTGTGAGATTGTAGATCGGCTATTTTCACAATGTTTGCCTCTTTCTCACGTAATATTTGACAAGTTGGTATGAAAAAGGTCTTAAAAGTCACTTGACACATATAATGTGTATACAGGCAGATAGCCTGTATACACTTATACTGTATGTTGGTTTGTTTACTGTTGAGTGAGAAAACAATGTTGCACATTAAGCAAATCATCTGGAGCCACATTTGGGAACCACTGCTCTAGGCTAGGAGAGCCACTTCAGCAGGCCTGTGAGGAGGACCTGAACAGGGTTTGTGTGCAGAGAAAAGAGAGCATTTAACTTCTATAAACGTTTCACCACAGTAGGTTAACTTTGCCACCACTGGTCCCTGCCTGACCTTTCTGCTTCAGTCAGTGAGAAGCTAATCTCTCAAGAACAGATTCTGCTCTGCGTTTGAATCTGTCGGGGGGGTTCGTCATATCGCGTACGCACTGGCCTACAAGTGGGCGTGCCTTTAGATCAGGAAGCAGGCCGCGCTTTACCCAATCAAATGTAATGGGCGGGATTTACGTGTCCGCCGATCCTTCCCCACTAAAAACAAACCAAAACTCATTTAACAATAGCGTCCTCGGAGCAGACAAAACCACGGAAAGATATTCACATTTCAACTTGCTCTTTCATATAGAAACAAGTGGGCTTATAACCAAAACGATCCATGTTGTCTGGGAGAAGTGGTGTTAGTGTTCCGTGTAGAAATATTGTTAGTGGGAATGAAAACATAGTCGCACCACCGGAAGTGAAAGGCTGAAGGCAGACCAAAACCCTGGTTTCCTTGCGCACGCGTGCTACGTCGACTTCCTCCCAGAGCCAAGTGAGATAGTCAAAAACAGCAGAGGGCGCTGTTTTTCCTTTTCATTTGGCGATGGGTTCCCAGATTGGTGAGAAGCTGTCACTGCAAGGAGAACCAGATTACATTTCTCTCTCTCTCTCTCTCTCTCTCTCTCTCTCTCTCTCTCTCTCTCTCTCTCTCTCACGTTTCCCCCCCCCATTCTGAATTCCCATAGACGTCTTTAATATCGCGGCATATAAGAACTGTGTTCCAAAAATAAACAAATGAGCCAGGCGGTTTGCCTCCTATGGATATGAAGCATCAACTGACTACGAGAAAACGCTAACGTTACCGCCGCCAAATTAATGACACGTTTCGCCAAAAACAGACTGTATCAAATATGAGTGACTGATTATCGTAAACGATACAGAGCCAAACAACCGCACGTAGGGTTGTAGTACTCGAGACCGGTCTCGGTCTCGAGACCGGTCTCGAGACCGCTTTTTGATTTACTCGGTCTTGTCTCGGTCTCGCCCATAATTTGACTCGGTCTTGTCTCGGTCTCGCCCATAATTTCACTCGGTCTTGACTCGGACTCGGACTAAGGGACTCGGGACTCTGCCCCCACCGAGTCCACTCGAGTCCAAGACCAAGTCACTACAATGCAATGACATAATTTTATTATACCCATATTATGAGGAGCCTATTCACATTAACATTCAAAGAGAGCTGTCTGGCGCTTATGGACAGCTGTCTTGGAGCGCATCATCTCGTGGTTGACAGCGCAGCAGCAGCAGAACACACTCTGCCATGTCCCTCTAGTTTATATTATTTTTAAATTATTTCCACTAACAGCGCAAGCTTTCCAGGTGTTTATTTATTTATTTATTGTGTGTTCACTGTGTAGCCTGTGGTTGTTTTAATAAATGAGATTATCTAAAGATGATTAGAGACGGCTTTCAGTAAGGTTTCCTTGCGCACATTATTGATTGCCAGTGGCTGACAGCGCGTGTGCGCATCTAATCACAAAACCCGACGCTTGATCAACAGAAACATATAGATTAATACATTTGACAAAATACAGCGAAATCCCAAAATTATTAGAGTCTTAATATCCAGTAAGCAATAGAAATGAACTGCAAACAAATTCAAAGTTATAGGCTATCAATATCACACAAAAGTAGAGAGAAGCTGTGATCTCACCTCACGTTTAAGTTCACTGCCTTCACCTGTTGTTCTGCTGTGCGCAACAGGGCATATCTCCGCCAGGCCAGGTTTACCTACCCAGGCCATGAAATTCATAGGCAGTCATCGTAGCCAATTAGAATGAAATATGCTAAAACTGACTCATGTACTGATACAGAACCGTCGCTGTTGGGTGGAAACCTTGTATGTTCCTTTTTTTTATTATTATTTAAAAACTGGTGAAAATAGCCAATCTACAAGCTTCAATTATTAATAATTAAGAAATATTATATTTTAAATAGTGCAAAATCAACTAAAGTCATTGTTAGTGCAAGTTCAATCACATTTAATTTGAATGAAAATACTTTGTGGGGAAAATACATAAAATCTGTGAATCTAATGTGATTCATATGACCCCTACTTCAGTCAGTGAAATCCAGGGCTGAATGTGACAAATATTGAGACCAATATAACTTAGTACAAATATTGGTCATTTGCGAATATGGGTTATATTACACAGATAGTTATACTATTCTTGTACTATATTAAAATAAAATCATCCTTAACCTTCAAATTAAATTCATTATGTCCGTGGACTTTAAAAAAAATGCCCTGGCATTTGGCCTTTGTGCCCTAAAAAATGACAAAAGGCCAAGTGGCCTTGCCCCTGGCCTAAAATGATGAAATTCCAGGCCTGGTCACAATGCGTCATGGGACGCATTGTGAGCTTGTAGATCTGCTTTTTTAAAATATATATATAACTGCTGTAGCCTGTTATTATGACGTTTACATATTTTAAAACTGAAGATGCAAACGCATATTGAATGACAGTGCGTTTAAATCGAATGTCTCAACAGTGTTTGAAACACTGATTCATTGCTGGGGTGTGAGACTTAGTCATTGATTGGTCAATAACTTTACCATTCACATGTATTTAAAGTAGCACAAATCGATGTGCTATGTAATGATGGCTCCTTGTCATTAAAGGGGAGTAGTTTTCATTGTTCTGTCTGTAAGGAACATTAATGTGTAATGATGATAATGGCTCATTGGTCAATTTGGTCATTGTTGTTTGGTCTAGGTTTACCATTGAGTAATTGTGATTATTGTAATTAATTCAGTAAAAATAACTAAATAGCTAATTGCTCTGCCATTCATTAAAAGATGCAAATAATTTTTTAAATGTCAAAATAAAAACAAAACAAAACTAGAAAAAGTGCTCCTCGGAGCACAGGTCTCCGCCAGGTCAGGTAGGTTATTGTGGCTTCCTGGTGGCACTATAACAGGCCAATGTGAAAAGGGCGGCATTTCTTCCACTCTAGTGGGAATGTGTGTGGAAAATTTCACGGAAATCGCACGCCGCCGCGTTCATGATTTCAGGCATTTTGTTCTAAACTGACCTATCCTGCAAACTTTGGAAGCTAATGTTAGCAAATTAGGATGCAATATGAAATATCGGACACATCCGTCTTGATCACATGACTATAGAGATACTGTGTACTGATTTGCGTGATTTTTGGACAGAATCTGAAGGAGTAATAGCAACAAATTTGTTTTACAAAAGTCAGTCTCCTGGTGGCGCTCTAACAGGCAGATGTGAAAAATGCAGGGCAAGGGTTTTTCCTTGGCCTCTAGGGAGTGTGCACAGTTTCCTGTGGCCTGTCATAGCGCCACCATGAGGCTGATTTGAACATTTTCTATCAAATAAATAAAATAAAAAAAATATCTGGTCTCGGTCTCGACTCGGTCTCGCCTCCGGTCGGTCTCGGCCTCGACTCGGTCTCGCCTCCCGTCGGTCTCGGTCTTGACTCGGACTCGACCCCCTCCCTGGCCTCTCGGACTCGGTCTTGACTCGGACTCGCCCCCCCTCGGACTTGGTCTTGACTTGGACTCGCTTTAGGTGGTCTCGACTACAACCCTACGTGGTACAGTCAGACATTTAGGCTAAAAGGATTACACCTGGGGACCATTGTTTCCATTGTGGTCCTATGTATTCAATTCATCGACATAGCATAAAAAATAACACAATAATACATGTCATCAACCAAATACAAAACACTATAAAGTACAAAGGAGAAAACAGGAACAAACGGCGGCAGTGAATGACACCTCCTGTCTGTGGGAAATTGCATTCATCTCCCCTTGAGGTCTCCTGATAGGTGATTTGTCAGGCCAGTTTTTTGTCAGGTTTGTCTCAGGAGGCATCGGGATGCAACCAGCCAGCAGGGTGTGTGTGTGTGTGTGTGTGTGTGTGTGTGTGTGTGTGTGTGTGTGTGTGTGTGTGTGTGTGTGCGAGAGAGGTCATCTGTGGTCGGGGTGGCGTGTATTTCTCACTCTCCACATGTTGTGCACAGTTCTGCACGTGTGATCTGCTGTTCTCTGCTGCACAGCCCTGCAGTGTGCACTGTAGATCTGCTATGAAAATAGCAGATCTACAAGCTCACAACGCGATGAAGGGGTGTGCCGATATATCGTCCCGCGATATATCGCGATACGTTTTCGTGACGATATGTATCGTTTTGGAAAAAAAATATATCGTTTTGATTTTTTTTTTATATAATCAGGCATGCAAACAGCCCTGCGGTGAAAAGTTTTTTTTTTTTTTGGGGTCGGGTGTCACACTATTGCCCTATTTGGATTCAAAACGGCTATTGTAGCTGAAAAGCTACAAGTTTGCATGTCTGAATAATGCAAAAACAGAATTATTTGTTTGCATTTGCTTTTTTTCTCCCCCATATATTTTCATAATAAAAAAGTGCGTATCGTATCGTATTGAAATCGTATCGAAGTTGTGAGCCCAATATCGTATCGTATCGTTTCGTGAAATTAGTGAAATCGGCACACCCCTAACGCGATGTTATACATAGGCTATTTTCAAATAGCCTATGTATAAAAAAGGGCTAAAGTGGTTAATGTGTGTTTTATACTATAATAATGTATATCTGAAAAGTAACTAGTAACTAAAGTTTTCAAATAATTGTAGTGGAGTAAAAGTAAAAGTGCTGAAAATTGGAAATACTCCAGTAGAGTAAAAATACCTCAACATTTTACTTAAGTACAGTGCTTGAGTAAATGTACTAAGTTACTTTACACCACAGGTTTTGGACATAATGAGGTTTTCCACCCGACAGAGACGATTTATAAATGTGTGTGAAGCTCCTTCCTGTGCAGAAGAGAGACCGCCAGCCTCGGCAGGACCCCCTGCTTAAATAAAGGTTACATAAAAGTGGGTCTTCAGCTTACATAAGCTTTGGTTCATGTGAGGGTAAAGAGGCATGCGTTTAGTGTTAATTAACTCAGGAGAGAGAGAGCTCCATTTCTACACTCCTCTGAGTAACAATTATTGGTGGTACATTTACTCAAGTACTGTACTTAATTGCAATTTTGAGGTAGCTTTACTTTACTTGAGTATTTCACATTTTTCATACTCTATACTTCTTCTACTCCACAAACATCTCAGACGCAAATATTGCAGGATAATATAATTATCTGACAGCTAATAATAATAAAAACATACATTAACTGATAAATGTTGTATTGTTATAGAGATTAAGCTACCCAGCAGAATATAAAGTCATTAATATTGCGGCTGTTAAAGGTGGCCATGATATAAAAACCATGAGCCCATGAATGAAATAATACAGTAATTACAATCCATTAATTGATTATGAAATGGCCCATTCTGCATAAATGAGTTACTGTGAGTATTATTTTGACGCCAGTGTTACTTTTACTCAAGTTAAACATTTTGAATGCAGTATTTCTACATTGTGGTATTTGCTACTTGAAAAAAAATCTGACTGTTTCTTCCAGCCCTGCTTAAATTAACATAAAGGATCTTTATTTTACAGTGCAACTCTTTGAGGCATTGAATATGTATAGCCGGCTGTCCTAACCACTGCTGATAATGCCTCTGGCCTTCACAATGTGTGGCTGCTTTTTTTTGCTGTCGTGTCAACTTCCAAGGCTTTCATTTCAGCCCCCCGGGGCAGTGGAACTGCCCCGGGGGGCCAAAAGGAAGCCTTGGAAGTTCAGTAGTAGAGTAGTAAAGTATAGTTTTTTGTCCTCACCTACCCTAGGATTGAATTGCACCAGGGCTGTATCCTCCGTAAGGAACATAGAGTTAAAAATAATAGAGAGGGCACCCGAAATCTCCTCCCATCCACTTGCATTGAGTTGCTCACCCAGCGCATAGTCCTAAATCACCCCTTCTTCCGGGTTGGAAATTTGGTGGGCGCGGCCTATTTTGGGCCCCAGTGCGTCACAGAAGCGCGCAGCCCCGTGCGCAAGCTCGTGTGCATGCTCGTGAGTCGAGCCCATTGGTCGAAACCGTTTTCGCTCGTTCATGTTGAGGCCCCTAAGCTGCAGTACCATGAATGGCCAGCATGTCCATTTGGCTTCAATGAAACCACTGGGTTCTGGGGGCTTGGTACGGATGGACGAAGGCTGCCACCTCACTGTCAGTGTTGCCAGATTTTGCGAGAGAAATAAGCAACCAGGTCTATGAAAACAAGCCCAAAAGAAGCGGCTAGGCCAGATGAGCACTTCAAACCTATATACGTCTATATTGCACATGTTCTGGTGCAGGCCTTTGTGTGGACCTGGCAGGAACTATTGTTTTGAATGCTGAGCTATAGTCCATGAACAGCACACACACACACACGCACGCACGCACGCATGCATGCACGCGCACACACAACACACACACACACACACACACACACACACACACACACACACACACACACACACACACACACACACACACACACACACACACACACACACACACACACACACACACACACACACACACACACACACACACACCAAAATGAGGCAGGTGTAGCATACAGTATATGGAACATGGTGTAAAAAATAGCCGATCTACAAGCTCATCGCGACGCATTGTGTGCTTGTAGATCTGCTATTTTCAAAAGATTTTTATACATTTGAAAACTTGTGAAATGGGACATTCTGCATAATGAGTACTTTCTACTTTTGGTACTTTAAGTACATTTTGATACCAATACTTTTGTACTTTTACTCAAGTAAATTTTGAATTCCGGACTTTTACTTAGTGTATTGCTACATTGCAGTATTTTTACTTAAGAAAAAAGATTTAGTACTTTTTCTACCACTGGTTCTTCCATCTCTCTCTCTCTCTCAACCGGGTGGATCTGTTTTGACGGTATGCAAATGTCCACGGGTCCAAAATGAGGCAGGTATAGCATGGAACATGGTGTAATAATCTCTCACCAGCCGCTCAGAGCACTCGCTGACACTAGCGGCGAGGGCGACGGGAGGTCTCCAGTCATTCAGGCATGTTTCCTTGGAGTGTTGTTGGGTACATGGGGTAACAATGGTAAGACATTCTGAAGCCTGCGGGGGCCACACACACAGTCTGAGAGAGTGGTTGAAAATATCTGCAAAAAAAGAACTCCTGCCAGCTGGTCCTCTATTGCAGTGAATGCGGTTCTCAAACTTTTCAGGCCGTGACCCCCCAAAATAATCATGTGAGTGGAGGCATTATTTAGCTTGACTCAGCTCCACGGATAAACGGCCGATCTACAAGCGAGGCGTTGTGAGCTTGTAGATCGTCTAATTTCAAATGGCCGAAATGTATATAGGGCTGAAGTGGTAAATGTATGCTTTGTAATAATAGTCAAAATCTACATAATAACTACTAACTAAAGTTTTCAAATAATTGTAGTTGAGTAAAAGTACATTATTTGCCTCTGAGATGTAATGGAGTAGAAGTAAAAGTACTGAAAACTAGAAATACTCCAATAAAGTAAAATACCTCAAAATTGTACTTAAGTACAGTACTTGAGTAAATGAACTTAGTTACTTTACACCACTGCACCTCTCTGTCAACATCAGCATCCAACGTCCCAACACCACAAAACATCTGTACATCTCAGGTGCAACAGTTAATCAAACAATCGATAATAAATAATATCATACAAATAATCGATTAGTAATCGATCCCTGTTTTTGGGCATGTTATTAATAGGCAGAGCGTTTCCAAAACATTCCAAAACAAAATCGTGAAAATAGCAGATCAACAAGCGTCAATCACAACACGCCACAGTGTTGTGATTGTGTGTGTGTGTGTGGTGTGTGTGTGTGTGTGTGTGTGTGTGTGTGTGTGTGTGTGTGTTTGTGTGTGTGTGTGTGTGTGTGTGTGTGTGTTGTGAGCTTGCAGATCTGCTATTTTCACTATTCTCTCATGACACGGTTGTGTGATGAACTGAAGTATAAAATCAGGGCTTAAGTGGGTAATCGATTTGTTTCTACGAAAAAAATACATTAAAAGACATACACTTCTCCACTATTCTATTATCAAAAATGTAATTGAAAGAATCACAAAGAAAGTAATGGATAGTTGATAGTCCCTGTCTTCAACCTAAACACCTCTGTCAACCTGTGTCCTGCATCCAGCAGCATCCAACAGCACTAACTCATCTGTGTCAACAAGACAGAGAATGCAGTGTGTGTGTGTGTGTGTGTGTGTGTGTGTGTGTGTGTGTGTGTGTGTGTGTGTGTGTGTGTGTGTGTGTAATGATTTGTGAAGGGAAGGGTCGAGGTTGAATCGGGAGACAGTGTGTGTGTGTGTGTGTGTGTGTGTGTCACAGCTGATCAGTGGGTATAGCACTATCTCAGGCCAACAGACCTTTATGACCGTGGCACACTGTCTGCTTCAGAGGTGATGGACACGCGCACGCACGCACACACACACACACACACACACTAACGGGGGAGCTGCATGCTTTTATTTAGGTCACATTTCCTCCACTCTCTCTCTCTCTCTCTCTCTCTCTCTCTCTCTCTCTCTCTCTCTCTCTCCTCTCTCTCTCTCTCTCTCTCTCATCTCTCTCTCTCTCTCTCTCTCTCTCTCTCTCTCCTCTCTCTCTCTCTCTCTCTCCTCTCCTCTCTCTCTCTCTCTCACCTCACCCACAGCCTGCAGCCAGCCATGTGGATGGCAGAAAAACGTGTAAACGTCTCAGAGAGAGAGGAGAGAGAGAGATTAAAAGAGAGAGATGAGAGAGAGAGAGAGCGGCGAGAGAGAGAGATGAGAGAGAGAGAGAGAGAGAGAGAGAGAGAGGGAGAGAGAGAGAGAGAGAGAGAGCGCGCAAGAGGATGGAGGTAGAGAGGCGAGAGAGAGAGAGAGAGAGAGAGAGAGAGAGAGAGAGAGGCGATGGGGGTCTTCCAATTAGATCTTGTTATTTCTTCCAGGGATGAACCAGCCTGCTTTTGTTTTTCCTTTATCCTATTTTACCCCCCCCCCCCCCTCATTTTACCTCCTGACTTAATGAAGCACTTCCACTGGGTCTGTGGGTGTCCATGTATAAGCAGTGGAAGAAGTACTCCCATGGTTTGACTTAAATAAAAGTAACAGTACCACAATGTAGAAATACAATGTAGTAAAAGTCCTGTATTAAAACATTTAGCCTATAGCCGATTTGAAAGCCCACAACGCCAGCTTGTAGATCGGCTTTTTAAAAAAAATGCTATGTAAAATAGGGCTGAGGTGGTTAACGTAGGTTTTGTAATAATAATGCAAATCTGTAAAGTTAGTTTTCGAGTAAAAAGTACAATATTTGCCTCTGAGACGTACAGTAGCAGAGTAGCAGTATATGAAGCAGGGAAAATGTAACTAAAGTAAAAGTACCTAAATATTATACTTAAGTACGGTGCTTGAGTAAATGTACCTAGTTCTTTCCCCCCTTCCGTATATCTGTGACTTTGAGTTGTGTGTAGGCTGTACATTTCACGGCTCAAACCAAAGTGCCTCGTGCCTTCGTTCCTGAACTTCTCGCGGCACCCAACAGCATTATCGGCAAAAAAACAGGAAATGACCCGTTTCAGATGTCAGCCTCTATGTGCCCCCGATCTGCTTAATGTATAATAATATGTACAGTAGAAGCAAAGGAAAACAACAATAACCCGCAGAATTGGCTTCATGCATCCTATAGCCTTTCAGATACTGTAGCCTATACCACCAAGCTGATTCCCCAGTGGGAAGCGTCACACACACACACACACACACACACACAACACACACACACACACACACGCATGCGCGCATATACGCGCGTAGTGTGATCAAGTACAGTAGGGGCGTTTAATTTACAGGGGAAAAAAAACACAACAAGTTAAAATATGCAGGCAGGAGGTTGAAAAGGGATGAAAAAGACATACAAAACATACAAAAATGTAATATGGAGATACGAGGTTTCTCTTTCCTCCCTCCTTCCCTCCCTTGTGCCAACACCACAACACACACACACACACACACACAACACACACACCTCCTCTTCCCTCCCCCCCACAGCCCTCACCCCCTTCCTCTCTGCCCACCCACCCACCGCAGAGAGCTGAATTATACATCAGAGACGTTTCTCTCTCCTCTCATCCGCAGTGTGGCCGCGTGCGTTGTGTCAACAACATGTTTAGCACGGCAAACAATCTCTGCATATCGTGTCGCTGTCGGGCACGTGGTGGGAAGAAGTACTCAGATATTTTGTTTAAGTAAAGCAATACCACAATATAAAAAATACTCTGTTACAAATAAAAAAGGCCTGTGTTCAAAATGTTACTTTATTAAAAGTACAAAAGTATTGGCATCAAAATATACTTAAGTGCCGCGCTATGAGTGCCGCAGTATGAGTTTGTATTGTAGATCTGCTACTTTTTGAAAAATCGTGAAAATGTGTGCAAATATTATTCATATTGTTTGAATAGCCAAAGAAATCTTAAAATGACACAGATGTGTTCCCGGATTGAATGGGTTAATGGGTTCCATGGGTGGTCCCCAGCGAAATGATTGATAGTTAGGGAGGGACCAGTTTTTTCTTCTTCTTTATTTTTTTACCAAATACTCCAAATACGTTAACTCAAGTACAAATTTGACTGAGCTGGGGGGGACAACACTTCCACTTGGAGTTGAGCAGTACTTGACCGGGGCAGTATTTATCGTCTCTGTCGTGTCGGGTGGAAACCTCATGTTCGGGAAAAAATCGCAAAAGTAGCAGATCTACAAGCTCGAAACGCGTCCCATCAGCGCCGCGTTTCGGGCTTGCGGATCTGCTACTTTTGTACTTTTGTGTGACGTTATAGTATGATCAATTAGGGGCATTCATATATGAAAAAAGTTAAAATATGGAGATGAGGTTTCCGTAACAATATACTTCGACTCAGGTACTGTGGCTGTGTACTTTGTCCACTGTGTGTGTGTGTGTGTGTGTGTGTGTGTGTGTGTGTGTGTGTGTGTGTGTGTGTGTGTGTGTGTGTGTGTGTGTGTGTGTGTGTGCCTATAACAGCCGAACACCATATCAGCGCCGCTTCCCCCTGCCTGCCTGGTGTGTGTGTGTGTGTGTGTGTGTGAGTTTGTTGTTGAGAGGTGTCGCATCATGACCTACATACACTACTTTGAGCAGTGCTAAACTTTCGTCTCCATGGTTACTCCCAATGTGAGCGCTAGGCTAGGGGAGAGGAGGGAGGGAGGGATGGAGCCTGGGAGAAGAGAGAGAGAAGATGCCTGGATGGATGCTGGCCGTGCGTCTGCCAAGTGCTAGCCTAGCCTGCCTGCCTCCTCAGCCCAGCGCTGACTGAACTCAACTGCCCACGCAACTTCTGCTGCTCACTGTGCCAACACATCCAGTATACTGTATAGATATGACTGTCTATACAGCAACACATCCAGTATACTGTATAGATATGACTGTCTATAGACAACACATCCAGTATACTGTATAGATATGACTGTCTATACAGCAACACATCCAGTATACTGTATGGATATGACTGTCTACAGACAACACATCCAGTATACTGTATAGATATGACTGTCTATAGACAACACATCCAGTATACTGTATAGATATGACTGTCTATAGACAACACATCCAGTATACTGTATAGATATGACTGTCTATAGACAACACATCCAGTATACTGTATAGATATGACTGTCTATAGACAACACATCCAGTATACTGTATGGATATGACTGTCTACAGACAACACATCCAGTATACTGTATAGATATGACTGTCTACAGACAACACATCCAGTATACTGTATAGATATGACTGTCTACAGACAACACATCCAGTATACTGTATAGATATGACTGTCTACAGACAACACATCCAGTATACTGTATGGATATGACTGTCTACAGACAACACATCCAGTATACTGTATAGATATGACTGTCTATAGACAACACATCCAGTATACTGTATAGATATGACTGTCTACAGACAACACATCCAGTATACTGTATAGATATGACTGTCTACAGACAACACATCCAGTATACTGTATAGATATGACTGTCTACAGACAACACATCCAGTATACTGTATCTATATGACTGTCTATAGACAACACATCCATTTGTCTTGAGCCGATGTTACTATCAGAATCACAAATTGACAATAGATGTTACTTTAGACAGAATCAGGATTAGAATATATGTTACTTTCAAAATCAGTGTCACTTTGTCAGAATGTGAATCGATATTACTTGCTCAGAATCAGAATCTACATTATTTTCTCAGAATGAAAATCAATATTACTTTGTCAGAATCGGCTTTAAACCACTGATTCTCAAACCTTTTTTTTATTTCAAAGAACCACCAGTTTGATGATGATCCATCCGGTCTACAAGCTCACGTCTCGCAGCTGATTCAGCACTAAACTTTGTATGCACGCTGCCAGTACGCTATATAAGTAGTCTTCACATGTTTATACTTTTATTTTATGCCCAAATTTGGAGTCATATGTCATAGATTTGTCATAGATGACTGCTGATGATTGACGTCACAGGCTTTGGCCACATGCAGTCCGAGAACCACATTGGAGCCACAGCGTTTATATTTTCCCAATAGTTTATTCTTGAATCCTGGTTATAGATCTCTATTTTAACCTGTATCTGTTCTGTTTCATGACAGTGGCACCTGGATTTATCAATATATATATATTATCAATATACGTACTGTAGGTCTATCTGTATAGAAAGGACATTTCGCTAATTCCGTTTGTATTTGTAACCACTTTTCAACATGGCGTGCCTATTTGTGGCATGTCATTATAAATTATAAGAAATGACCTGCAATTTACGATTTAGGCATTTAGCAGACGTTTATCCAGAGCGACTTACTTAGTAAGCAAGATAAACACATACGTCAAATGCATAGAGGCAGTGCAATGCCTCACTAATCTAGGATCATAGGTAAACCAATAACCTAGCATGAGTCTAAACAATATAATATCAAACAATAATAATCTGTGCATTGAAACTATAGGATGCCAGGTAAACAAATGAACCTATAGCATCTGTCTAAATAACATGCTATACAAAATTACATTTTACACCTTTGCATAAGCCTGCATGGTCATCGAGGCTATATGTCAGCCTTGATCTGACATGCCTAAACTTCCCAATTGTAAATAGCTAAAAATAGCACTACTTGTAGATCTGCTATTTGTCATACCATGAAGCATATAGGGCTTAAGTGGCTATAACCACGTGTTGTGGTAAAAACGTGTGCTGTGGAGGAATGCAATGTTATTCTGTGTATGTGTGTGTGTGTGTGTGTGTGTGTGTGTGTGTGTGTGTGTGTGTGTGTGTGTGTGTGTGTGTGTGTGTGTGTGTGTGTGTGTGTGTGTGTGCGTGCGTGTATATGAGTATGTACGTGTGTCCTCGCTGTCTATCCGATTAGCATCTTTGTGTTCAAAACGGCCGTGTTCTCGCCTCACGGCGCAATCCGGCACACAGAGCTAAAATTACAACAACCCCCCCCCCCTCCCCTTTCATCAAACATAGCTTTCTGTCTCTTTTATCTCTGCTTTTTTCTTTATCTCTCCCCCCCCCCCCACACCCCCCACCTCCCTGTGTTTTCTCACTCTCTGGCTCTCCTTCCACCCCTCCAGAGTGGAGCAGGGAGAGGTTTCGCTTTAATTGGCGAGCCACCACTGTTCGTGCTGCCACCAACACACACACACGCACGCACGCACGCACACACACACACACACACACACACACACACACACACACACACACACACACACACACACACACACACACACACACACACACACACACACACACACACACACACACACACACACACACACACACACACACACACACACACACACACTCCAGACAACACCCCCCCCCCCTCCTCCCCAACCTCCCACCATCACCATCTCACTCCCCTGTGACCCTGCTGCTTGCCAGCGCTACCATAACAACACACTGCAGCTATTTTCGGTGTAAAGCTTATAGTTTTGCCATTTTTTAAGCGGTGCTAGCTGCTTCTACCTCTGACCTTGTGTGTTTGTATGTACAGTACGTATGTCTGTCTGTCTGTCTGTCTGTCTGTCTGTCTGTCTGTCTGTCTGTCTTGTCTGTATGAGTACAGCATAACGAGCTGCAACTGATTGCAACACAAAGCCCCAACTAATTGCACTGATTTTAACCCATTACAACCGGGAAAGTATCTGTATAATTTTAGATTTCATACGTTGGTTATTCAAACATAGCAGAATGTACAAGCTCACAGCGCGTCACTTGGTGCCGCAGTGTGAGCTTGTACATCTGCTATTTTTTAAAAATATTTTTGGAAAACTATTTGAGAACTATTTCTTTAGAAGGCATTTGTAGAATCGGCTTGAGATCTTAATGGGTTAAAGGAGAATACCGGACAAATTAAGTGTTGTCTTTGATGTCTCGTTACTCACCTATTGACGTGAAAAGTGGCGTTCTTTTTTTCCATCGATTCCCCTGTCGTCATTTTTTAAACCCCCTCCGTTGTCATAATGGGAGCGCGTGGGTTAGGGAGATTCGTCTATTATAACCGATGCAAAGTTGTTTTTTTCTCTACTGCTAGTCATTGTGGAGTCTCATGATAGTCAAACATGAGAGTAGCTAGCCTGAGAGGCTAGCGCTACTGCCGAACGATTTAACACTGGATGCTTGTTTCTTTCCAGAACCTGGCAACTCGTGTTGCCAGGTTCTTGAAACAAGCAACCAGTGTTAAGTCGTTCGGCAGTAGCGCTAGCCTAAAAAATTACGACAGGGGAATCGATGGAAAAAAAGAACGCCACTTTTCACGTCAATAGGTGAGTAACGAGACATCAAAGACAACACTTAATTTGTCCGGTATTCTCCTTTAACTCTTTGACTGCCAGAGTATTTTCATAAAGTACTCCCCCATTGCCAGCAATTTTCGAGTTTTTTTATTTTTATATTTTGAACATTTTCATGAAAATAATTGATCAGACTGTTTTATAAAGACGCAGCACAAATCCGCCACTAGAGAGCAGCACATGACAGCCTGATCAGCTCCTGGGGTCACTGTTATCCTTCTTGAGCGATTAGACAGGGAAAAACATGAAAACGGAAGTGACGTCGTCCCAGATTGTTTTGATCGCCAAAATTACGATGTGATACACGACAGCGATGACTGATCGTCACCCAGACCATAGATTATAGAAGAGAATCTGTCCGTTTGTCTGTCATACCGTGTGAAAAACCGTTTGTTTACCTATTCTTGACGAAAATGACTGGGGGAAAATAATCAAAAACCGGAAACGGAACCCAGGACATGAAACCGGATGCAGATATGGGTGAAGTAAGTGGAACTCGAGAATAACATTGGATTTTAAGCAGCATAGCGCGATCAGAGATTAAACAATGAACGCAAATCCAACGCGTCAAACGCGTTAATGGCGTGGGTGGATTAAGTAGTAATTGACGCGTTTTCGAGTCAATGGCGTTTATAGAGTTAAGAGAGAGGGAGAGAGACAACAGCAGCCTGCCTGATCTTTAATTAGCAGTATTTGGAACACCTGGGGTGTGAGGCGCCGCTTACTTCACACACTGGGTGTGACATTTATTGTATGTTTGAAACATATTTCTTTAATTTTTGACTTTTTGAACCTTTGAAATTTATTTTTATTTTTTTTCACTTTTGAATTAAAAAAGAAAACAAATTAAATGGGGACGCCAGGTTAAAAGCTGTTAATCCCTTGGTTTATGCTTCTGTAAGTACTGTAATTGGATAAAATCTTCTCTAACTCACTGGTTCTCAAAGTGGGGTTCGGGGACCCCCAGGGCTCCTTGAGTGGGTTCCAGGGGGTCCCCATGCTTAAAATAGCATCACAATCAGTTTCACCACTTTAACCCTATATGCATCGACTATTTGTAAATAGCCAATTGAAAATAGCGGCCAAATACATATTACTTTGGGGGTCCTTGACATGAAAAAGTTTGTGAACAACAGCTCTACAGTAACTCGATCCACACGCTGCTGCACAAATCACTGTCATGTCGTCTCTGTCGGGTGGAAACCTCATATGTCCAAAACGGCTACTTTTCAGGATTCAAATTCAAAAAGCATCAAAAGTAGCCGATCCGGATCTGCTACTTTTGATGCTTTTGTGTGACGCTGTAGTATGATCAAGTAGGGCGTTAATTTATGGAAAAACAGAAAAAGTTAAAATATGGAGATAAAAGGTTTCTGCCCCGACAGCAACGATATTTTGCTCCCTTGTTGTTGTTGTTGTTGTTGTTGGACACGTTTCATACAGGCCTGTCAGCATCATCATCAGCACAAGTCAGCTCATGGTTGAGATGAATGAATCAATTAATTAATAATTCATCTCGTCGTTAATAAGTCATCCGTCAGTCAGTCAGTCAGATCTGATCCAAAACGCAGCAGAGAAGTCCAGAGGAACACGAGCTTGGGGACAAATTAGAGCAAAGTGTCAGAAGCAACAGCACTGGGGCCACTGACATGTGTTTGGCTCACAAGCAGAGAGGCTTTTTACCAGCTTGTGGAGCAAGCTGGTCTATAGGGCATAGCAGTGGCGGCCATTTTCTGGTTCCATTCCAAAAAGGCCAAGGCATTTTTCCCATAGAGATTTCCAAAAATATTTATATCAATTATTTTAAGCCTAGAATCAAGCCATCCAGGGTCCTGGTGAATCTTGACCACAAAACATTTTATTCTGTAAAAAAAAAAAGTAAAACAAAGGGTATTTATTAAATATAGCATATATAATTAAATATTTTTAAAAAAATCACAGAAATATTTTTTTTATGGTCATGATTCATTTGGTTCTTTGGTTCTCAAAGTGGGGTCTGGGGACCCCCAGGGGTCCTTGGATGTTGTTTGTGCCTGTAAGAGTGCATGCATCAATCCCGTAGTGAGCTTTAGATGTGAAAAGCACCTTAATTTAACTATTGAGTTTAATATAAATATATTTTTGGTAATATCTAGTAAGATGAAAGAGTCATGAGAGTACTTTTAAAGGGTTTTAGCTTGCCACAAGCTGGTATATTATGACAGTGTCATTTTCTTTTGGCTCACTTCTACTTTTGGTACTCTACTCCTTTCTCTCTCTGTCTCCCTCCAACTCCCTGTCTTGCAGTCTTCTCTCTCTGGCACAGTTAATATAACTCACTTATTTCCTACTTCCTCATGCGATGGTGTTGCACGATGTACAAGCTCACAACAATGCATCGCACAGTTGTGAGCTTGTAGGTCTTCTATTTGACCTTTTATCTATTTTTGAAAATGTGCGAAAATCATTAAAAAAAAAAACTTATTTTCTATTTTCTTTTCTTCTTCTTTTATTTATTTTTATTTTATTTTTATTTTTTTGGGGGGGGGGGGGGGGTTGAAAACATTCACCTACTGTATAATGACACAGGCACCCCAAGTTGTAAGTGTTTAATTTAACTCTGAAAGCTTATGGGGTGAACTGAACATTCAGCGAAAATAGCCTAATGTAGATCTCTTGTAGACTGCCTAGTAGAGATGCGCGGATGGGTTTTTTTGTCACCCAAATCCACGCTAACTAGTTCATTATCCATCCGCCATCCACCCGCGGTAATTATATCATCCTATTTATAGATCCGCACCATCCGCACCAAATAATTGTTATTTTCCTGACGTTAGTTTTCTTACAAACAATGTCACTCACCACTGTCGCGATGCAGTGACTGTATACAATCCACAACCATGGTAACAACAAGCGCAAGTCTTCATTCAGTTCATTGAGTTACTTTCGCTTTCAACCACTTTGTTGCCATGTCGGCTTTTTATAAGCTTTTTATAAGAAACTTTTGTTTGGCACTTGTTGTGGGCTTGTTTTCATAGACCTGGCTGCTTATTTCTCTCGCAAGTTGTCGCAACCTGGCAACAATGGCTGGCTGCAAAGCAACATGTAGTGAGCGGCTATTTTGTGCCTGGTGTAAAATGACGTAATATTAAAATACTACAAACGCACACGGTGATCGAAATTTAGTGCTTTTTAAAAGCTATTATAGGCCTATAGATTGATATCATTAATTTAATCCCCACATTATTTCACCCGCGGTTTATCCAATATTACTTAATAATTATATTTGATTGACCCAAATCCACCCAAACTGCGGTTAACTGCGGAAACCGCGGCTAAAACCGCGATCCGCGCATCTCTACTGCCTAGTATTGAGCCCTGCGGGTCAACAAAATATATAGGATTTAAAACCCACAGGGTCCTTCACACGCTCCTTCCCCTCTGAATGTGAAACTCCGCCATAAGCCAGAACACTTATTACACTTATCTAGCACTTAGTTGCACTGCCACGTAATTATCCATTAAGTCAGTGAGAGAGAGTATAGCCTAGACGTTCATCAGCGGTACCCTGGTAATTACTCCATTTGGTGCGTCGTCTCCATTCAGCACCACTAGCCGTTTATACTACCCACAGTATAGCAGCTATAGTGCATTTGGATTTGTTAACCGTTGGGCTTTAGCCATTAAGTTGTCTAATTGGCACGCGTTCGTAAATACTGCCTCTTTGCACAGAAGCCCAAGAACACGATTCTGGATGAGGGGGTTGGATGGTCTTTAGTCTCTCAAGCCAGACTCTTTTATTTCACAATTTACACTGTAGGCATTTAGCGGACGCTCTTATCCAGAGACACTTAACAATTAGCAAGGTAATCACATACATAGAATGCAGAGAGACAGTGTAGTAACTCAAGGAACCAGCATCCCAGGTAAACCAAGAACCTAGCATCAGGTCGGACCCATTTGTGCGGGGTCGTGGATAGATTTTTGTGGGACGCAAGTAAATATCCCCCTTTATTAATATTATTATTATTATTGTTCTTTCAAAAGATTTTAAAATATGATATAATAAAATATTCATAGTTTTTCATACATTAACACATTGAGTGCCATAAACGGTCCGGACCGTTTTTGAGAAGCCATGCGTCATGTGCCATAAACGGTCCGGACCGCTTTTGGCCCATTTAAAAAATATATATTTTTCCCACGTGGGGCGCTCTAACGAAACTTTGGGATCATCCAAGGAGTCTCTGAGAAGGAGAGGCCGGATGTCGATCCATGTAAAAAAATGCTTCCGGTCGGCCGCTCCAATGTTAACTCCTTGACTGAAAGCTTAAAGGAGGAGTTCACCCAAAAAATGACTTATTTTCTATCAATTACACACCCCATGAAGCCTTGATTTCATGGATTTATTTTTGTTTTTGTGGCATTCCTAAGACAATAATTTTAAGAGGAAGTGAAAATAGACGATTTCTCTTTTGGGTCTCGAGCTAAAAGGTTTGGGAACCACTGGTCTAAGACAATATACTATCGAAATAACAATCTGTACAATGAAACTGTAGGATACCGGGCAAACAGTGACTCCAGCAGCTGTTTAAATAACATGCTACGGTATCTACATGGCATTCTTGTGGTCAAGAAAACAAACCTATAAGAAACATGAGAATGAGTGACCCTATAAGACATGCCTGCATGGTAGCTACATCTTGGTCAATCACTATAGCGTCAGAGGAGGCAGAAGGTTGTGCAGGGAGAGTGAAGTGCCATGGGCCGTGGTTTTCAACCCTTTTCATATCAGGAGGAGAAAGAAACAAGAGTCTGGCAGCCAGGAGGAGCACGGGGAGCCAGGGAGCCAGGTAGGGAGCGAGGGAAGGAGGCCAACGGAAAAAAAGAGACAGTTTAAAGTAAAGTGGGCCAATGTGCTGCTCATGAAGAAGACTCCTGTGGGATGGGGGGGGGGGCAGCCCAATGGGGGTTCCGACAGCACGCGTACAGTAAGTACAGTACGGTACGGTACGGAACACAGTGCTCACTAGGCCAGTAGGACATCAGGGAAGCCTGTCTCAACATCCCAGAGAAGTATTATACTGTACAATACACCCTTAAAGGGATAGTTCACCCCAAAATAATCATTTTTTTCTTGCGATTAGTCACCCCATGGAGACTTGAATTCAAGGATATTTTCTTGTTTTTGTCGCATTCCTAACTGTGAAAATAGCAGATCTATAAGCTCACAACATGTCACATTGCGGCGTGTTGTCAGCTTGTAGATTAGCTATTTTTCATAACAGTGTTAATTTTGACAGAAAATTCTGATTTAAGGCGGTTACACACCGGCGAATATGCAAATATACGCAAAATTCGGACTCGTTCCGAATAATTAAAAGACACTTTTTTCGCTCCGGAAAACTGGTGTGGAAGCTTGCATTGACTTTATAAGGTTTTAAAAAAAAACCGTATTAATTCGCATGAAAAAAATCGCCCCGGTGTGTAAGGACCTTACGTCTTAGTCTTTTGAATAACACATCATTTAGTTTTAGTCCTATTTTAGTCTTCTGAAATTGTTTAGTCTTAGTCTAGTCTTAGTCGACTAAATATCAAAACCTTAGTCTTTTAGTCTTAGTCTTCAGTCGACAAAATGAACACTGTTTCATGACCAGTGGCTTAACCACTTACAGTTTTTCACAATTGTTAACACACAAAAAGCGAAAATTCGGCACAATTTTCACAACCTTAACTTCATGTACTAATCGCTCGACCCAATTTGGCACTACTTCACACTCCCTTATCTGCATTAGACTCTGACTTTCCTTCTTTACACTCATCACTATCATTACATTATCACCTTGTTGTCCAAACACTACACACAATGTTCAGTTGTTGCACACACTTCTCACATAAAATCTCAAAGCATCAATCTACAACACACCTTGTTGTCCAAACACTACACACAATGTTCAGTTGTTGCACACACTTCTCACGTAAAATCTCAAAGCATCAACCTACAACACACAAATAGTCAAATCTCTAAACATTCAGGTCTGGTGAGCAATTTGCACCACCGGGGCTACTCCAGTGCGTGAGTGGTTCCAGGACCACCCACATTTTTCCGTTCTGTACCTTCCACCTTATTCTCCTTTCCTGAATCCCATTGAGGAGTTCTTTTGAGCTTGGAGGTGGAAGGTATACAGTATGAACGGAACCCACAGAGCCGGGTCCCACTGCTCCAGGCCATGGAGGAGGCTTGTGGCGACGTCACTGCTAGGGTGTGAATCTTCTGCTATCTCACGATTTGATTCGATTCCGATTCTTTGGGTCACAATTCCGATTATTTTCCGATTTTTTCAAAACAAACGATTCCCGATTAAAATATGTTTTTTTTTTTCAATTCAAAATTGAAAAATGTCATTATACAAAAATCGTGAAAATCGATTGCAGCCCTAGTCACTGTTGAGGCCTGTCAGGGCTTCATGCGCCACTCGAGGCGTTTCTTTCAACGCTGCTTGGACAGGGAGAACATTGCCTATGATGTGAATGAGGCCCTCTGGCCAGACATGAACCGGAGGCATGATGCCTAAATCATGTAGAGAAATAAATCATTTTTGGCTGCATATTTGTGTTTTGTTTTATGTTTGACTATGAAAAAAGTAGGCCTACATACACTGAGTCATTTTACAAAAGAAATTGTCAATGTCATTCATATGGTGTGTTCCATTTCTATGATTGTGTTTTAAATTTTGCCCTGCAGTGTGCTGTAAATGTTTGGTAGTGTGCAGCACATGCTTATTGTGTGTACTGTAATGAATGGTATGTGTGTGTCATTTGAAAATATGGCTGTGTACCAAATGAAAACACGAGTTCCATTTTGTGAACAGTTAAAAGATTTGATGGCAAAGAGTCATCTTGCAAAGGCAGTGTGGGGTTTAGCATTTTGTGTGTGAGGTTTTCAGTTTTGTGTGTGCAGTTTTGAGAAAGCCGTTATTGTTTTGAGAAACGTGTGTTAACAATTGTGAAAAACTGTAAAACCCTATATAGACAAAGGTAAACCAGCTAAATGACTGGTGACTCTGAGAGTTATGGGGGGTCCATAGCCTATAATGCATACTGTACCAAACTGGGTGTCCTTGAAATTAAAACGTTTGAGAACCTCTGCTCTACAACATCAAGGGTGGGCATCCTTTTCATGTACATGATCACTTATAGCCGTTTTCCAAGGCTGGAGCGATCACTGGGTGATCTGGCACTCCATCCAGTGATCACTTGGTGATCATCCAGTGATCACTTGGTGATCATCCAGTGATCACTTGGTGATCATCCAGTGATCACTGGTGATCATCCAGTGATCACTGGTGATCATCCAGTGATCACCAAGTGATCACCCAGTGCCAGACAGTGAAAACCTTGGTTTTTCCACTCTCCCTCCCCTTAACTGGTGAGTGGGGAGAGGAGAAGAAAGACCAGGAGAGGAGATTCTGTAAGAGGAGAGGAGAGGAGAAGAAATGAGAGGAGAGGAGATACTGTAAGAGCATAGGAGTGGAGAAGAAAGGAGAGGAGATACTGTAAGAGGAGAGGAGAAGAAATGAGAGGAGAGGAGATACTGTAAGAGCAGAGGAGTGGAGAAGAAAGGAGAGGAGATACCAGAAGAGGAGATACTGTAAGAGGAGAGGAGAAGAAATGAGAGGAGAGGAGAGACCAGGAGAGGATATACTGTAAGAGGAGAGGAGAGAAGAGAAGAGAAGAGAAGAGAAGAGAAGAGAAGAGAAGAGAAGAGAAGAGAAGAGAAGAGAAGAGAAGAGAAGAGAAGAGAAGAGAAGAGAAGAGAAGAGAGAATAGGACAGAAGAGGAGAGGGGGTTCATTCCTATCCAGTGGGCCTCGCTGCAAGAACACCCATTCATCAACAGTGGTGCTTATGAGAGAAAGAGAGGTAAACGGGTCAATTTATCACGCCTGGTTAGAAGACGCTGGTGATCTCACCATGCACCTCCACCCTGACCTTCACTGACTCACACCCACCCACAGTACAGAGATCTATGACACACACACACACACACACACACATAGAACTGTACAGGCTCAGCATGATCCACACACACACACACACACACACACACACACACACACACACACACACACACACACACACACACACACACACACACTAGAGATGCGCGGATGGGTTTTTTTGTCACCCAAATCCGCGTTAACAAGTTCATTATCCATCCGCCATCCACCCGCGGTACTTATATCATCCTATTTATAGATCCGCACCAACCGCACCAAATAATTGTTATTTTCCTGATGTTAGTTTTCTTATAAACAGTGTTACTCACCACTGTCGCGATGCAGTGACTGTATACAATCCACAACCATGGTAACAACAAGCGAACGTCTTCATTAAGTTACTTTCGCTTTCAACCACTTTGTTGCCATGTCGGCTTTTTATAAGCTTTTTATAAGCGACTTTTAATATAATAAACTTTATTTATATAGCACCTTTCATGACATAAATGCAGCTCAAAGTGCTTTACAGAAAAAGAAAGAAAAAGTGAAAACAAAACACAGAGCAAAAACAATGCTCTGTGTTGCGACTTTTGGGCTTGTTTGGCACTTGTTTTGGGCTTGTTTTCATAGACCTGGCTACTTATTTCTCTCTCAACCTGGCAACACTGGCTGCCCGCAAAGCAACATGTCGTGAGCGGCTATTTTGTGCCTGGTGTAAAATGACGTAATATTAAAATACTACAAACGCACACACGGTGAAATGTAGTGCTTTTTAAAAGCTATTATAGGCCTATAGATTGATATCATTAATTTAATTCCCGCATTATTTCACCCGCGGTTTATCCAATATGAATTAATAATTATATTTGATTGACCCAAATCCACCCAAACTGCGGTTAACTGCGGCAACCGCGGCTAAAACCGCGATCCGCGCATCTCTAACACACACACACACACACACACACACACACACACACACACACACACACACGCACGCACGCATGCACACACACACACACACACACACACACATAGAACTGTACAGGCTCAGCATGATCCACACACACACACACACACACACACACACACACACACACACACACACACACACACACACACACACACACACACACACACACACACACACACACACACATAGAACTGTACAGGCTCAGCATGATCCACACACACATACACACACACACTCACACACACACACACACACACACACACACACACACACACACACACACACACACACACACACACACACACACACACACACACACACACACACACACACACACACACACACACACACACACACACACACACACACACACACACACACACACACTCGTAACACTGGAGCGCAGTGCAATCTATAGCAGTGGTTTTAAAATGTTTTCATGTCAAGGACCCCCAAAATGATATGTATTTGGCAGCGGACCCCCATCTAAAATATTTTGTTCCAGGGACCCCCAGAAGCAAAGACTTGAGTTACAAATATTCGTTTGCAAAAATTTTCAAGATTTTTCAAAAACGTTTGCACCGTCTGTCGTACAAACTGTATTCCCTCCGCAACTCTTTCTTTGTGTCCTGACGGCTGCGCCCCACAACTTAAGCCCCAATACGTGCTTCCGACGTCCTTTCAACGTCCAAACTTTTCTTTGTAAAGGGAGGTGATATAACTACACATCATCCAGAACTTCTGATGGCCGGTCTCAGAACTTTTTCTCGGAAGTCGTTCACCTGCAGATGTCCTGATGACTTATCGAACTGTAGTTCAGAAAGCCTGTCCGAACCGGAAGACTTTCCGATGTCGGAAGGAGCATGTACTGTATTGGCCTTTGCACATGCAGCCCCATGGGTAGGCAACCCAGCCTGGTGGAGATAAGCGCACTTTAAGCTTTTCTTGTTCTCAATGCGTTGTGGGTAGGGGTGTGCCGATACACTAATTTCACCAAACGATACGATACGATATTTGGCTCACAACTTCGATACGATTTCGATACGATACGATACGCACTTTTTTATTATGAAAATATATGGGGGAGGAAAAATGCAAACAAATAATTCTGTTTTTGCATTATTCAGACGCAAACTTGTAGCTTTTCAGCTACAATAGCCGTTTTGAATCCAAATAGGGCAATAGTGTGACACCTGACCCGAAAAAAAACAACATGTTGTCACCCTTTTCACCTCGGGGCTGTTTGCATGCCTGATTATTATTATTGTAAAAAAAAATATATATATATATATATATTTTTTTTTTTTTTCAAAACGATATTTTTTCCCCCCAAAACGATACATATCGTCACGAAAACGTATCGCGATATATCGCGGGACGATATATCGGCACACCCCTAGTTGTGGGCGTGTTGTATATCGTCTCTGTCGGGTGGAAACCTCATATGTCCGAAACTGTTACTTTTCAGGATTTTTGATGCTTTTGCGTGACGCTGTAGTAAAGTATGATGGCTGTTAATTTACAAAAAAAAATACAAAAAGTTAAATTATGGACATAAGAGGTTTCTGCCCGACAACAATGATATGGAAAATCGTAATGGCTGACTAGATACAGGTTGTGCTGCCTTGCAGTCATCCTGACGGCATCGCTGTTTGCAAAGGAGAGACCGGACAGACGGACGAACAGACGGACAGACAGACGAACAGACACAGGGCATACTGTACAGCTACTGTACCTTACTCAACCCTCTACACGTGGGCGTGCATGTTCCCATAACAGCAACACTCCCTGAAACAGCAAAACAAAATAAACTAAACAGAACAGAACAAAAAACCCAACTTCAGCTAATTTATTCTGGAAGTTTGGGAGTTGAATCCCCTGAGCGTGTCTCCGTGCCTCCGCCTATCGAGGGAACAGGCACACACACACACACACACACACACACACACACACACACACACACACACACACACACACACACACACACACACACACACACACACACACACACACACACACACACACACACACACACACACACACAGTGTGTGTGTGTGTGTGTGTGTGTGTGTGTGTGTGTGTGTGTGTGTGTGTGTGTGTGTGTGTGTGTGTGTGTGTGTGTGTGTGTGTGTGTGTGTGTGTGTGTGTGTGTGTGTGTGTGTGTGCACCCGCTGGACCTCGCCGGGCCACTCAGGCTCTGAAACGCGCCTCTGCAGAGCTAGCGGCAGAACGCTTCACACATCGCAGACGACCCCGAGTGGAAATGAGGAAATTAGCCTTTTTTTTCAAGTTTCAGCGCTGCTACCTATATACCGCCGCTGCATAGAGAGGCTCTCAGGACCCCCTTATCGGGCAATTACACTCCCCCCAAGCTGACTTCAAAAGAGGATAAACAAGCCAGGAGGTCGTGGGTGTCCGTCTCTCAGAGAGGCCAACGTGTCAGTGATCAAGTGTCTGTGGAATGGATATACGTACGCAAACTGGAGCAACTCTGTGTGTGTGTGTGTGTGTGAGACTGTGTGTGCGTGTGTGTGTGTGTGTGTGTGTGTGTGTGTGTGTGTGTGTGTGGAGGAGGGACTGTATAGCGTTCCCTGAGTGTGGTCATTTGCATAATGGACTACAACTAACGTTGAAGTGCTGCGAAAGAGAGAGAGAGAGACAGAGAGAGAGACAGAGAGAGAGACAGAGAGAGAGAGAGAGACAGAGAGAGGACTATAGCGTTTCCGCTAACCTACAACCTTTGGTTTCAAATAAATAAATAAATAACTGAAAGAAGTGTCTAGTGCTGCCGGGTAGAGTTGTTGGATCCGGAGCAACTCTGGTAGAAGTTTTATGAAGTGCTGTAGCACATCATCAGAGTGTACTTTAACTCTGCATAGCGGCACTGTCTGTCAGGCAGAAACCTCCTATCTCCATATTCTAACTTTTTGTGTTTTTTTCTTAACCCATTAAGACCGGGAACGCGTGTCATTTTGTCATTTGTCATTTGTCATTTTAAGATGTCTTTGGCTATTCAAAAATAGCAGATATACAAGCTCATAGCGCGGCACAGACTAAAATCTTTGCTTTCTGGGGGTCCCTATCACAACATATTTTGAGATGGGGGTCCGCGGCCAAATACATATCATTTTGGGGGTCCTTGACATGAAAAGGTTTGAGAACCACTGATATAGAAACATACGTTTTTCAAAAAGCTGTTAGGATTTAGAAGACATTTGTAGAATCCCCAGAAGCAAAGATTTGAGTTACAAAACTTTGCTTTAAAAAACAGTATACATATTCAAAGATTTGCATTTTCTTTCTTAAAAAATGGCAGATCTACAAGCTTTTGAATAGCCCAAAGAAATATTAAAATGACACAGATGCGTTCCCGGTCTAAATGAATTAATTGAATGTAGTGATCACACTACGCTAAACAGCGTCACACAGAAGAATCAAAAGCAAGCAGATCCACAACCTCAAAACACGGCGCGTTTTGAGCATGTTGGATCTGCTGCTTTTGAATTTGAATGGTGAAAAGTAACAGTTTTGGAACCATATGAGGTTTCCTACCCTGACAGAGACGACGATGCTGTCTCATTACAGGAGCACAGGGTAGGCTGAGACCCAGGGGGGGGGGGGGGACCGGCGATGGGTCCAAGCCCAGTGGAGCATGACCCTACTGGGGGACGGGATACTTACTAACACAGTGAAGTCCTTCCTGAGTGTTAAATGAACTCCCGGAGCATGTAGAAACGGTTCATAAATATGGATCGCTCCGAGTTCATTTAAAAAAACTCTAGGATTTGACTGTGTGCGTGTACATTAAACGCGATGGAGACTGCAGAGATAGGGAGGGAGGGAGAGAACCATTGCAGAGAGTTCTTTTTTGGGGGGGTTGGGGGGAGAGGAGGATAAGGGGAGAGAGATGGGAGAGGGGAAGGGAGCAAGGAGGGGGAGAGGAGAGAGAAGAGAGAGGAGAGAGAGAGGAGGAAGAGGGGAGAGAGGAGGGGGAGAGGACCCTCACTTTCCACAGAGCCTAGCTCACCGTGCACGCTCACCGTGCACGCTCACCGTGCGCACTCCTGCTGCATATGCGTGGTGTCCCTGTTAGAATCATGTCAGTCTACCTGTAACTGTACAGGTCTTTACTAGTAAACTAAGTAAATGTACTTTATTACTTTCCACCACTGAAAATTACTGTAACGTGAGGTTTACCACCCGACAGCAACGATGTGTGAAATAATACTATTATGTATACTGTACCAAAATCTCATGTAAACAACAAGCTCACCTGGAAAAGCTGACTCATATGCAGCTCTGGCATTTCATAATGTCCTGTAGCTGTTGAGTCACGGGGTGGACTAGAACCACAGGCAGCCCCAATTAACACCATTCAATCCGCATCCGTGTCATCCGTGACAAAATTGCATCTTGAACATTATAAAATTGAAGCTGATAAATGATCTTTGTGAACCCTTTAAGACCTGAGGCGATTCTTTAAAATGTTTTTTGAAAAAAAATCAAAATAATTTTTTTTCATGATTTTTCAAAAATAGCAGATCTACAAGCTCATAGCGCGGCACTCGGTGCCGCGCTATGAGCTTGTATATCTGCTATTTTTGAATAGCCAAAGAAATATAAAGTGACACAGATGCGTTCCAGGTCTTAATGGGTTAAGCCAGTGGTGGTCCGGGGACCCCTAGGGGTCCTTGAAGGGGTCCCCAGCAAAAGTTGTTAATGTAGCATCACAATCATTTTAACCACTTTTGTTTCCCATTTTTACATTGACTATTCAAAAATAGCAAATCTACAAGCTTGTACATCTGCTATTTTGAGGTTTCTTTTGAAAAATATAAAAAAAAATTAGGAACATTTTGAATATTTTTTTGAATTTCTTTAACATAAATCTTCTCTTCTGGAGGTACCTGGCACAAAACCTTTTCAGATGGGGGTCCGTGGCCAACGATATAGCAATTTGGGGGTCCTTTGATACGAAAAAGTTTGCAACACTTCAACGACTCAGCAAGCAATGTAGCCGGTCACGCTCGGCCGTTTTGTGTAGCTTTTGTCGCCACTAGTGTGAACGCAGGCAGCATCAGAGGACTTGATGGTGAAGTGCAGGGCCACTGGTGGTATTTGTGTGTGTGTGCGTGTGCGTGTGCGTGTGCGTGCGTCCGCGCACGTGTGTGTGTGGTGTGCTGTGCGTAACAGTAGCCCGGGGTCTGCCCGAGTGACGCTGGTGCTTTAGACAGCGGAGTCAAGTGACCCATGGCTGTGAGTCACTGCTGATGAGGTTTCACACTCCCCAGTCGGTCAGCGGCCAGAGGAATGCTCTCTCTCTCTCTCTCTCTCTCTCTCTCTCTCTCTAACACACACACACACACACACACACACACAGCGGCGAGAGGAATGCTCCCTTTAACCAAGAGCTATCGAGTGGCTTAGCCAAGAGTGACGCGTGACCACAGTGTGACAAGAAGCAAACTAAACCCAAAACTCACTTGCACACACACACACACACACACACACACACACACACACACACACACACACACATGCAAGACAAGTGCGCACACACACACACAAACTCTTGCGAGCGCACACACACTCAAATGCATGCATGCACACCCACGCATGCATACATAAACGCATGCTTAGACACACAAACACTTACATGCATGCATGTGTGCGCACGCACACACACACACACACCACACCACACCACACCCACACACACACACACACACACACACACACACACACACACACACACACACACACACACACACACACACACACACACACACACACACACACACACACACACACACACACACAGAGAGTTGTGTGAGGCCCCATTGGCTTCTGAAACACTGCGCACTTTAAACCGTGTAATTCCTCGCCGGCCTCAGTGTCATCTTCTTCTCTCAACTTCAACAACGCCAGAAAACAAGATGGCGTCTGCAGCTCCCCTTCTACAGCCCGGGGGGGGGGGGGGGGGGTTCTCTCTCTCTCCTTACACGACCGAAAACAGGCCGATCTACAAGCTCTACGACGCGTCGCAGCGCGACGTGTCGTAGAGCTTGTAGATCGGCCTGTTTTCTGGCGCACGGCACAGGCACGAAACTTAAGTACAAATGGGGCCATTACTGTATGTCGAGTACAAGTTTCCATTTCGTAACCACAGCTATGCTAATGTCACTAACAGGCCAGTCAAGTGACACTTAATAACTTGCACAACCTCCCGTCTATTCCCACGGGGGGAGTGACTGACACACATCGCTTGCAATCGGAGATTTTGCTTACGCTCGATCGCCTCCCCTCCCTCCCTCCCTCCCCCCACAGGGCTCCTGTTCATTCATGGCAAAATGGAGACGCTAATTGGGATGCCAATGCTAATTACAGTCTCCACAAAATACCTCACCGGTTTATTTTCAATGTACAAAAGGTGTTAGGTCCTCTAAATGCAGTGGGCAGGAGAAGTACTCAGATTATTTTACTGCAGTAGGCTACTTGAAGTTACTGCAGTACTTGTTGTTACTGGAGTACTTGATATTAGTGCAGTACTTGTTGTTACTGGAGTACTTGATATTAGTGCAGTACTTGTTGTTAGTGCAGTACTTGTTGTTACTGGAGGACTTGATATTAGTGCAGTACTTGTTGTTAGTGCAGTACTTGTTGTTACTGCAGTACTTGTTGTTACTGCAGTACTTGTTGTTACTGGAGTACTTGTTGTTACTGCAGTACTTGTTGTTACTGGAGTACTTGTTGTTACTGGAGTACTTGTTGTTACTGCAGTACTTGTTGTTACTGGAGTACTTGTTGTTACTGCAATACTTGTTGTTACTGCAGTACTTGTTGTTACTGGAGTACTTGTTGTTACTGGAGTACTTGTTGTTACTGCAGTACTTGTTGTTACTGGAGTACTTGTTGTTACTGCAATACTTGTTGTTACTGCAGTACTTGTTGTTACTGGAGTACTTGTTGTTACTGCAGTACTTGTTGTTACTGGAGTACTTGCCGTTACTGGAGTACTTGTTGTTACTGCAGTACTTGTTGTTACAGGAGTACTTGTTGTTACTGCAGTACTTGATGTTACTGCAGTACCAGCATCTGATCTCATCCATGGTCAGTGATGCAACAAGAGTTTTTTTTGCTCCCAACAGCCAAACTATTTAAAATTCCTCCAAACAGTTCAGTTTGTGCCAGTGTGTGTGAAACATGCTACTAGGCATAATGTCCTCCAGTCCAGCGGCTCTAAACCTTTTTTCTGGATGCAGGGCCCACTTAAAAATCTTGAAAGTGTTAGCGGCCCACCCATCTGACGGCTCTGCTGCACACACCTAGGGGTCATATGAGACGCACGCTCGGCCAGTTTGGGACCGAGCGGTCGGACGGATGCATGCCCGGGACGTACTTTGTGTGAATAGAATAGAATAAAGGCTCTCCTCCACATGCACGAGACACACTTCTAAGACCTGGGGGGCCGATTCTACAAATGCCTTCCAAATCAGTAGTTTCAAGATTTTTCAAAAACCGTTCAAAAATAGCAGATGTACAAGCTCACAGCGCGGCACAAAGTGACGCGCTGTGAGCTTGCATGTCTGCTATTTTTGAATAGCCAACGTAAAATTCTAAAACGACAGATGCTTTCCCAGTTTTAATGGGTTAACTGTTTTTTCCCCAGCCATTGTGCGATTACTGGCCGAAGACACAAATGACGGTAGCAAATATTACACATCACATATTGTACATATGCGTACATATAGGAAATAGGTGAACTATATCATGACAGATGAACTGAATCATGATAGATGAATATAGCACTATGATGAAACTATGATTTCACTACGAGATTTTGTGTTTTCGGTGGTTTCCCACTCGATGGCGCTGTTCGCTAACCTGGGAGTCACCATTTGACTCCAAGGGAAGCAAAGAGGCAGCAGGTCACGTGATCGCAAAAAAATAAAACCAGCCCGTTCACTTCCTTGTTTTTCGATTTGGAAAAGTGGCTTTTTGGCGAAAACAACTTACATTCAACTGCCCATAGCTATGGAACGAATGACACGCTTTTTTACACCCGATACTACGAGACTCGGATATGTTTTTTAAAGCGATCGGGGGATCGATCATACTGGAGATAAATATTGTATGATTTTTCAAAGGTTAGTGAAAACACTCGAAAATCACTGGCAGTGGCTTAGCAAATTATGTTATATTTCTGGCAGTCAAAGAGTTAAAAGAGTATTGTAGGATATATATATATATATATATATATATATATATATATATATATATATATATATACATATATATATATATATATATAGTACTGTAGGATGTATATTCTTTCTGTCTTGTCTGTATTTTCTGTCTCTTTAAATGCTGACCCTGGGAGCTGAGCTCCAATAAGAGTCCCTATGAATTCGTGCAAATGGCAAATAAAGTCTATTCCATTCTGATCTATCGTGTGACTGACAGACAGACAGACAGACAGACAGACAGACAGACAGACAGACAGACAGACAGACAGAGATTCTGTCAATTATTATTATTATTGCGATTAGGCGATTATGTAATAATCACATCACAGGGACCGTCACAATTATTATTACACAATTATTACATCATTGTGACGACCCTGTGATGTGACCAGTGACCACTGCTCCTATTAGTCAGCGTGGGTCAGATGCAGAGGAACAATCTGCCCACATGGATCAATACAGTTGACATAAGAGGAGTAGACATGTCTCTCATTTATCTTCTTACCGCAAACCAAAGCTCTCATAAAGAAAAGTCTTAAACCATTGGTTCTCAAAGTGGGGTCCGGGGACCCCCAGGGGTCCTTGAAAAAGGGGATTCCAGGGGGTCCCCTCCCAGCTAAATGACTGGTAATTCTGAGAGTGTACAAATGGAACCAAATGGACCATCACGGGTCCATTTGAACACGTGTAGGCCTGTCACGATTCTTACATAATCGCCTATTCGCAATTATTTGAGATAATCGTGTCCACGTTGAAAAATGCTCATACTTTTCTAACATTTAAAATAATGAGTGAAAATGTGTATATTGTATTATTGTATATCCTTTTGAATATTATTGGATATAGAGTTTATACTTGGACAGCTGTGAGCTTGTAGATCGGCTATTTCCACTATTAATGTTTATTGGAAAGTATAATGTTATTAAATGTGTCAAAGTCATTTCTTTGTATATTCAGGTTAATTGTCATATCTGTCCTATATGTGCAACTTCAAAGCCTAAAAGCCAGAAACAGAAATGTCATTTGTATTCGTATGCTCCAGTGTTCGACCGACAACAAACACAATTAAATCGTTAATCGCAATTATTTGTGTGACAGTTAAATAAAATGTCATAATCGTGACAGCCTTAAACACATGCACCGCGATGTGGAATCCAAACAACAAACCTATCCACATTCCCCATTACGACCCGTCCGGTGAACTCAACTCTCACACAGGCAGTGGTGTAAAAAGTAACTAAGTACATTTACTCAAGTACTGTACTTAGGTACAATGTTGAGGTATTTTTACTTTACTGGAGTATTTCCAATTTTCTGTACTTTCACTTTTCTACTAAATCTCAGAGACAAATATTATACTTTTACTCCAGTACAATTATTCTAAAACTCTAGTTACTATTTACTTTGTAGATTTAGAACAAAACATACATTACTTCAGCCCTATATACATTTCGGCCATTTGAAAATAGACGATCTACTGTACAAGCTCACAATGCGTCGCAATGCGAGGCATTGTGAGCTTGTAGATCTGCTATTTTCAAAAGATGTTATACATTTGAAAACTTGTGAAATGGGATATTCTGCATAATGAGTACTTTCTACTTTTGGTACTTTAAGTACATTTTTATACCAATACTTTTGTACTTTTACTCAAGTAAATTTTGAATTCCGGACTTTTACTTGTAACAGAGTATTTCTATATATTGCAGTACTGATACTTTTACTTACTGTAAGTAAAACATTTGAGTACTTTTTCCACCACTGCACACAGGATAGAATAAAACACTCCCCTCCTGCACTGAGCTATACTGGTAATATATGGCCTTAAAACGTCACTTCCAATCCGATAAGACGCTGCTGGCGGTTCCCGACCTCGCGCTAAGGACTGGTGAATTGTTTCCGCATATTTATGAGCTATTTCTGTGTCCTGACGACTCCCGCGGGCCAGAACGTGGCGTGTAGGGTGCTTCAGCACCCGCGCGCCTCCTCACGTGCCTCCCCTGTTAGGGTGCACGAGAGAGAGAGAGAGATGGAGAGAATGAGAGAGAGAGAGAGGGGGGGGTGGGGGTTTCTTGTTCACTTCAATAGCCTCAGCTTTGTTCTCTTCTGCCTTAATCTCTAAACATTTTCCCAATGGGGAAAATGAGATGAATTTGTATTCAGGTACAACAGAGGAACATTCTCATTCTACTACTCTGCCAGCAAAATGTGGAATGCCCCGACACCATCCATTAAAATCCTATTAACCCATTAAGGCCTGGGGGTCCGATTCTAACCAAAATGTCTTCTAAATCCTAACAGTTTTCTGAAAAACTTATGTTGCTATATCAGTGGTTCTCAAACCTTTTCATGTCAAGGATCCCCAAGAGTATATGTATTTGGCACAAAGTGACGCGCTGTGAGCTTGCCTTGTAGATCTGCTATTTTTGAATAGCCAACAAATGGATGAAGTGGTTAACATGATTGTGAAGCTATATCAACTACTTTGGCTGGGGACCCCATGGAACCCTTCCAAGGACCCCTGGGGGTCCCCGGACCCCACTTTGAGAACCACTGGTGCAGAGGATAACAATGCAGGTGAAAATGGGCTGCAGTATTCCATCTGCAAATTTAACTGCTTTTGTATCATTTCTCTACAAGCAATGCGTTTTAAATGGCATTTGACTGGAATAATATTTACCTATTTATAGCACATAATCAGCCTTTTTTTCCCTCACTGATGTATTTAAAACAAACAAAGACATCCGGAGCATTGATTAAACTCTGCAAAATTTAGTCTGAGAGTTCAACAAAGTGCATTGAAATGGGAGTTGTTGCATACCTGCAATGACTCAACTGAACTGAAAAAGAGTTGTTCTTATTTCTGCGGCACAAAACCCAAAGAAAACAAACTCGAGGAATCTTGGCACCGTTTGGTAGGAGATTCTGTTTGCATCCCTCAAGCCTCTCTCTTTCTTTCTCTCTCTCTGCACTTTTTTCAATCCCTCCGTCTGTCTCTCCCACACCCTCCATCTGATCGGGGGCCAGAATGAGAACTTGGAGACCACAATCTGTGATGTTGTTTTTTTTTTCGTTTTCTTTTTTTGGGAGACGTCCCGAGTTCCCACCACCCACCCCCACCAAAACCCTGGGCGGTTATTTTTCATAAGTAAAGGATTGGAGCGCCAATCTGGCTTCTAACAGTGCCCAGAACAGTCAGCGACATTCACTCTGCCAGGCTGCATTAATATCTTCCAAAATGTCTCCTTCTCTACCGCTATGCACACACACGCACATGCACACACACACACACACATATAATTATATGGAAATTAATTAAAATGACAAAAGTTCAGCAAAGGTGACTGTACAGGTACTGTAGTAGCGTCACGGACATCACAGTGAAGTATGTTTATATAATAATAAACAACCTTTTTTTTAATAAGGCAGGGTTTCTCAAAGTGGGTGCCGTGACACAAGTCCAGGGGTGCCACAGAATACTTTTGATAATATTTGGAATTTATCAAAAATGTTAACCATTTTAACCATAATCCTCTATACTTGATTTGCTCGGTGCGCTCTTTTTACATCCACAACATATCTCTTCACCAAAAATAGCCGATCTACAAGCTCACAACGCGTCACAAAGTTGTGAATGTCACCACAAGATTAGAGATGCTGGGGTTCAAGTGGATATTTTCAATCTGTCCTAATGGACACTGACGTTCTCTCAAGTTGTCCTGGCTTGTGACATACCGTATCTTAGGAGGAAAGAATTACATTTTATGTCCCGTACCGTAATATGACATACATTTAAGGTGCCATAAAGTAACAATGTCATTCAGGGTGACATGGATGAAAACAAATATTTACAGGGGTGTCCTGAGCCCAAAAAGTTTGACAACCGCTGATATAAGGTACCGTGGCAGCAACTGATAAATGCTGATGGTGTGTATATAATATGCCAAGGTTTTACATACTGTACATTGCATATACGCTGATCTATTTTTATTACCGTATCCCATTTGTATAAAACGAAGAAAAAAAACTCCGCTTTTGTTTTTCTCTGTTTCTTTTTCTTTACTTATTATTATTATTACCTATGCTGCTACAGTATCTGAAGAAAGCCGGGAAAAAAATAAAGTTTTAATCTTATGTACCTACCTGTACACAAGATGTAACAATAAAATATAACCTGGAACCCTGATCACAGTATTGACATCGCGAGTGGAGGAGGTTGCTCCAGTAGTTGTAAAGTATTGACTGTAGTTGGTACAATAATGGACTATAAATGTACATCGTAAATGTCTAACAATGCAATGCTCTGGAGTCTGGAAGCCTTTCTACTGTTAACTGTACACTGAATGAATGAATGAATGAATGAATGAATGAATGAATGGATGAATGGAGTGATGAATGAATGAGTGTCTGGCACAGCCCATCCCATGTGGGATTATTCAGACAATAATATTTGCAGTGCCAACATGCTGACACCAAAATAACAACAACAGTATACGTACAAGTAAATATACGGTATATTGATACTGTACACTGTATTTGTGGAGCGGTGCGGTCAAGCAAACAGCAAGGTAATACTATCTACTTATACGTACTACCTTGAGTATGGGAAATGGAGGAATTAACGGTTCAAACACGATTTCCAAAATGTATTTAACATCTTTATTGTGAAAATTGTTTTGCCCCCCCACACATTATTTGAATTTCCTGCGTTTAAAATATACATTCACTGAGATTAATTTGTATTTATAAATAGTGGACTGACATCTTTATAGTTAGAAACCAAATTCCATACTCACAGTACAATTGTGTTAATGCACTTTGAGATTAGTTTCAAATGTCAAGTACAATATAAATGGAAATGCATTATTATTAGTATTATTATTGTAACTCCACAAGTGTACACATGTAACCAAATGGACCCGACGGGTCCATTTGGTTACATTTCTACACTTGCAGAATTAAATTGACACTCATGATTCCACAGCGCTCCCAGCACTTGCCTTATTTTTCTTCCACTTTTGAACACACAGCTATTACAGTATGTGACTTTCTGTCTGCCGCTACAGTAAATATGCCATGACATGACAGCCGTGTCCTATTTAATCGTTTCTTAGCATGATGACTGTGTGTTTTGTGTGTGTGTGTGTGTGTGCGTGTGCGTGTGCGTGTGCGTGCGTGTGTGTGTGTGTTATTCAAAGTCCTCACAAATCTCTCTAACACAGGACGCGGCTGCGGCTCCGACAACAAGCTTAAAATAGAAGGATTTTCAGAGGCTACACAGTACCATGGAAAAAACATGAAAACATGGCAGAATCCATCCAACTTCTCCAAAGTGGTTCGCTGTGTGATTTTCAAAGGGTGTGGGATTTAGACACATAGTGGAAAGGCCAATACACCCACTGGGATAAAAAATCCTGAGTTTCAATTGAACTCTCGATCGATCGAAGGCTCCTTTTTTGTTGTTGTGTTCAAACGCTATTTTTCCTCCTTTTTTTGAATCGTTCAAGCTCTATTTTTGCCCAAATGTTCACACATTTTCACTGAATGTTCAGCTATTATGAACATGACCGAGAACAGGGATGCTGGTAGGGTCCACGTGGTTAGCCACTTAAAGCATATATACCACGTCAAATTGTGAAATTAACCGGTCTACAGGGGGGTACGCCGTACCCCCCTGTAGACCGGTTATTTTCACAATTTCACAATTTTTTAGACCGGTTATTTTCACAATTTCAATTTTTTTTGGAAATTGTTGCCGTTGTGAACATTTGGGCAAAAATAGAGCTTGAACGATTCTAAAAAAAGGAGGATAAATAGAGTTCGAACACAACAAAAAAAAGGAAATATAGAAGGTGCTCCATCACCTCAGATGCACATACAATACAATACGTTTTTTATTTTAGGCTATTTATTATTACTTCAACTTTCACATGTTCCCCACATGTTCCCCTCAATGTCCCTTCCTGCAATGGAAAAGGACCGTGGATGAAATGAAACCGAGTTCGTAAATCGCCACAATTTAAACACTTTCTTATATTGGCTGTTCGAAAAATGGTTGCGCCCGTGAGCCGGGTGATCTGACTTTTAGAATGACTTTAGTCGGATTCATGACACCGGCACCAATTAATTAACTAATTAAGCACTGAGGATTATAGTGATATGTCAGCATTGATGGAGTGAGCTGGCTGGGTCACATGTGCGTGACATGTGACATGCTTTATAATGTGACATTCTCCATCCACCACATCCACTCCACTAGGGAAGGGGAGACAGTTCTGAACATTCCCCCATGCACGCTGGAATGGAAAGTTCCATCTGAGAGGTTCGGTAAACAACAGAGACAAACTTTTTCAATTCTCATCTCCAGTGGTGTAAAGTAACGAAGTACATTTACTCAAGTACTGTACTTTACTTTACTGGAGTATTTTCCTATTTTCAATACTTCTACTCCACTACATCTCAGAGCGAGCGAGCGTTGTGAGCTTGTAGATTAGCTATTTTCGATTAGCTGAAGTAGAAAATAGAGTTTAGGAGCAAAAACGTAAAATATCTGCCTCTGAAATGTACTGAAGTAGAAGTATAAAGTATTGAAAAATTGGAAATACTCAAGTAAATAAAGAGAGAGAGAGAGATGGATAAAGACAGAATGAGTCAGTGTACCCCCCCCCTCTCTAAGCATGCACTGTCACCTAGTTTCCATGGAAACCTGTTGCTATGGAAACAGGCCCTTGAACAGAGAGAGAGAGAGAGAGAGAGAGAGAGAGAGAGAGAGAGAGAGAGAGAGAGAGAGAGAGAGAGAGAGAGAGAGAGAGAGAGAGATGAGGATGGAGGGGTGAAGCCAGGGAGAAGGAGGAGGAGGAAGACAGAGAGAAGGAGGTGAAGACAGCGTGAGAGCAGGAATATATAGGTGTAGGAGCGACTGATGGAGAGAGGGAGGGGAAGAGGAGCGACAAGGATGGGATGCAGGGAGAGAGTGAGAGAGTGTGAAAGACAGAGAGAGAGAGAGAGAGAGAGAGAGCTGGAGATAGTGAGCGAGAGAAATAGAGAGAGGGAAAGAGTTGGAGAAAGACAGACAGACAGACAGACAGACAGACAGACAGACAGACAGACAGACAGACAGACAGACAGACAGACAGACAGACAGACAGACAGACAGACAGTGTGAAAGAAAGCGAGAGAGAGAGAGAGAGAGATTGAGAGAGAAACAGTGTGAAAGAAATAGAGTGAAAGAGAGAGTAGGAGAGAGAGAGAGAGAGAGGGAGAGAGAGAGACAGTGTGAAAGAAAGAGAGCGAAAGAGAGAGTGGGAGAGAGAGAGCGAAAGAGAGAGTGGGAGAGAGAGAGGGAGAGAGAAACACAGTGTGAAAGAAAGAGAGTGAAAGGGAAAGAGGGTGGGGGGGGGGTGAGAGGAACCCAACAACATGCATATCGTCTCTGTCGGGTAGAAACCTCATATGTCCAAAACTAAAAATACTTTTCAGGATTCTAATTCAAAAATAGCAAAAGTAGAGAGCAGATCTACACAAGCTCAAGCTTGTAGATCTGCTACTTTTGATACTTTGGTGTGACGCTGTAGTATGATCAAGTGGGGCTTTAATTTAAGAAAAAACACTAAAAAAAAGTTAGAATACAGAGATAAGAGGGTTCTGCCTGACAGCTGATAGATGTATGTTACTGTGACACACATTTATAGACTGACTGACTGAAGGGTCCATAGTTCAAGTCCCCACCGCCCATCCACCGCCCATTCAACAGCAGATCTTCGCCTTTTTTTTTTTTTTGACCATTGTGCAAATATTTGAATATATATATATATTTTTAAAGGGAACTCAAATCTTTGCTTTGGGGGGGTCCCTGGAACAAAATATTTTGAGATGCGGGGGTCCGCGTACAAATACATATCATTTTGGGGGTCCTTGACAAGAAAAAAGTTTGAGAACCAACTGATATTATAGCAACATGATTTTTAAAAATGTAGAAGACATTTGTAGAATCCCCATGAAGCAAAGATTTGAAAAAACATATAGGCCTTTAAACATATAGGCCTTTATCAGTTTATCTACAAGCTATGAGCTTGTAGATCTGCTATTTTTGAATAGCCCAAAGTATAAAATAATGATTATTAAAAAAAAAAAAATCTATAATGACACAGTATGCGTTCCAGGATTGAATGGGTTAAATGGCAGATTGCAGTATTATGAACCCTAGCTAATTTTCGTGACCTCCAGACTTGAGTGTGTGTGTGTGTGTGTGTGTGTGTGTGTGTGTGTGCGTGTGCGTGTGCGTGTGCGTGTGCGTGTGCGTGCGCATGTATCTGTATACTTGTGGTAGAATATAGAGAAATAGACGTTGTGAGGACCGTCCTCCTGGTCCTCACAAGAAAAACGGTTGTTTTATGGTTTATGATCAGGAAAAGATCCAAGTTGGGGTTAGGATTAGGACTATATATTTAGAGGTCAGGTTTAGGGGCTGGAATTAGAGTTAAGCGTGATTTATACTTAGTGGCGTGCCAGTGTCATGCACCGAAAAATAGCTGATCTATAGGAGTTTGTAGATCTGCTATTTTTGTTTTTACTTGCGGTGAAAAATGGCAAAATGTATGAAACACTGCGTTCATAAAATGTGTGTGTGCGTGTGTGTGTGTGTGTGTGTGTGTGTGTGTGTGTGTGTGTGTGTGTGTGTGTGTGTGTGTGTGTGTGTGTGTGTGTGTGTGTGTGTGTGTGGAGACAGAGAAGAAGAAGGGGTGGCTGGTTCATTAACATTCATCTCACTCTGCTCAGGACAGTGTACAGTACAGCAAACATTATGCAACCATCAGGTAACACGGATGACTGCGGTACAGTACGGGTGTGTGTGTGTGTGTGTGTGTGTGTGTGCACGCACGGATCACCAAACGTATATATCATGCTGTCTCACTGCAGGGGGGGGTTTATATGAAATTACTTGTTAAGCGAGCAACCGACGCCTGCTGTTCAACACACACACACACACACACACACACACACACACACACACACACACACACACACACACACACACACACACACACACACACACACACACACACACACACACACACACACACACACACACACACACACACACACACACTCGCTCACTTGCTCACGACTCACTTGAGAGAGACAGAGACAGAGAGACAGTGAGTGAGAGAGAGAGACAGACAAAAACAGACAGAGAGAGTGAGGCCCAATTTTAGAGAGAGTGTGAGAGACAGAGAGTGTGAGAGTGAGGGACAGAGAGAGAGTATGAGAGACAGAGAGTGTGAGAGTGAGGGACAGAGAGAGAGTATGAGAGACAGAGAGTGTGAGAGTGAGGGACAGAGAGAGAGTATGAGAGACAGAGAGTGTGAGAGTGAGGGACAGAGAGAGAGTATGAGAGACAGAGAGTGTGAGAGTGAGGGACAGAGAGAGAGTATGAGAGGACAGAGAGTGTGAAAGACAGAGAGTGAGACAGAGAGTGTGAGAGACAGAGTGTGAGAGACAGAGAGTGTGAGAGACAGAGAGTGTGAGAATGAGAGACAGAGAGAGTGTGAGAGACAGATTGTGAGAGACAGAGAGTGTGAGAGACAGAGAGTGTGAGAGACAGAGAGTGTGAGAGTGAGGGACAGAGAGAGAGAGTATGAGAGACAGAGAGTGTGAGAGACAGAGAGTGTGAGAGTGAGGGACAGAGAGAGAGTATGAGAGACAGAGAGTGTGAAAGACAGAGAGTGAGACAGAGAGTGTGAGAGACAGAGTGTGAGAGACAGAGAGTGTGAGAGACAGAGAGTGTGAGAATGAGAGACAGAGAGAGTGTGAGAGACAGATTGTGAGAGACAGAGAGTGTGAGAGACAGAGAGTGTGAGAGTGAGGGACAGAGAGAGAGAGTATGAGAGACAGAGAGTGTGAGAGACAGAGAGTGAGACAGAGAGTGTGAGAGACAGAGTGTGAGAGACAGAGAGTGTGAGAGACAGAGAGTGTGAGAATGAGAGACAGAGAGAGTGTGAGAGACAGAGAGTGAGATACAGAGAGTGTGAGAGACAGAGTGTGAGAGACAGAGAGTGTGAGAAATGAGAGACAGAGAGAGTGTGAGAGACAGAGAGTGAGAGAGAGACAGAAGGACGGACAATTTCCGGGCAATAGGCAGACAGCAGTGCAGGTGAGCTGGTCCACTAGGATATGAAACGTTCTGCTGGTGTTTTACAGAAAAAGGACAGTTTCTTTTCCCAGAAATGACAACGCGAGCAAGCGGAGAACCACATCTGATTTCCCGTTAAAAAAAAATACAGAAAGTCCCTCCACCCCCCTCCCCCTCTCTCTCTCTCTCTCTCTCTCTCCGTCTGTCTCTACTCCTCATCTCCATCTCACCATGTTCCTCTGATCCAGGCGGTTGCCAATCGCGGCCCACCCATCTTGACCACTTAACACCGGCAGCCGTTCATATGTATCTTTTTTTTTGCAAATCTCTATTTAGGAAAAGTGTGTACATCCTACCACATAGTTTCATCTTAATACTGAACATTATACAAAAAACCTGATGAACAGACATTTTAACCCTTCCCAAAATACCATCCTTTAGTTTTTTTTTACACACGACATACAGCACATAAAATAAAATAAAGTAAAAAATAACACAAATTAAATATATACATTCTGAGACCAGGGAAGCACAAAAAACTACCTTAGTGAGGCAGGAGATATTCAACTTTTTTTGAGGATGATACTATAAAAGAGATTATGCTAATGAGACCCAATGGCTTTCCACTAACCCTATCACTGTGTTGAACATATTTATTCTAATGATCCATCAATCATTGATCATTAAAAGGCTGATACCGCCCCGCGGTTCATAAACACTCTTTTCTTTGATACTCCTCCTACAGATTTTTGTCCAAACCTTTACAACAACAACAACAACAGGCACACCTCATCTCTGGACTCATGAAAACGTATTAAACAGATTTTTGATAGTCCATATAATGTTTTTTTTTCTTTGTGTTTTAGTATTGTTAAGTGTGTTACTGAATGTTGGTTCGATCACAAAATTACCAAAGATTAGGTTCTGTCCTGAGCAGTGATGATCCTGAGTATGACCCTGTGTACTGTGGCCTGAACCTAATAAAATGCATTTAGAAAAAAAAAAATATCCTGTCATGTTATTTAACTATAGTAGATTAAAAAATTTTAAAAAAAAAAAACGTTACTCCTACTTTGTTCGTTGTACCAGTCCATCTATCTGGAGAGAGCTGCGGGTGCAAATTCCAGACACTTTAAAGGATTTTGCTCACATAACGAAGTGATAAGGTCAAGAAAGTCGAGCACCTTTATATAAAGTTCAGGGCAGCCGACGGTAATCAGAGCAAAACATAACCTTTAGAGGTTAATACTGTACCTCCAGCATGGTGGGAGAGCACTCACACACTCACATCCAACCATGGACATTATTAACCACTTTAACCACTCAAACACCAAAGTTGGTTGTTGACTGAGCGCTAGGGGGGAGGGGGGGGCGGGCGGGCTATCTCTATCTCCCTATCTCTAGCGGGGGGGTGGGGGGGGCTATCTCAGCCCTATCTCTGTTAATACAGACGCCTAGTGGTTGGACTTCCGGGTTATCTGCAAAGGGGCGGAGTTTGCCAATAAGCGCGTGCATGCGCGTTCTCGCTAAACCTTTTTTTTAGGCCCACCGCGGAACGGAATATTCACGTGCGCGGCCAGTCAGACAGTGTCTGTCTGTCTGTCTGTCTGTCTGTCTGTCTGTCTGTCTGTCTGTCTGTCTGTCTGTGTGTCTCTGTCTGTCTGTCTGTCTGTCTGTCTGTCTGTCTGTCTGTCTGTCTGTCTTTCTCTTGTACCTGTACTAAAGAAGAATATCTCTGCAGGTGAGACACCGCAGTAAGCAGAACAACATCTGAGTGGGGTCATGTGTGTGTGTGTGTGTGTGCGTATGTATGTGTGTGTGTGCGTGTGCGTGCGTGTGCGTGTGCGTGTGCGTGTGCGTGTGCGTGTGCGGGTGCGTGTGTCAGTATCTAGCAGCACTGGCCAGATGTTCAGCGGTTGGATGTGTGCACATCTGGCATCTTGCTGGGCCCTGGCATGGAGGTCATGAAACCCTGCAGCATGTAGGAGGAGGAGGAGGAGGATTGAAGAGGCTTACTATGTAACTTTTTTTTAATGAATAATCTCATTTTATCCAATCTGTATGGTAGAGTATGTTAACCCATTTAGACCGGGAAAGAATCTGTGTCATTTTAAGATGTATTTGTCTATTTCAGAAAAATCGTGGAAATGTGTGCAAATCTTTGAATATATATATATTTTTTAAAGCGAACATTTGTAACTCAAATCTTTGCTTCTGGGGATTCTACAATTGTCTTCTAAATCCTAACAGTTTTCTAAAACACGTATGTTGCTGTAATATCAGTGGTGCTTAAAACCATTTTCATGTCAAGGACCCCCAACATGATATGTATTTGGCTGTGGACTCCCATCTCAAAATATTTTGTTCCAGGGAACAAGATTTGAGTAAAAAAATGTTTTCTTTAAAAAATATATATATTCAAAGATTTGCACACATTTTCACGATTTTTCAAAAAATGCAGATCTACAAGCTCATGGCGTGGCACTCGGTGCCGCGCTATGAGCTTGTACATTGGCGCAGTGTCCGGGTAGGCCAGGTAGGCGGCCGCCTACGGGCCCGGGACTCCGGGGGCCCGGGCCGTCAGATCACATGGACCTTTATTTTATTAGAATTAGACGCACTTTGCGTGCTCCGCCTCTCCACCTCTCCGCCTCTCAGCAACTTTCCCAGAGATTCACCAGCTTACATGGAACTGCAAATATATTCGAGGCACCCCAATACACTGTTGGAAGCTCACCCTAACCCTAAAACCAAAATAAAGTAACACTAAAACTAGCCTGAAAGAGCGAGCCCTATCGATGGTCTTGAAGGGCGGATCAAAACCCAGGCGGTTGGATTCCAGCGCCGCTTCCTATTGCTTCACCAATCTATGTCACAGTCTTAATGGATTAATACAATATAACTTATACAATTGGCGGGTTGTATTTTGTCTCCCTGCTCTTCTATTGAGGCATTTTAGATGGTGTCAAAGGTCACGTCTCACCTAGACACAGCATCTGACACCAATTTTAACCTGAGGGTCAAGATTCAATGTCTCTCCCCTGAGCAAGCAGTTAACTCATATACCGCCAATCGCGCATTAATGCGATCTAATAAATAGCGCGCTTGTCCGCCAAGATCGCATTAATGCGATCTAGTGATTAATTGGGGTTTATATCTCTGATCGCGCTATTCTGCTTATTTTTCATTCTAGGTTTCGAGTTCCACTTACTTCACCCACACCGGGATCCGGTTTCATGACTCGGGTTCCGTTTCCGGTTTTCATTTTTTTTCCCCCAGTCATTTTCGGCCAGAATAGGGAAAAACACATTTTTTCACACGGTATAAAAAACAAACGAAGAGGTCCACTTCTATAATCTATGGTCTGGGTGACGAACAGTCATCGCCGTCGTGTATCACATTGTATCACATTTTTGGCCGATCGGAGAATCTGAGAACACGTCACATCCGGTTTGACGTATTTGACTGTTTGACTCTGTGTGGGGGGGGGGGGGGCGAGCGAGTCAGCGAGCTGATCAAGGTGTCTATTCGCTGCTCTCTAGTGGCAGATTTGTCGTATGTGTTTAAAACAGCACTCAGACAATTTATTTGAATGAAAAATGACAAAATAAAATAATAAAAAAACACGCAAATCGCTGGCACAGGGGTTAGTACATTAGGAATAAACTCTGGCAGTCAATTTTAAGCTGTTATTGTGGGGAAAGCTTTCGCTAAAAATAGCCGATCGACAAGCTTGTCAATGACAACTGAATTAAGCTGAAAACACGTGGAGAGGGAAGCTGGAGGGAGGGAGGGGGGCAACAGTGAGAGAATGGAGAGGAGAGGAAAAGGAAAGGTGGTGAATGGAGTGGAAAAAAGAAGAGTGGAAACACTGACCTATGAAATGCATTTCATGAAGGAAAGAGATTGAAGCTTACTGACCAGGAAAACACACACACACACACACACACACACGCGTGCGTGCGTGCGTGCGTGCGTGCGTGCGTGTGTGTGTGTGATTGTTTTCATAGACCTGATTGCTTGTTTTTCAGATTGCTTGTTTTTCTTGCCAAACCTGGCAACATAGAATATGCGACGCTAGACGCTAATAATGTTTTTTATATAAGTGGTGGCGAAATTTTTAGACACCACACGGGTCTTCCCAACAATAGCAAAGATTAAAGTCAGGGTGAACATGGCCAAATAATAACTTAATAGCCAAACTAGGTCTAATGAAGCACGCTAGCATTTAGGCTAACTCTGTTGCCTGAGGCCAGCGCTGTCTGCAACCGTTGCAGTCAGTGTTGAAGGAGGGGAGCGGAGGGCGGTTACTGCGGAGGACGGGCCGTCTCCCCATTGGCTTAAAGGACAGGCAAAACGGGGAAGTGTCCCCATTGGCTTTAAAGGAGTGAATGACAGCCAGGATAGCCAATGATTGAAAACATGTCGAACATGATGTTTTTAGGATGACGATTTTTAGGATGACGATTAGGTCTGACTGTTTGTAGACTCAGGCACTCTTCGAGCACCTGGTAATAAGAAAAGCTTGAAGCCAATGAGGTTCTCAAACTTTTGCATGTCAAGGACCCCCACATTATATTTGTATTTGGCCACGGACCCCCATCTGAAAACGTTTTGTCCCAGGGACCCCCAGAAGAGAAGATTTATCCCCGGACCCAACTTTGAGGACCACAAACTAAACAATGATTGTTATAATGATTTCACATTACACACACCTGTACATTTTACGAGCAATGACATAGATTAGTTTGATGGACTGTTGCACTGCTAGCCGGAGCTCATCAGTCCATGGTTAACTTTAAGCCAGTCTGTGGGTCAGTGAAGGGTCAGATAGCATCATCAAATCTCATCAAATTATTGGCTTAGGATAAAACAGGGTAAAACTAAAAAATATCCATGAATTCAAGTCTACATGGGGTGACTAATCGATAGAAAAAAAGGCACTTGGGAACTATCCCTTTCTGAACCATGCGAACACTTCGTCAAACCGTTTGACCTCATATAAGGGCAACCCAGAGGTGCAAATGAATAAGTTGTATGTATTTATTAGTTGGGCTGCAAAACAATGCAGAAGTAGACCGACCGTCTGTCTGTCTGTCTGTCTGTCTGTCTGTCTGTCTGTCTGTCTGTCTGTCTGTCTGTCTGTCTGTCTGTCACTCCGTATAAGTACATCTGCCCACCAGGGCGTGCTGAAAACGACAAAACAAACTTGGGCTGAAACACGATACCCAGTCAACCCCAAATGACTGTACCACTCAGCTCAACTATGCACACCTCTACGTTGCATTTAGTTTAGTCTACATTACAGCGGCCCTGTCCGGTCAGTGAAGACGGCTTCAATGAACTGCTTTTTTTCTGTATCATAAAGTTGTGTTAGAATAAAAAACTAACAAAAATAAATCACGATTTATTATGGTTATTATGATTTTATTATGGTCCCCACACACTCCATGAGGCTTGTGTCACACACACACACACACACACACACACACACACACACACACACACACACACACACACACACACACACACACACACACACACACACACACACACACACACACACACACACACACACACACACACACACACACACACACACACACACACACACACACGCACACACACACACACACACACACCTCCATCTGACCTAGAAACAGCAAGGGTGGAAATAACACATTGAACATGCTTGTTGGATTACCACCTCGCTTGTCTGACTTTTTTAGACCGTGATGGGAGGGGGGGTCGGGTGGGTGGGGGGGGGGGGGGGGGTGTAAGCCTTTCAAATCCATACAGTAATATACAGCTACAGCACAGTGTACTGTGCACCCTGGGATTCAGCAGCAGAACAACTTTTTTTATGGAACAAAGTGCAGCAAATCAATACGGTCAGTTTGGGTTACATAGAATGAACTCCTCCCACACTGCAAGAAAATGTTGGTTCAACATTATAGGAGTTGTTATGCCAATAAACCCATTAAGACCTGAAGCCGATTCTGCAAATGTCTTCTAAATCCCAACAGTTTTCTGAAAAACTTATGTTTCTATGTCAGTGGTTCGCAAACATTTTCCTGTCAAGGACCCCCAAAACAATATGAATCGCAGATCTACAAGCTCATAGCGCGGCACCTATGAGCTTGTAGATCTGCTATTTTTGAATAGCCAAAATGTAAAATAATGCTTTTTTAGCTCAAATCAAAAAATGACACGGATGCGTTCCAGGTCTTAAAGGGTTAAATCCGCCCCACACAGCCAGCTGCTATTGTACCATACACACCTGTCAGTGAGGAGCGCCCACCGGGAGGAGTTAGCAACTCTGTCCTACTCCTCTCGTTCAACACCCCTAGTATACCCCCTAATATAGAATTCAATCAATCACATTTACAGTACCTAATGAGATGGGTAAAATGTACTATTTGTAATCATTTTTTAGATTGTATTTCATTCATTCTGTAATTTGCGACCCCAACTTTGGGAACCCCTGCTCTAGGCTACAGTCCACGACTGACACAGCCCCATGGGTAGGCCACCCAGCCTGGAGGAGACCTGCACTCCGAGGAACAACCCATTGCTGGTTCTGAGACCAGTGTTAATTTTGACAGCAAATTTTGATTTAGTCTTAGTCTTTTGAATAACACACCATTTAGTTGTAGTCCTATTTTAGTCTTCTGAAAATTGTTTAGTCTCAGTCTAGTCTTAGTCGACTAAATATCAAAACCTTAGTCTTTTAGTCTTTTAGTCTTAGACGACAACATTAACACTGTCTGAGACGTGTCCAAATCTCCATCTGTTTCCACACGTTTGTTGACCATAACAGCCAACATTATTACGATACATGAATACTATAATACTTGTCACGTTTATGAGCACAGTAAGTGGTCTAAGGGTCATGTGTGTGTGCACCATTAGAGTAATCCATTGGGCTGTGTGTGTGCGTTATGAGAAAACCTCATGCAGATTTCCATGGCACGTTCGATGCATAGATTGCATACTGTGCATCATGTGGGGGAATCCCATCACTAGACTAATGGTGATTAATGTCTGGTGGATAAGTGGAGCAAAGGCCTGTTAAGAGACGGCCTCTGCATCGGGTCCTCCTAATGGACATCTGATTGATTTTTTTTTTTTAAAGGACCATACCGGCAATGGTGGAAAAAGTACTCAAATGTTTTACTTAAGTAAAAGTATCAATATTGTAATGCAGAAGTACTCTGTTAAAAGTAAAAGTCCAGAATTCTAAATTTACTTGAGTAAAAGAACAAAAGTATTGGTATCAAAATGTACTTAAAGTACCAAAAGTAAAAGTACTAAAATGTTTGAAAATAGCAGATCTATCGCGACGCGTTGTGAGCTTGTAGATCGGCTATTTTCAAATAGCCTAGGCATAAGATAGGGATAAAGTGATTAATGTATGTTTTATATAATGTAATAATTTATATCTGAAAAGTAACTAGTAACTGAAGTTTTCAAATAATTGTAGTGGAGTAAAAGTACAATATTTTGCATTTGCGTACATTTGTGTACTTTTTCCACCACTGACCAGGAGGATGTATCACATGCTAAGGATGAAGAGTTTCACCAGGAGGATGTATCACATGCTAAGGATGAAGGGTTTCACCAGGAGGATGTATCACATGCTAAGGATGAAGAGTTTCACCAGGAGGATGTATCACATGCTAAGGATGAAGAATTTCACCAGGAGGATGTATCACATGCTAAGGATGAAGAGTTTCACCATGAGGATGTATCACATGCTAAGGATGAAGAGTTTCACCAGGAGGATGTATCACATGCTAAGGATGAAGAGTTATTGTGTGCTGTTTCACGTTTAAATCATGTTTCTACGTAACAGTATGCCAGAGTAATGTGGCTCCAGAGTGAGGTGGTGTTTTCAGATTTTTCTGTTTCCCCCCATTGAAAGTCAAGGTTTTTTTTGGTGTCGTTTCTTGCGTATTACGTCGCAAGGGTAACGCGTAACGGCAATAAATTGAATAGCCCAATAAAGTCACGGACTCCGCGTCTGCCTGTCTGTACAGTATGTCCCACACATCTCCAGAACTGTTCATCCAATTATATTCACACTTGCTGAGGACGACCCAAGGGAGTGCAGTGTCAAGTGTGTGAAGTCGATTGGATGAGTGGTTCTCAAAGAACACTGGAAGTAGAACTTCCGGGGGGTTTTGTCTGTCTGCCTGCCTGTCTGTCCGCTGAGGAGTAATGGGGCTTTCATTAACAGGGTCCATGAGCCCTGGCTGGCGGCAAGGAAGTTGTTTGGGTCGCACGAGACGGCGAGCCAAGTTGTGAAGAAAACAAAACCAAAACATGACTATTTCTGTTGACTGATGCAGACATCTGCTGTCAAGTAGGGAATGAAGATCCGTACTTGAAATGATACTGTTGAGAGTGAGACTGATGATAGGTTCTTGGTTATACCTATAATATACGATCCTATGTTGCTATTTCTATGCATTTGATGTATTCAAAGCCTGATCCAACCTGTATACCTCGTGTTTACCTTGCTTACTGTAATTAGCTCTGGATTAAGAGCATCTGCTAAATGCCTAAATTGTAAATTGTAAATGGTAAGATGCATTCGATATAGGATCCCAACATGCCAGACGCATTGTGAGCTTGTAGATGTAAAATAGGGCTAATGGCTAAAAAAGTGAGAGTGAAACGTGCACAGAAAAGAGAGAATGACGCAGGCCCAGAGAGGGCATTTTCACAGTCACCTGGGTGTTGTCACATACAGTATACTTCACATACACCCGTACGGATGTAAACACGCACACACACACACAAACAAAGGGCCTCCCTTGCCAACTGGGCTTCCTGTGATTTCATGTCCCTGGGTATCCACTTACTCTCACCTTCACTCAACCTCTGCCTGAGCACGCACGCACATGCACACGCACACACACACACACACACACACACACACACACACACACACACACACACACACACACACACACACACACACACACACACACACACACACACACACTGTACTTGTGGGACATCAGCATTGCAGGATGGTGTTTTTATGAGTGCGATTTTTACAATAATGGCATTTTTATCCCTAACCCTATAAAATAGCCAATCTACAAGCTCACAATGCGTTTCTACTGTCGGTCTGGGGACATTTGGCTCTCACAAGCATAGTAATACAAGAGAGCATGCACACGCACACTCACACGCACACGCACACGCACACACACCAGGTCTGTGTGTCATGTTTGACCCTGTACCGTCGGTGAAATGTCTCGTTCCTGTCGGATGAGACTGAAGGTCTTGACATGCATCGCTACACGCAGGTGTGGCGCGCACCGAAAAACAGCAGCTCTACAAGCTCACGCAGGCGTCGCTCTGCGACGCCTGCGTGAGCTTGTAGATCTGCTGTTTTCGTTGCGCGACGACAACGTATAAATCAGCAGCTGTCCTAGTCTCGTGGCATATAAACCTGCATATCACCCACCGCATAAAAAACCCATCCCTAATCTCCTAATCTGCAGTAAACCAGCAGCAGACTATTCTCCATTGTCCTCACATGATTGGAGAGCGACACAACGGGGGGGTTTTTCTGCATAACCGGCATCCAGATTAACGCAGATTAACCCATTCAATCCGGGAACGCATAGCTGTGTCATTTTAGATTTTTTAGCTATAACCATTATTTTATACTTTGGGCTATTAAAAAAAAAAGAATGTTGAAAAATCTAGAAAATGTGTTCAAATATTTGAATATATACATATTTTAAAGCGAACATTTTTAACTAAAATCTTTGCTTCTGGGGATTCATTCCACAAATGTCTTCTAAATCCTAATAGTTTAAAAATAAAAATTAAACGTATATTGCTATAATATCAGTGGTTCTCAAAATGGGACCACCCAAAATTATATGTATTTGTCCATGGACCCCCCCCCCCATCAAAGATGCAAAGATTTGAGTTAAAAATGTATATAATTTAAATATATTAAAAGATTTGCAAAAATGTTCACGATGTTTAAAAAATAGCAGATCTACAAGCTCATAGTGCGGCACTCTGTGCCGCGCTATGAGCTTGTAGATCTGCTATTTTTGAATGGCCCAAAGAAATCTACAATGACACAGATGCGTTCCCGGATTTGAATGGGTTAAAGTCAAAACGTTGGAGCTAGAAGCAAAAGGAGTTTTGCTTAAATGACACAGCTATAGCGTAAAGCAGGACGTGACGCTATTAGCACAGGGGTTCTCAAAAACTGGGGATCCCGTTCGTCCGGGGGGGGGGGGTCCTTGAACCTATATCAATCGGATATTTGAAAATAGCCGATCTACAAGCTCACATCTACAAGTTGTGTGCTTACATCTGCTATTTAAAACGGGGGGGAATAGTGGTATAGCGTTCCCTGAGCGTTGTGTTCATGTCCTGGTGGACAGCAGACTGCAGTGAATGTGAAATGCAACAGGCGCTGCGCATCTGCGTCGTTTTAGATTTCTTTGGGCTATTCAAAAATAGCAGATACAGAAGCCCATAGCACGGCACCGAATCTTTGAATATATACATTTTTTTAATCAAATCTTTGCTTCTGGGGGTCCCTGGAACAAAGTATTTTGAGATGGGGGAGGTTGGATAAATAAATATAACTTTGGGTATTTTTGTGCTCGTCTATCAGCTATTTTTTTTATTTGAATCCTGAGAAAAGTAACAGTTTCCACCCGACAGAGACGCAGTGGTGGAAAGTAACTAAGTACATTTACTTAAGTACTGTACTTAAGTACAATTTTGAGGTATTTGTACTTTACTTGAGTATTTCCAATTTCCAATACTTTTACTTCTACTCCACTACATCTCAGAGGCAAATATTGTACTTTTACTCATTACTCACTACATTTATTTGAAAACTTTAGTTACTAGTTACTTTGCAGATATAAACTATTAAATTATTAAACCTACATTAACCACTTTAACCTTATTTTATACCTAGGCTATTTGAAAATAGCAGATCTACAAGCGACGTGTTGTGAGCTTGTAGATCTGCTATTTTCAAATATTTAGTACTTTTACTTTTGGTACTTTAAGTACATTTTGATGCCAATACATTTGTACTTTTACTCAAGTAAATTTTTTATTCTGGACTTTTACTTGTAACAGAGTATTTCTATATTGCAGTATTGGTACTTTTACTTAAGTAAAGAATTTGAGTACTTTTTCCACCACTGACGATATCCACATTCTCCTCTAAAACTCAGACATGTGTTTAAAAGTTGTTACAGCTGTATTATGTCACTTTTTCTGTGAATAAAATGTTATTTTGTCCAATCTGTATGGTAGAGTATGTTAATACAGTATAACTCCTACAATTGAGGGTGGTTGTATTTGGTCTCCCTGCTCTTCTACTGAGACATTTAGATCCTGTGTCTATAGGTTTGTCACCATTCGGTTGACAAGTGGTATACTGCCTGCAGGTCAAAATGTAATTTATCCCCTGAGCGAGCAGGCAAAGCTCTATTAGCTCAGTGGCAAAAGATAATCAGCTCTTGCGCATGGAGACCGCCGGGTTCGAATCCGCAGTGCGACACGTTGTGAGCTTGTAGCTCACGGTACAAATGGCCCAAAGTTTCAAAAATGGCATTCATAAAATGTCCGTCTACTCCTCACAAGTATAGTAATACAAACCTCTGTGTGTGTGCGTGTGCGTGTGCGTGTGCGTGTGTGTGTGTGTGTGTGTGTGTGTATAACGATTACATTCCCAGTGAAGTTGTGTCTGTTTCAGTACACTCTCACTACAGTAAAGTGTATAAACCTCAATGAGAAAAGTGTTTCCCCATCGATTCTCCATTCTACTGTGTGATAGAAGAACAAAGGAGAGAGAGAGAGACAGAGACAGAGAGAGAGAGAGGGATGGAGAGACAAATGAGAGTGCAGACCAACTGGAAAATGTGGAGAAAGGGAAGTCAACCGAGGCAAGTCAGCGTCAGAGATACTAAGGTGCCGTTTACGCGAGGACCGTCTCTACAGAAAACGCCAAAATAAAGTATCAGATGTGCCGTCCGTTTACACGGGAACGGTGTTTTGCCGGGCTTGAAACCGCAACAAAGTGAAACCACCTTCCAGGGTGGAAATCTTTGAAAACGCTCAACCTCGCGTCTCCATCTAAACGTGCAATACAGGGGGAATCCGCAGAAGTGTCTCAAGTAGGCTCTCGTCCAGAGCCGTATAACCACTATTGCCAGACCCTGTGAGAAAAATAAGCAGCCAGCTCTATGAAAACAAGCCCAAAAGAAGCGACTAGGCTACATGAGCACTATGCAGTACAT